>NW_027397111.1:6094582-6187016 GCF_003265705.2 Callorhinus ursinus | reverse complement strand
TTCCTTCCTTCTTTCCTTCCTTCCTTCCTTCCTTCCTTCCTTCCTTCCTTCCTTCCTTCCTGGGGGTGATCACAACAGCACTGCTTGATAAGATTATAATGAATGTTAATGAGAAAATAAGTGGAAAGTACTTACCTCAGTGCCTGGCCATAGAAATAATGAAATACTTATTATTATGATGATCATTTTTAGGACCTTCCTGGCCTGTGACTTTCCCCCAGACACCAGGCATGGTCCAGGCGTGGTGGAGGTGAGCAGACACGCTGAACGTCAGGCCCCTTCCCTGGCAGGGTGGGGGAGGGGGCCAGAGCCCCAAAGGGGAAGGGCTGAGGAAAGTGTGCCTCCAGCAAAGGCCAATGCCACAGTGCAGCTGGAGGGTCCACGTGGTTTGGGCAGGGGACAGCAATGAGCAGGGGTTTGGGTTTGTGGGGCAGAGCACAGCACGGATGAGTAGGTGGCCTCTCGGCCGCAACACCCCAGCCAGTGGGCTGAGGCTCATGGAGAGACTGAGCCCCAGCTGGGAGTCAGCCTTCTGGAGTGGCACAGTGCAGTGGGTGGAGGGGCGGACAGAAAGGACAAATATGGAGCACACACGCATGCTTCGCCTCTCACCTGCCCACCCTCTCTGGTACCCTGTTCTGTGGAAGAAGCCAGAGCCAGAATCTTTCCCAACATGTCACTCCAGGAGCCATGACCAACCACATGCCCTCGGAGGGATGGGATCTGTTTGCTAGTCCAATGCTACAAGGTCAAGGACCATCCTAGCTCTTCTGGGGCATGAGGCCAACTGTAGCCCCCACATGCTGGTCGGGGGGCAGTGAGGCTGTTGAGGTGGGCCCGAGTTTTGATAACCCCGGAACCGGACAGGAGGAGGCAAGGTTGACGACAACCTTGAGGGGCTCAAGCTGTAAGTGGGGAGACTTCTCGCCCTTCTCTTCCACATCAGCGAAGGAGTGATGAAGAGGGGACGTACGAGGTGTGGTCAGTGGCAGTGCAGGGAGCATTCGGAGACGGGGGGCAGGATGTGAGCTGGGGAGATGAGAAGGGCAGTAGGCAGCCAGAAGCCTCTAGACCCTGGGGAGGCTGAGCGTGGGTGTGCTGGTTATTCTCATTTTCGGCTCTTCTCTGGCCTGCTGTGCGGACTGCATCCAAGGATCCTCTGCCCTCTGCCTCCACTTGGGTTCGGCCAATGGGAGGCTCTGGTAGAACATCTGACAGCAGGAGGAAAGGGAAGTAGAGGTATTTTCCCCAAGCCTCCCCCCACCCTCCAGAGGCTCCCTCCCTGCTGGGCTGTGGGCCCTCCAGTGGGGCTTCCTCCTTTAGTGGACGCCGATCGTGCTGGGCAGCCCACATCCATGGCTGCGGCAGCGTCTGTGAGCTTTGGAAGCACCCTGCTCTTTGTCCCTGTAGCCATTAGAGTAGGAACAGCTTCCGCTTTGGCTGTCTTTGGGTGCTGCCCCCAGCCCTGCCCACAGCTCTGAAGGACTGGGGTCACTTTCCTTAAATGCTCTTCAGTTAACCCCGAGGGCACCATCTGTCTCCGCTAAGGTCCTGACTTGTATACTGAGTACAGAAGGGTCCTTTTTGTCCTACGGGGGAAGGGGGCAGCTTGTGCCAGGGGCATTTTCATCGTCAGGAACTGAAGATGGAGCAGGCCTGATGAAAAGTGTGAGTAGAACATCGTAGGGGAGCAGAAAGTATTGGGCGAAAAGAACTCGCATGCTACTTCTTGGTTTGGGGATCATTTCCTTGGAGCCCCCGTTAGCAGTTCAACCCCGCTTGGAAATCCTGGGGAGTCTCAGCAAGGAGCCCAGGGTTGGGAGCTGGGGCCACACTGTGGAGCATGAAGGGAGCACAGCGCTCCCCTAGGGGCTGCTATGAGGGTGGCAGCGGCCGGAGCCGGTCCCTCCAAGAGGAGGGCTGGAGCAGAGAGGGGCCCCGGGATCTAGACCTCCTGGCTCCCGGCTCCGTGCTTCTCTCACCGGGGCAGCTCCTCCTGGGAAAAGGTTCTGTGTCATGGGCTAGATTCTTGGTGTTTTCTAAAAAAAAAACAAATCGTGTCACAGGCAGGATCTGCTGTATAATTTGCTGGGCCCAGTACAAAATAAAAATACGGGGCCCCTTGTTCAGAAATTAAGAACTTCAAGACACCAGAGCATGACAGTAAGCTGGGGTGGGGACTCTGAGCTCGAGGTCCCACGCCACACACCGGTGAAGCCAGCTCTGGCCACAAGTTCTCCCCTGGGGAGACCATGGGTGGGTCGCCCTCCCCTGGGAGCAGCAAAAGGGAGCTTGAACCGAGATAGGCGTTATGCGGTGACAGTCTTTAAAAAGTCTGGCTCCCAGGTGTGGCTACACTGTGTAATTGGAAAACTTACCCATATTAGGGCTAATGCCCCCTAGGCCCTTTCTAGCTAGTCATGTTAGTCAAACACCAAGGAAGGACAAAGATCCTGTCCGTAGGTGGAGAGAGATGGGCTGAGGCCCGCGGCCCCCGGGGGCAGGACCTGAGGGTCTTGTGGGGTCAGGAGCTGGTTGTGGGCCGAGGTGTTGACCGCATTCCCCTCCCTCTTCTTTGGCGCTGAAGGCAGGAGCATGGCTGAGGGAGGATACATTTTTGGGGGGCTCTGTCTGGGTTTGCTTTCCTGGGCTTTATTTAGACTGTTGGGATCATGAAGAAAGCAAACAAACATGGACTTTGGAGGCCAGAGATCTCTCCATCTTGCCTCAGAACTACCTTGTATCTCTCACCTGGCATGAGAAGAATTCTTCTGGGAGGCAAAAGAACTGGGATTTTCTCTGCTTCGCGAGGACCATGTTAAATGATAGGACCATGTTAAATGATAGTGACAACAGCCTGAGGGTTATAAAAAAGATCTTCACGGAGTGGGCCGAAATGGCTTTTCTCTTTGGGGTCAGCGTGTGCGCGCGCGTGTGTGCGTGTGCCTATCGATGCCTGTATCTACGTGACTACTGCATGTGTGTGCACACGCACGCGCATGTGAGTGGCTGGGTCAGCCCGGGCCTGTGTTTGCACGGAGGCTGTAGATACATGGCCCTCGGTTGCACGTGGACACAGCAGCTGTAGGGATTGTGTGTGTGTTCACACGCGGGGGAGGGCCTGGCCGTGAGTAGGTCCCGGCGTCTCAAGTCTTTAGATCCTGCTCAGGTCAGACTTTGCAGTAAAGAACAGGGGCCCGCTCAGCCAAGGCTGGGACAGGAAGGCTGGGCAGGTGTACGGGCGGGGTCCGGGATGAAGTGGAAGTGCGGGGGCTGGCTGTGGTCTCCGTCTGTGTCACGGCCACGTGCTCCGGCTTCCTCACCGGGGTCTGCTGCCCCCGCTCGTCAGCTCCTTTCTCTGCCCAGCTCAGCTGGGGCTCCCCGCTTGTGACCTCGGCACGCACAAGGCTGTGGCATGGTTGGTCCTTCTGGGCCCCTGATCGGGCCCATGGCATGTCTCTATGTATGGTTGTGGCTCCTGGCCTTCTTCACTAACTGTTTGACGTGTCATCGTGCAAATTTCCCGGCAGAATTTGATTGACCCAGTTCCTCTTTCAGTGTCAGTCATCGATTACTGGCCGGCCTATGGACACCTGCCCTGGGGTCAGCTTGAATGCCTATGGAGGGAGAGAGCATGGTCATGGTACAAACAGGGTCACGGCTGGGGCTAGGACAGTTTTCCTCAAAAGGGGTGTGGACACAGAGGGCAGGGATGAGCATCTCCTCTGGTCCGTGTGCACAAATTCCCTCTCACCTGCTCAGTGCCCACTCCTTTCCTGTGGAGACCAGGACTCTGGGGCTGCCCCCAACAGGCAGGACCTGCCAGGCAAGGTGGGCAGGAATGTAGGCAGCCTCCTGGAGCCTGGGGTCTGCACTTCACCGCCCTTCTTCTGCTCCCCTGTTAGGTTTGAGTTGTGTTTCCCCCCAAAATCCATTATGTTGAAGTTCCAGAAGTCCCCTCAGAATGGGACCTCATTTAGAGATAGGGTCTTTAGAGAAGTAATGAAATTAAGATGAGGTCGTTAGGATGGACCCCAATCCAATATGGCTGGTGTTCCTTCAAGAGGAGAAATTTGGAAATAGAGACACACACAGAGGGAAGGCACAGGGAGAAAATGGCTATTTATAAGCCAGGGAGAGAGGCCTAGACACAACCTTCTCTCCCAGCCCTCACAGGAACCAACTCTGCCGACACCTTGATCTTGGACTTCTGGACTATAGAACTGAGAGACAACACATTTCTGTTGTTTGAGCCACCCAGTGTGTGGTGCTGTGGTATAGCAGCTCTGGAAAACTGGTCCTCCCCCCACCCCCTCCCCAAGAAAAACTTTGTGAAAGGAAAGAAGGCACAGGACACCAACATCCGGGGGGGGGGGGGAGTTGGGGCTACAGGTGTCCAGAGCATGTGACAGCCAGTAAGCCAGGCCCTCTTGTACCCATAGCCCACCCCTGGGCTTAGGGCCCCTGATCTGGATGCTTCCGACACCCAGCTTCTGGACTCACTGAAGGAGGAGAGTCTGAGGCTGGTGCCTGAGTTAGTCATTTGCCATCTTTTGTGAGGCCAGGAGAAAAACGGATCCCGTTGCATTTCAGAAAGACCAGTCTGACTATTGCAGGTTGGAGGGCTGATGAGATGGGGGGAGACAGGAGGTGGGGAGGCAGGGTCCATGCGAGCAATGAAGCAACAAAATATGGGAGAGAGGAGGGCGGTGTGAGGGACGGAAGGAGGTCTCTGGCGTGAGCACCTGCGGGAGGGTGGGGTGGTCACTGGAGCGGGCCTGGGGAGAGGAGCGGTGGGTCGGCATGTCACATCAGCGTTGTCTGAGGTACACCCACCCAGATGCCCAGGGCCCGTCAGCAGTGGGATGCTGGGCTGGGAGCTCAGAGGAGAGGTAAGGGTAGAGGTGTGGATTTGGCTATCCACACCTGGTGTCTGGGTGGCCCAGTGTCATGGGCATGGGACCATTATGCAGGGGTGGCCGTGAGCAGCTTCGCCGTGAGCAGCTTCGCCGGTAGCAGACCTGGAGATTGGCAGGTGACTGGGGCATGCGCAGAGGGAGGGAGGGGATGAGACAGGGAGGGAAGAACACTGGTACAGAGCCCATTAAAGTGGGCCATTGGGGCTCAGTCCCATGGGGGGCCCATTGAGCCACTGGGGGAACAGGCCTCACATTTGTGCCCCCTGAAGGGTGAGGAGGCCCATCCCTCACTGACTGGGGCTTGTTCCTGAGGCCCGAACGCACAGGCCCGAGCATGTGCCTACGACCAGGGAAGGGCCTCAGGCAGAGACACAGGAAGCTGCAGGGGCTGTAGGTCTGTGACTGCTGGCGGCCAACCAGGATATACGGCCAGGTCACTGACGGCTTCTGCCATTGTCTCTGCGAGCAGTCGTGTGTCTTCCAGTGGTGAGCGAGGGGCTCATCTTCTCCCTTCACTACTCAGAGAGGATGGGCCCAGGCGCAAGGACAGGTGGGGGCTGGGGCTGAGCTGTGGACCCAGGCTGTGGGCCGCCTCCAGCAGGGCTGGCTGTCCAGGGGCATCTTAGGCACGAGCTAAAAGAGCCCTTTCTGGTATCAGGGAAGGCGGTGGAAACAGGAAACCAAGTTGTTGAACGTGCAAATCATTAAGAAAAACAATGATCTCACTCCAGGGTGTTCAGAGAGCCCCCAACAGCTGCTAATTAGCTCGCAGCAGCGGCAGGGAGAGGCTGAAGCTGGGACGATGGGAGGCTGGATGTGGCCGAGTGCCCTTGGCCTCCTTCCTCTCTGCTCTCCCCTCCAGCCATTTCCCCACACTCACCGGCCCCTCTGCTTTGGAGACTCGCGGCCTTGGCTGTCTCGCCCTTATCCTGCTGGATGTAACTGAGCCTGGACTGGCCCTGTGGTCCCCACTCTCAGGAGGCCAGGGCCCCCGGGGAGCCTCTCAGAGCCAATTCTCCCGCGAGGGCCTGCGCATCTGGGCTCAGGGAGATGGCAAGTTGGTGTCTGAGGAAGGAGCTGCCCCCGGTCCCCCCATTTTAACTGCCCCCAGATTAACTCAAAGGGGAGAGCGCTATTTTGGGGTTTGCCTCTCCGGGTGCAGACGCTGGGAGTGGATAAGGGCAGGATGCCTTCGATAGGGGACAAGGATGTGTGGAGTGTGGAAAAGTGTGGGTTTAGGTAGCAATGAGTATGAGGACAAGCGCCTCCAGGCAGGCGATGCAGGCAGGGGAGGTGGGACAGGTTCGCTGGGCTACGGATGTGGACAGGCGTGGCCAGGCGTGGCTGTAGACAGGTACACAGCTGCGGATCTCGCGGAGAGCACCGGGGTGTCAGGACGCCAGCGGGTAAGATACTGACACCTAAGACCTTATAGCACTTACTCTCTCCCTGTCACCGTCCCACAGCTTTACATCCGTTTACTCGTTGCATTTTCACAACAAACCCCATAGAAGATATTCCTAGTTTTTCAAGGAGAGGACACACAGACAGGGAGAGGTTATGTAGCCGCCCGAGACCATCCAGCCAGTAATGGGGACTGTCTGACTCGGAGGCCACGCTCTTGGGCCTTCTGCCCTACAGCAGGGGCGGGGCGCAGGCAGCGGAGGGGTGTGTTGCGGGGGGGGACGCGGGGTGTTCGGGATTGGGGCAGGAAGTAGGGGCCGCAGTGTGTAGCAGGAGGCCGGGGTGAGTGCAGGAAGGAGGGCACGTGGGACCTGACCCAGGCTGGTGCCAAGCAGGGCTCTCAGCTTTCAGCAGGGAATCAGAATTACCCGGACCGCTTCTTAAAACCCTGACTGTTTCTGACTCGGGAGTTGCAGGTGGAGCCAGGGGTTGAGAGCCAGGGGCCGAGACGAGGGGACCTCTGGTAGGTGGTGACTTTAGAAGCACGGTGGGGGTGGGTGGCCGCGCCGGGGAGGCGTCTGTCTGAATGAGGAGTCAGTAGGGGGTAGTGGTGTGGGAGCCCCCGCTTCGCGAGCATGGCAAAGGCAGTGCCTAAAACTCCCTCTTGAGGGTCCTGCTTCCTGTGTCCACCTCCCGGAGGGTAGGAACCCTCTGTTCTGTGGTGGGAGTTAAAGATAAGCCCGAAGGGGAGGCTATGGTGGTGGCCTGGGGAGGCCTCGTGGCCCCTCCGGGGTGAAACCTGTGCCGGATGGGATTCTCGGGGTGCCGGGTGGCCGAGACAGGAGGCCCCTCTCCCCTGGGGGTCCCACAGGCACAGGAGGTGTCTCTGTGTTCACTCGGTGTTCAGCTATAGATCACTGAGCCCAAATAGGCAGGTGCAGGGGCTGCAGGCCCCTTGGGAAAGAGGTCCCAGAAAGCTTGAGGGGGTGAGTGGGGCTGAAAGTTGTCCAGGAAGCGTTTCCTCCCCTGAGTCTTACAACCCATCATTCACTGTTGCTCTGCTTTGAGCCAGAGGGTTGGAGGTGGTGCTGGGGGTGGTGCTGGGGGTGTCGTTCTAACTAAACACAGGAACCCCCAACCCGAGGAAAGCGTCTTGGGACTGGGAAGCTATTGGAGGGACAGAAGATTGGGTAACAGGCTCCAAGAAAGACCGTTCTACTCGGAGGGTCACTGGTCTCCTGAGGCTGGGCCCAGAGGGATGACTTGGAGCCATAGCTGAATAAGCCGTGTGTTATGGGTTCAACTGTGTCCTCCCAAAAGCTCAGAAGCCCTTACCGCTCAGTGCCTCAGAATGTGACCTGATTTGGAAACATAGTCTTTACAGAGGTGATCCACTTAAATGAGGTCACAACGGTGGGCCATACTCCAGTATAACTGGTGTCCTTATAAACACAGGAAACGTGGACCGTGAGGCAGATACACACAAAGGGAAGAAGACATGAAGACACAGGAGGCACATGGCCACCTGCAGCCGAGGAACGTCTGAGGCCACCAGGAGCCAGGAGAGAGACCTCAACCAGATGTTGTCTCATGGCACTCAGAAGGACCCAACTCCACCCTTGCCTTGACTCCGGACTCCCAGCCTCCAGAACCAGGACAGAATGAACTTCTGTTGTCGAAGCCACCCAGTCTGTGGCCCTTTGATATGACAGCCCCCGGAAACAAATATAGGGTGACTCCTGGAAGGAGCCACTGGCTGGGGGCGTCTGTAGGTGAGGGTCATTGCTGGGGGCCTGAGCAGGGGACCGCTTTGGGAGGTGAGGGAGGTGACATCAGGGGAGGGCAGCAGAGCTTGAAGCCTGAAGCCCTGCAGCGGATGGCCCAGTGGCCAGCGAGCAACACCACCCTCTCCAGGGATGCTTTCTCCAGAGGACGCAGGTGCTGTAGTGGAGGCAGAAGGAACCCGGAAGGTCAGAGTGCCCTTCTTGGCACCCTGGGCCTAAGGGAGAAAGCTGGCGGTGTGCACAAGCTCCCACTGTTGGCGGGGGCTTCGAGCCTCCTTTCTCAAGGACGAGGAGCAGGAAAAGCAAACAGGGACACGAACTCCAAGTTCCGAGGAACCAGGCAGGAATCTGCACTGAGCCCCAAGTGACCGCAGAAACCCTTTTCTTAATCAATAGTGTTTTATTGTCAGTTATAAATATTTTCCATTTGTCCCCTATTTACAGTTGCAAAATAGTTTATGATATTACACCATCACCCACCATTCGGCACCTTTCTATAAACTCCATGAAAATCGCATAGGAAATAAAAAGCTCTTTTCTGGGGGGGCTCCCACTAACCCGGTTCCCCCCGACTCCAAACAACCCCACATGGACAGCAGGCAGCAGGTGCTACACAGTAGCAAAGGGACGGGCGGGGGCGGCTCCCTGCGGGGTCAGGACGCCAGGCTCCTCAGGACGTTGGTGATGCTCCAGTGCTGGCCCGAGCACCTCTGCAACACCAGCTGGAAACCAAACTCTGAGTCGCTGTTCTCCTGCAGCTCCAGGCAGCGCTTGGACTTGCGGTTCTGGATGGGGCCTCCCTAGGAGCCAGGGCGGAGAGGGCAGTCAGAGGGAAGAGAGGCAACGTGGGGAGATGTGGGGGACCTCGGGCCCAGAGACTGGGGGGGGGGGCAGGATTATCAGTGCGTCTTGATGCCTGGGAACCAGCGAGGCTCCAGGAGGGGTGGGGGGCCAGCTTTCCCATGCAGCCCCAGGCTCCCCTCCTCTGATACGTCTGTCTCTTCACTAACACTGAACGTGTGCGTCAGTTTGCTTCACAGGGTCCTAGGTCTTTGTTGGGATGGAGAAACCCTAGCCCGACTTCCGTCTACTTGGCTGGGGTGTGGCAGGCTGGTTTGCTCCTATAGCTCCCAGCCTAGGGGCCAGGCGCTGTTCCCCACAACCATGGGCTGGGGTCCTTATGGCTCTCACATCACACCTGCCCGGGTCAGGCCACTGTCTTCTCTCACTTGGACACCTGCATCAGCCTCCTTGCTGATCCCCCTCTGACTTCCAGATGCAGGGAAGAGCGACCTCTCTAAAATGCACATTTGGCCTAGAGGACAGAGCTCACGTCCAAGTGCGGCCCCGAAGACCTTCATGGCTTCATCTCCTCTCTCAGCTCCCACAACTTTCAAGCGGCCGTACCAAACTCCTCGTGGTTGTCTAAACCTCCTTGCATTACATCAGGGTTCCTGGTATTGAGCAAGCTGTGTCCTGTGGTGGGGGTCAAGGTCAGGCCAAGCCACAGTCATGTTTCAAGGCTCAGCTCCTGCTCCATCTCCTCCAGAAGCCTTCTCACCTCCCACCTCACCCCCACCTCCACCTCCTCTCCTCCAGTCCACGCAGCCGGCTACGTGCTCTTCACCCCGGGCTTGCTCCAGCTCGGCACCACTGACCGCCGGCGGAATGACTTGTTTCCTTGTCTTTCCCCTGCCCTATGCCTTAGCAATTTCTGTGCCCTTAACATCCAGCAAAAAGCCTGGTACCTAACAGATGATTGGTAAATGTTGGCTGTCACGACCGGCAGAGGTGAGAGGGGATGGGTCACAGGACAGGGGTGCGGTGCCAGCTGTCTCACTCTGGAATGGCCCTGAGCAGGCCTGGCAGCAGGGAGAGGGAGGCCCCTGCCTCTTATGACCGCAGCCCACGCCCGCCCCAGTGAACAGCACGCTGGGAGAGACGGAGACTGCACACTTCTACTGTAAGGGGGCATCGCCAGTCTGCTCCCACTGTCCCTGTGGTGCCAAATGACATGTGTCAAGAGAACAGTGAGACTCAGTTCTCACAGTGACCTCAGAAGCTGACACAAGTTACTGTGGCCGGACACACATATCCCCGAGAGCCCACACTGCCACGCCCGGGTGTGTATCTAGCAGAAATGCATGCACCAAAGACAAGCACCCGAGTGCTTCTGAAACATGGTTTGTAAAAGCTCCAGCCTGGACGCAAACCCAGACGTCCATCAGTAGTAGAACGGGTCAATAACCCGGGGTTAGTCACATGCTGGAATACTGCACAGCATCAGAAATACACAGACTAGAGCTCTGCTCAGTATGAAGAAACCTAACAGATAAGCATGTTAGCACCAGAGGCCAGAGAATACACACAGAATTCCACTGACAGACACCAAACAGGCAACGTAGGACCAGTGTTAGAGCCAGGATGGGGGTGGCCTCTGGGGAGGGGGGAGTGGGAAAATGATGGAGAGGAGGCCAAAGAGGGGGTTCTGGGGTGCTGGTAGTGCGCTCCTTCCTGACCTGGCTGCCGGCAACATAGGTGTTTGCTTTGTTTTAAATCACTGAGCTGAACATTTATATTTGTGTGGGGTTTTTTTGTATGTGTGTTATTTTTCAATTAAAAAAATTTTCTAAAAGCTGTAGCTCCCTCAGAAGGGACTTGACCAGTGGGTGAGGGAAGCAGGTAGTGAGGAGCTGGATGGCAAACGGGAGCAAGAGTGTGTCTGTATGTATGTCGGGGAGTAGCAAGGGAAATCCCAACCTCCCGCGTGTGGGAGATGGCCCAGCAAATCTCTTTCAGAGTATTCAAGGGAAGAAAGCAGGTCTCTCCTGCTGCGCCCCAAGGCCAGCAGTGACTCACTGCACCCAAGAGCGGACAGACAACAGAGCAAAGGGGAAACCCAAACAGCGAGCTCATCTGGGGACCACAGGCTCAGCCCGGAGAGACACCCGCAGGCGGAGGCCTTGCAGGGATGGAGAAAAGAGAGGCCATGTGACAGGGGCTCAGAAAGGACCCTGGAGTCCCCAAGTGAAAGAGACTCTGAAGGCCGACCCTCCTGCTCTCATCGGCAACCTGAATGACCTCTTCTTCAGCCTGGGGCCTCCGGCGCTGCTTGGCTTCCTCCAGGGATGACGCACGCAGCCCTCCTGAATCAGCGCTCTTTCCCAAGCTGCTCTGCCCAGGAGTGTTCTCCTCTCCCACTGAACTAAAATCCTTGTCTTGGGGGCATCCGGCAAGGCTCCCCAGACTGTCCCCTGAGGTTCCCACACTTGGGTCTGCTCCTGCTTCTCCACCCTTTCCCTCCCAATAGGGGAAGGCGAGGCCCATGTCCCCCGAGTTCTATGCTTTTCTAGGTTAAACTGACCTAGTTCCGTGTGGAACAATTTTGTATAATTTCTCCATCCTGGCTGCCCTCCTTTGGACCAACTCCAGTTATTCCGACTGTCAAGCAGAGGGCCACCACCTCATTTCCACAGGACAACAGGCTCCCTCAACATAGCCAACAAATCGGCACTTTTGGTGGCCACACCATACTCCTGGGATGACGATGGGATGGCAGCCCCAAGTTGTCCCTTGGAAGCTGTGGGTCCCCATCTTGTCCCTCAAAAGCTGGACCTCTGGACCCAGGGACATCCCCTGTGACATTGCCAGCCCGTCGCTCTGCCCAGCCCAGCCCAGGTTTCTGTGGTTTCCGTTTCTCTGGCCTGAGCATGTCTGCCACCCACTCCTGGGTTGGGTGACGTCACTGCTGCGTCCTTGGCACATGTGTGGCCGGCCCCCCTGGCCCGCTGACATCCCCGCCAGCCGGCGGTGTGCCTCAGCCTACGTTGCTAGGAATGGAGCTGAGGCAGGGCGCAGGTGAGACCAGTCTGGCTTTAATTCACAATGCCTGCCAGCCCTCCTGGCGGGGAGATGGGCAGGGCGGGTGCTGACCGGTGACGCTTCTTTGCTGCTTGTCAGCGGGTGGCCGTGGGTGAGCCTTTCCACTCCCTGGTTCCATGGTGTCTAGGACCAGATGATCATTTCTGTCCTGATTACTGGAGGACGAGCAGAAGGAGTCATGGGAAACCCTTTCATCAGCTCTAAAACAACAAGAGGATGTGAGGCTGCTCAAGGTATCAGATGGGGGCTCTGGAAAAAGTGCACAACGGGCAGGACAGGGGCCAGACCCAGTGCCCACTCGCTCTGCTCAGGCCCGACTTTTCAGTGTTTCCTCGGGGGCGGGGCTGCTTCGGCCACCCTCAGACCACTGAACCTGGAGAAACCTGTCCAAAACAGAGAAGGCCGCGGCCTCTCCTTTCCTGCCATGACTCGGGCACATTCTACGCCTTCCACAGGGCACCTTGCCAAGCCTGAGAGAGAGGGAGATCTCTGAGAAGGAAAGTGTTCCTTCAGAGACTCAACTATGACATTTCCCAGGCCCCATCCTGGCCCTCAGGACCCTGAAGACAGGAAGTGTGGTGACCCTGGGGCAGAAACAGCCCATGTGGCCTCTGGGCAGGATGTGGAAGAAACAGAGCGAGGCCAAGAGCTGTGAAGGAGATGCGGCCTCAGTGATGAGAGTATCTGGGCCTGTCAGGGAGGGTGAAGTATGCGGTCAAGGCAAGCTCCCTCCCTAGGGGCTCCAAGAGGAGAATCTTCTAGAGCAGAAGAGGAAGGCCTGCTTGGAGGCCTCACTGAGCAGCCCTGGAATGTGTCTTGGGAACACGTCCGGGCTGTGGAAAGAGGAGGCAGGCCACTTTGCGTGCTGCCTCCCTCCTGTCTTCCTTCTCGGCCCTCAGCCTACCTCACTCAGTAACCTCCGGGCTCTCGCCCGCTCTCTGGGCCCATTCCCTTCACCAGAGTTGCAAGGGAGCCTTCCTTTCCTCCGTTCGATCCCTTCCTGGTGAGCTCAGCACGCTCGGGAGCAGCCTGGTGGTGTTATCTGCAGCTCTGACTGTGGGCTCTGCCTAGAGATGGAGCTGATAAGAGTCAGCGCTTATTTCCCAGGTGCCGTGCGCCGGGTCAGATGCCCTACATGCCCGATCTCACGTATTCCTCAGGAGAGCCCCAACAGCCGCAGATGGCACTTATCCCCACTTCACAGAATTGGAGACGGGGGCTCAGAAAGGTTGGGACACAGGCCGAGGGTCACACGGTCAAGTGGGTGGTGGAGCCAGGCTGGCAGCCCCATTCACTGCTCGTCACTAGGACGCGTGGCTAGGCCCACCACACCATTTCTCCCACCCTGTGCCCGTCTCAAAGTAGCGGTCTCAACCGCTCAGTGCCTGGGGTGGAGGAAGGTCATTTTTGATGGGCTTCTGGGGCTCTGGGGGGGCTAGTTCCTTTGAGGGCTCTTTGCAGATACATGAGTCATCCAACCATCTGAGATTTAATGAGAGCCAACTGTGTGCCAGGAACAGTTCTAGTTCATGAAGATACATGAGTGACTAAGCAGGAAAAGATCTTTGTCTTTACCGAGATGGTATTTCAGAAAGGGGAGCAAAGAGTCAATTCCCTGGCGTGTTAGAAAGCAACAAAGCCGTGCACAAAAATGTAGGCAGTGCTCTGGGCTGAATGTGAGTCCTTAAAATTCCCATGTTGAAGCCCTAATCCCCAGTGTGATGATATTCGGAGGTGGGGCCTTTGGGAGGTCATTTGGTCATGAGGGTGGAGCCCTCGTGAATTAGATTAGTGCCCTTATAAGAAGAGACACATGGGAGATGATGTCTCCCTCTGGCGTGTGAGGACACGGTGGAAAGGTGCACACGTGCAGACCAGGGAGAGGGGGTCTCAGCACACACTACCCACTGCCACCTTGATCTTGGACGCCCCCAGGCTTCAGAACTGTGAGGAATAAATGTTTGTCATTCAAGCCTCTCGGTTTACGGTCTTTGTGTTCTAGCAGCCTGCATGGCCTCCGACAACTGGGAAAGGGAGTTGGGGAGTGGTGGTGAGCAGGCAGCAGCCGTGACAGTGGTCAGGGTGATCCTCACCGGGAAGGGGAGGGCTGAGTGAAGGCACGAAGGAGGAGGGGACAGACCCTGTGCCCCAGAGCAAGGCTCCCACAGCTGCAGAGGCCTGGTGAGTTTAGCAAATGGCACAGAGGCCGGGGTGCAGCTCGGGCGTGGGGTGGGAGTAAGAGATGAGGCCCGAGAGGTCCTCCAGGAAGGGGCAGGTTGTGGGGGGACTCACAGCCACTGAATGGACTTTGGCTTTTAATCTGGTGCGAGGGCCAGCCACTGCAGGGTTGGACGGACGTGTTAGGCGGGCCGCTCTGGCCGCCGTGTGGAGCGTGGAGGGTTGCAGGAAGGAAGGAAGCAGGGAGGCCGTGTGCAGGCTCTGGTCCTCACAGCTAGGGCCCCATCAGCAGCCCCTGGGCCAGACCCCCCACTCTGCGGGGCCAGCCCCGCCCTCCACGGAAGGCACAGGCCCTTGGTTTACCAGTCCAGTCATCTAAGTTATTTGTGTAATACATACAACTACAGGATCTGGAAACCACACAATACTTTTAATTAAAGAATTTAAATAAGGGCAATTAAACCTGGCAGGAGAGATGCTCCAGCACACAGAGAGCTTAATTGGAATGGAAACCGAATTAAATATGGAAACAGCATTAAAAAAATCAAAAGCTGAATGTATAGAATTAAGGAGGATAATAATAATTCCTAGAGGTGGGTTCCCAGCTCCCAGCCTAGTTCTTCTCCTGCTGGGCTTCTCTGGAGTAGTCACTAGGAAGGGCACAAGAGGCGAGTGGGTGGAAGCAAAGAATGTGGGACTCTGCTCCCAGCCGTCTCTGGATTTGTGTCTTGCCATGGAGCACTGACGATGTGCACAGTGGGGCCTGGGGAGCCGTGGTCCACGAGCCCCTTAGGCTGAGGCACTGGGGAGCTGAGCCCAGATCCTGCAGACAGGCACCCCCTCTCTGCCTCAGTTTCCCCAACTATGTGCCTGGGGCAGCTAGAGGTTTCCTAACTAGCCCCGCTCCTCCTGGGGTGTAGGCTGGGTAAACAGATTAGACGGAGTCCCTGGAGGGCTTACTTACTACGGATCACTTCTGGCTCTGCCGTGGGGCCCCGGGATGGGCCTTTTTAAGTTCCCAGGTGCTGTAGCTGCTGGCGATGCCAGTTCGGGAACCCCAAACCAGCTGTCACCCTCTCTCAGGGAAGGATTGGGCCCAGCTTGTCGCTTGCACTCCTGGCCTGAGGAGCATCTGGGCTGAGCTCAGGCTGCTCTCAGGTTTACCACCAAGGTGTTCAGAGGAGGTTGTGTGGACGGACTCCGGTATTCCGCAGTCTTCTCTGCTTATTTCAGAGCTCCCGTTCCACTGTCCTTTCCAATTAATTTTCCACAGGCAAGTGGCCTGGTGGGTCTTTGGCTTTAAGCACAGTGGGCTTGGGAGTTTCCACGTTAAGTGGTTAATGATTAGTAATCAAAGACTTCAAAGCATGGATGGGATGTTAGCACCAGTTAAAAGACTCTGAGATTAAGTCTTTTTGTAGAGGAAAGTGGTCTTTCTGTATTATGAATATTCAACACTATATTTATCCAATAAGTGCTTCAGCATCTATTTTTCTTAAAGGAGACTCACCAGTGCCTGAGTGAGAGTCTGCCTGGGATTTGCTGTGAAGGTCCACCGGACCGAAGATGGGGTAATGGCAATGTCAAGTGCCAAAAAAAAAGGTGAAGGGGGGTTATGGAGATAGCAGGGTGGCTGGAGGGAGCTTGCTGAGGCGGCAGGAATCCAGCCAGTTCACACACACCAGTGACTGGCTTGGCAGGGAGACTCCAGCCCCAAATGCCCATTGCAGCCCTCCATTGGTTTTCTAGAGGCAAGACAAAGGCACCATGGGATGGTGGTTTAAAGCATGGCTCCCGGAGGCAGAATTCCTAGATTTGTCCTTGGACCAATGACTTAATCTCTCTGTGCCTCAGTTTCCTCATCTGTAAAAGGATAATTAAAGTACCCGCTAGCATGGTTGTGGGGAGTTACATAATATTATAAAGCAGTTACGATACTATCTGGTACCTAGAAAGCACCGTATAAATGTTGGATAATAAATTTAAAAATCTTACTCGGGTCTGAATAGTGGAGACCTGAGTCATACCACCTGCTCCTGGCTCCTGATCTCTGCGGGATGAGCAGGAGGAAGGGGGGTGTGCTGGCTGCCATAAACTGAAAATCATGAACTTCCAGGGCCCACACAAGGCTTTGTCAGTCCATCAAAGCTGGACAATTCCACATTTGCTCCTTCATATGACATGGAAATGAAAAGGTGTTTTATTCTGGAGCCATAACGAAATACCTGATTATAGTCTTTTCTTTTCAGTATAAAAGGTGCTTGAAGTCGGACTTCTTGACAGAGACTGGGGATCAGAGCGGGAGAAAGTCAAGGACTCCTCCTCCTTGCATGTGGAGAAAGTCTTTGGCTGAATTAGCCGTGCTCCCTGGGAAATGTGCTCTGCAAATAGGTTCTTTTCTGAGTGGGTTACTCATCTTGCATCAAATTGTCAAATTAGACCCCACAAATCAGAGCCAGTTATCCTGGACAGGCAGGGTTGGCTCTGCACTTGGCTCTCTTCCAGGCAGTCTCCTCATACTCTTGAAAGTTTCTTCTCTCCTAGCATCAAGGGACATCTCTGTTGTTATCCTTGATGTTCCTCGTTTGGAAAATGCATAAATGCTTCGCAGAGAGTGAGGTGAGCACAGGGGCTCAGATGTGGGAACAGCCGACCATGGGAATGCTGATCTATTTGCACTTGGCCTCCCAGAGGGGTCTTGCTGGCATTTCCCCCAAAGAACCCAACAGCCAGAGGGTGTGATGGCGCACCCTCCCCCCGCCCCCCCCCAGTCTGGGAGCAGCATGCAATACAGTCTGAATATCCTGGCGTTTCATCAAAGCCTCCTGTTTTAAAAAATATTCACACCAATTTGTACTACGGGCCACACAGTGTGCGTGCGTTTCCACCTCCCTCCTTCAAGTCTCAAGTTGTAGGAAGCAGTGTGTATTTATTCTGTCATTTTGAGGGCCCCACTTAACACACGTCTGTGTTTTGCAGTTGGGATGCACCTCCAGCTAACAGTGTTCTTTGTAGGAGCTAGGGATTTCTCCAACTAAGCAGGGCCCTTTGACTATTAGGTTGCAATGTGCTTTTTCAGTGTGCACACATGTCTGCAAGGAGAGTCCTCACTGGTAAAATTTTGTCCGTCTTGGGGTTTCCCACAGACCTGCCTCAAGACCTGGTATGCAGGAGGCCTCTGGTTAATATTTGTGAATTTTTAAATTTTATTTTATTATGTTATGTTAGTCATCATACATTACATCATTGGTTTTTGATGCAGTGTTCCATGATTCATTGTTTGCCTATAACACCCAGTGCTCCATGCAGTACGTGCCCTCCTCAATACCCATCACCAGGCTAAACCATCCCCCCACCCGCCTCCCCTCTAGAACCCTCAGTGTGTTTCTCAGAGTCCATCGTCTCTCATGGTTCGTCTCCCTCTCCGATTCCCCCCCTTCATTTTTCCCTTCCTACTTTTTTTTGTTTTTTTAACATGTAATGTATTATTTGTTTCAGAGGTACAGGTCTGTGATTCATCAGTCTTACACAATTCACAGTGTTCTCTGTGATTTTTTTTTTTAAAGAAATCCTTCATTCAATTAACAGCACTTTGGGGAGGGGCTCCTCTGTCTCGGCTCTCCGTTAGGTGCTGGAGACCCTGGACTTGTAAGACAGCCCTGCCCTCTGGTGTCGTGGTTGATGGAAGCGAGGGACATGGAAATAGTGGAAAACCAATTGCAGAGAGTAGGATAAAGATGGTCCTCAGACGAGGAGTTCGGCTCATTTTTGAACTTGTGGGGCCTTTTACTGAGGCGGGCCCAGAGCAGCTTCTAGGTGGGAACGTGCTCCTCAGGGCTTACTGTCTAGCTTCAGCTTAGCATTACAGAACTCTGGGGTTGGCAAGCCCTTAAAGCCATCCAGTCTAAATCCAGTTAGAGCTGTAGAGCCTTAGATGGTCTGCTGCGTGATCCCCGGAGCCCACTTCCTCCCCAAGCTGCCAACTTCATATCTGGACAAGTCTGGCTACGAGAAAGCTGCTCTATCAATTGTCCTGGATTCGCTAGTCCCCCCACTCAGAGCCAACAGGACAAGACTGCTTTCCTGTGTATAAGGCAGCCCTTCAGCTGTTAGAAGGCAGAGCTAAGGTGCTCCTGGTCTTCCTGGTCCAAGAGTCTGCATTCCTTCAACCATGCATTCGAATAGGTAGAATTGAAGGAGGTTGGACCTTAGAAGACACACATCATAACAGCCTTCCTATGGCAAGAATCCCGTCGAGAACATCTTGAAGAGAGGGCGCCAGCATCTGCATCACTATTCAAAGGAACGGTAGTGGGGGAAGAGCGGCACCTCATTGCCATGGAGAGGCAGTCCCTTGTGTTGCTTGGCAGGTGTCCTGCCACAAAGTTCTCTGTAGTGACCTGCTATCTGCTTACTCCCTCCCCTTCAATTGGGGAGGGGACACTTCATCACCAAATCCCAGAATCCTCCAAATCTCAGTATGTGGGATACTCTCGGCAGACTGAAAGTCCTGTAATTTATAGTTGTCAGTTTAGGACATTCTTTATACCAGGAGGAAGCACAAGCTAGAGAAATCGCAGAAGGCAATAACAATGACTTCTGGTGTTCATGAAATTTCATCACGTGTTGATGTGGGAAATGTTGGACATCTAGACACAGGTGTGTGGCTTGAGAGGGACAATGCTGGCTGCCCACCGACTGTTCTTCAAACCCAGAGCCTAGGGTGGTTCTGGATTAATAATCCCCCCTCACAACTCCCTGCATTTCATCCATCACTACTTCCAACAGACTGCAGCAATGTCTCAAAGTACCGCCCACAGTGGTGTGGCTCCATGCCCCCCAAGCAGCCAAGTCTGCCCCATCTCTCATGAGAATGCTGGGACAGGATTGTGGAGCTGTCCCTGACTTGCTTCCCTGTCTCTTTTGTCTTAGTCCCCCTTACACTCCACTACCAGAGGGATTCAGACTCCATTATGGCCATTCACTGCTTAAAACTTCCCTTGCTCCCTCCCTTTGCTTTTAAGGTGAAGTCTAATTTGTTGGCATGGGTTTCAACGATCACCATTATCTGCACCCAAACTGACACTTATGTCTGATCTCTCTCATGCTCTTTTGGAAATTCTAAGTCCCCCCTCCGTACCAACACTGGGTTTCTGTTCCTCAAACATGCTCTGGATTTAATTGCCTTTGCCCAGGCTGAGCCTCTGCATGGGATGTTCTCCCTATTTACACCTGGGAACTGTCCTACAACTTTCAAGATCTGGATCAAACAAGCCTTGAATGTGAAACCATTCCTGAGCCCGTCCCGCTGGGGTCCCGGCACACCATACCTCCCTCATTTCTGGTCTCATCATCCACTTTGTTGCGTGTTTATGTGCTCATGAGCTCCTCCAGGGCAGAGGCCGTGTCTGTTTCATGTCTGCATCCCTCCTGCCCAACCCCCATGCTCAATAAATGTTTGATGAGTGACTGAAGGAAAGAATGTTCATCATCAGAAAATGGCTCACCAGAGCCCTGTACATCAGCATTGCCAAGAGATGTTTTCATCAAATGTGGTTGCTCAGTGTCAGTATCAAACACTGTCCTGATTCATTCCGAGCATCAGAAATTCAGAAGAGCTTGCAGGGGATAGAAGAAAGGCATTTTATTTGTTAAACAGAAAATCAGGGTATGAGATGGAACACTAAGATATGCAAATGCCTGTCTTCTTTGTGGGAGAAACTGGGAGAATTTCACTAGATTATTTTGAAATTAATCCAGCCTGAGTGTCTGTGGAGTTTAAATGCAGCCCTCAGGAGAGTAAATAATGCAGAATGTGAAACCGGAAAAGAGATTTGAGACGCACCAGTAAAAGCTTCTTTCAGCCCAACTTCTGCACCAGATCATTCTCCTTGGTAGGATCTCTATGTAATTTGCAAAGATTAAAACCTGTTGCAAGAGAATTAGCCCAAGCACATGATTTAATCATGTAAGAGGCTTCCAGCCTCCTCTGGCCTTGTCAACAGTAGTTCCTAACCAATGAGGGCTTGCGGACAGAATCCAGGTTGCTTGATAAATATCAATTATTTTGCATTAAACAGAAATTTCACATACATTAATCTTAAATATCAAGCGAGAGGGCCGCTCTGGGTTTGCAAATTAAGGATTTAAAAATATGGTTTCCAAATGGTTCTTCTTGGGAGAAGGATCAAAGATGTGACTGCCAAAGCACCCTGGGAGTTTAACTGGATATATGTGTAAGTGGCTGAAAACTGCCCAGGCTCCAGGGTTCCACATCCAAAACACTGCCTGCTTTGTTGGTCACCATGTCCTTTCAAGTAGGAGTCACGTGGGGCTGCCCGTTCAAGGCCATGCACTCAGATGAGGAAAGGAAAGTGCTGGATTTGGGGGTGTCTTTGCCTCGAGGACGCCTATCTTAGGGGTATGTTCCTTTCTCTGCCCCAGTCAGGGGTGGACAGAGGAGATGAGGGCCAGGCAGGGGCATCAAGACCTCTGGATCTGGAGATAGAGATGAGTCACCTCAGCCTGAGACCTTCGGGCATGTCCATCTGGGAGGGGTGGAAAAAAGGGCGATGTGCCGGGGCGTGGTTCGGATGCAACCAGCCTATTTGAACTCTAGCTCAGGCTGTGTGATCTTGGCCAGGTGGACTTCATCTCGTTTTGCCATCTTGGAGATGGAGCTGCTTGGCTTATTAATCCCGCACTTCACAAGGCTGGACGCAGTGGGGCTGAGGCTCTACTGAGCTCTGTTTCCCTGGTGATTCCAGAGCTCCTCGGAGGAACAAGGCTTGCAAAGGGGGGCCAGGGAGTTCACTTTAGTTCAAGAGCACACATACCCTGGTGACACAGAGTCCCCAGAGCATCAGGTACCTGCCTGGCTGGGCCCCGACCTCCAGGGGCTATTCCAGAACTGCCTGAAGCTCCTACTCCTTCTCCCGGCCAGTTGAAGCAGCATGCTTGTCCATTAGAGGCCTCCCAGCTACACCTGTCAAGCTGCCCACCCCACACCACCAGAAGATGGGCTCCGAGAGGCAGCCTTAGACCTTGCCCTGAGAGGAGATCTCCGTGGCCAAGCAGGGCCCTCAGGACCCCGAGGTCACTCTTGGAGGAGAGGGAGGAGGGAACGGCTAAATGTTCACACTGCATTTCAGCCTCCTGCTAGCTCTTCTTCCTGCCTCTCTTCCCCTTTTAGAATCTCCCCCTTCCCATTCAGCTCCACAATCTCTGCCACAGGGGCATTCCAAAGCCCAGACCTAAACAGGCCAGTCCCCAGCCGTACATTTTCACTCCCACAGGCCGAGCTGCTCTTGCAGGCCCATCGGCAGCTACCCCGCCCCCACCCCTACCCCTGTGCCCGCCAGGACCCGGCCACACCTGACTCTCCACAGCTCCCTGAACATAGCCGGGGTTGGCGGCTCCACAGCTTTTGTGCCTGCTGTTCCCTCTCACCGGAATGCCCTTCCCAGTTTTCATATGGAGCAAGCTCCTACACATTCTTCAAGGTGAAGTACTGCCTCTTCTGAAAAGCCAGCCGCCTGCTCTGGCTCCCCACCCACCACCTTCCTGCGCGGCTTCCTTCCCAGTTCCCGGCGGGGAAGCTGAGCTCATGGGCCCAGCAGGCCTGGCTGAAGGCAGCAGAGAGCAGCCTGATGGGAGCCTCTGCACAGAGCCTCCGGAGGGACGATCTCCGTTTCACCCCAGCAAAGTCAGCCCCACTCACCTCCATAGGGCCCACGTGTCCCTTCCTCTCTGTTGCCTCCAGGCTGCAGGCCAATGTCGCATCTAGCCTGAGCCGCTCTGGAGAGCACGGAGCATGCATCCGGCCTTCCTCCCTGACCACACACCTCTGGCCCTCTCTTGGCCTCTCCACGTAAAGGAGGCCAGAGGGGAAATGTAGCCCCGCCCCATGTCCCTCAGGGCTACACAGCTGACCGGGGGCATGACAGAGGCAGACTGTGGGGTGAGAACAGGGGCTTCAGCAAGAGAGAGGGAGGTGCGAGGAAGCTGTGCCCCATATTCTCAAACCTCAGCCCTGACCCTGACCTTCTTCCAGGTGCCGCTACCAACAGGCCCCAACTGAAAGTAAAAGAGAGTTTGAAACAATGTGTGGACAGTCACCCCCAGGACCACACTGGGCATGGTATTTAACAGCTTTGTGTGGAACGCTGGGTGACGGTATCTGGCAGCCGTTGTGAGGGTTAACTTAGCTGCTTTGTGCCCCAGGCTTACGAAATCTGGCACTTAGTGAGCACTCTATGAAGGCTGGCTATTGCTCTTTACAGTTTACAACTCACAGCGAAGGTCATGTGAACAGGAAGGAGCAGGGCGGGAGTCACCAGGCCTGGCGCAGCACTGGGGGCCCAGCCAGGACTCCAAGCGGCAGCATGCATCTCCTACCTGCCCTCAGAAGTGCTCCCATTTGGCTCCCCGTGCTGCTCCCTAGCATCTGCTTTCCTGGGGTCACGAGGCCCGTGTCCAGGCCCTCGCTCCTGTTCTCCAGCTAGCCCCTAAATCTAACACTTTGTTTTGAACTTGGTATTGACCTTCACCACTCATCTAGGACCTCAGTGCTCTGGTTGCAGATACCCAGGTCACAGACCAAAGGTTTCCCGTGCCCGTAGAATATAGTGATGGCTGGGGCCCCTCTTCCCTGCCCCCCCCCCCCCACCACAGGGACAGTAACTACGAAGCCTCTTCCAGCGCCCGTCAGCTTCCTCCCAGGCCAGGAGCAGCTTGCTGGGAGGCTTGGGTCGGGGTCCTGCCACTCAGTCCCACGAATACGGACATTCCCTTTCTGACTTCCCTGGAAGCATCCACCACGTACAGTCCCCGATGCCTTAGAACGTGATGGGTTCCTCACTTCCTATTCTGAGCACTTCCTCTGCACCACCTGGGCGGTGGGTGTCCCTGCCTATGGGGGGAAACCAGCTCTAACTTAGTGGATGCCCTGGGGGCTGGGAGGCCTCTGTGGGGTCACTGTGGGCCATCTCCCACTGGGCATCTTAATCTTTGGGCTTCATCTTATAACTGGGCCAATGGAGAGCAGGAAGTCAAATACGGGCCTCAGAACCCATGGAGACTTAACACAGGAATGCTGCATCCACAAGGTCCTTTGAGGAAGCCTCCCCTAGAGGGAGCCCATTCTGGGAGGAAGGCAGAGCGGGGCACAAGGCCAGAGACGCCCCAGCACTGTCTACAGCTGGGACACTGGGCTTCATCTCGGGAGAAAGGATGTGTGGAAAAGAAAGGTGAGGGTTTAAAGTCAGAGCGGCCCACGTCTAAACCCCAGCCCTGCTCCTTCCTGTGTGACTTTGGGCAGATGACTTCTGAGTCATCTCTGAAGTCAGCCTCTGAGCCTGTTTCCTTATGTCTACAAATTAAATAAAATGATAGTAAAACAACAACAACAACAACAACAACAACAACAATTTCCCCTTTAGAGCCAGTATCAGGAGACAGCTAATAATGGACGTGAAACCCCTGGCACATGGTAGGAGACCAGTCAATCCTGAGAGTTGGCCCTGAGTCACAGCCTCCCTATTGTCACTGTGACCCCTGCCCCCCACACTCTGGGGCCCCTGTGGACCTTCCACCTGCTCTTCATTCCCGTTGCTCTTGCCGGTGGCTCGGGGGCTGTTACCTGAGAGAACTGCCAGTGGAGCTTCATTCTCTTGGCTTTGGCGTAACTGCACTCGATGAGCCGTGGCCGACTGTTGACGTCCACCAGGCACCGGTTGTCATCGTCGTCGACCGTGGGGCTCAGGATGCCCACGTGGATCTGCTGACTGCTTGTGTAGTACACGTTCTGCAGGGTGGGGCAAGAACGTGGTTAAGTGTAATGACCGAAGAGATGGGGAGGGTCCAGGGGGGGCTTCTCCTTGGGTAGTTGGCAAAGGGAGCACAATCCAGTGGGCTTCACATGATTTTTCTATTGCAATGGACAAGAAGAAAGCCCTTTTACATCACGATCCGGGATAGTCACTGGTCCGCATGTATAACTGAGACAAAATTTTCAAGACACGAACCTTAGTCTCACCATATGCAACGCAATATGATATTTTCTATTCTATTCTTTCCCTGAAAAGCATTGGTCATAAATGTTTAAATTGATTTCACCATCCATAGTTTAAAAAAACATGGCTTGAATCCATTACTTGTAGGTTTGCTGACTTCCTCCCTCCATATATTTCATGTAAGACACTGTGCTTGGCCTGAAGATACAGAGCAAAAGACCTGTGCCAGGCTTGGGGAGTTGAGAGTCCTGTGTGATAGGAAACATGTAACTCATAATTTCCATCCAGACTAAGACTGTGTAGAGCAAGGGTCGGTTAACTTTTCCTTAAAGGGCCAGGTGGCAAATATTTTTGGCTTTGCAGTGTGTTGGGCGGTCCCTAAGGCCACTCCCAGATTTGATGATTCATTAGGACTCACAAGACTCTGCCCATATTTGTACTTACGGTTATGATTTCTTATAGCAAAAGGATACAAGTCCTATCAGCAAAGGGAAAAGGCACATAAGGGCAAAGTCTGGGGGAAACCAGGTGCCAACTTCCAAGAGTCTTCTCCTAGTGGTCACACAGGATGCGCTTAATTCCCCCAGCAAGGAACTGGGACAACACAGGTGGAATGTTACCCACGGGGAAAGCTCTTACAGACTCAGCTGGGTTTTTATCAGGGCTGGTCATGTAGGCAGCCTCTGCCTGGTACATACCAACATTCCAAACTCCCAGGGGCAAAGCAGGTGTTTAGCATAAACCGTATTTGTACAGTCTGGTCAGGCACAGTGAGCCACTCTTATACATCTGGGAATGGGGGGAACCCTTCTGAAATCCAAGTTCCCAGATGCCTGTCAAGGGCCAACATAGTAAGCAGGCCTTTCAAAGGACAGCAGTCAGGCCTGCTGCATTAACTCTTTCTTGCACAGAGGGCCATACAGTCTGAAAACTCAACTCTGCCATCGTAGCATGAACATAGCTAAACACAGTAAATGGATGGCTGTGTTCTGATAATACTTCATTTACAAAAATAAGGGCTGTGCATGGGCTGTAGTTTATTGGCCCTGGTCTAGAGGAAAGCCACATGACCTTTGACCTTGCTCTGAGTGACAAGTCTTAGGGTCTGTGAGCTTTTCTCTTCATATTACTAAAGAAATTAACACCCCCACTTATGATTAGGCCCCATGGGCAAATCGGGATACTCTATTTCTTTGCTTGAGGTTAGAGTTAGGGTGGGCCCTCTTATTATCTTCATACGTTAAAAAATTCTTACTGGTAAATATCTTTGATTCATTCCAAATGAGAAAATGAAGCATTTCTTGTTTTAGTAGAAGAGGGTGGTTGACAAGGACTTTTAAACACGAGTGCAAGACATAAAAGAGACGGTGGGGTGAAAAAGGCAGTGCAGGGAAGGAGGTAAGGGGTGGTCCTTGGGGGGCATGTTCTTCCTGGCCCTTCGTGGTCCAGGGAGGGCACGAAGAGGCAGGCAGTGTCACCCTTCAGACATAAGAGCCTCAGGCCAGTGTACCAATGAAGGCCCCAACAGGAAACACATGGCTCACTCAAGGTAGTGGAATCCAAGGAAGGTGTAATAAAGGCACAATTCTCCATGGTGTGGGTAGAATGTGAGGGAACCACAGGGATTGTACAGTTCCCTGAGGATCATACCATGGAGCTGTTACCACGCCCACACCCAAGGGGATGAGAGAAGATGGCAGTTAGGAGAATCTGTAAGAGAAAAGTTATGGAGAGAGGATTGACTTGCAAGAAGGCTTCAGGGTGGAAGGGGTTTGGGGGTAATGGTGAGCGGTGGTGAATAAACACCACAACTTTACTCTCCCCTCCACGCTCCATTCTTCTGCTAGATCGGCCCATTGGCAGCACCCAGCTGGAAGCCAAAGAGCGTGGGAGCCCATCGAAACATGCCATAAAGTCAGCCTCCTCAGGCAGAAGGAGAAGGGTGGAGAGTGGATCTGGAGAGACGAATAGGAGGCACTCAGATAATCTTATAAGTTACCAGATTTGGTGAATCCATGGAACTAGGCATTAACCTACCAAGATGACTGATTCTTCCCATAATAGAGGTGAAGAAGCATAGTGATCAAAATTCTGAGCCTAGGCCGAATGTGGAATGCTTAGCTTCAATGTAGAAAGGTGACTAGAACACAGAGGCAGAGGGGCCTATTCAACTCCTCTTGGGAGAGAATACGATGACCAGTGGGGCTTAGGAAGCTGAACGGACACGGTTAGGCATCTCATCCATCCATCCACCATCCATCCATCCACCCATCCAACAACAATCTCTAAGTTGAGATCTGAGGATAACAGTGATGAGAGAGCCATGGTCCCTGTCTTGGAGTATCCAACAGCCAAGTTGGGGAAACTAACATATCAGGAAATAATGGCTCTAACCACACTAATGTGAGCATTTTTTCGGCTTCCTCCACTGGCCTCTCCCGACTCTTGCTACTTTGAAAATAGAAATAAAAACTCGTCACCTCCAGAAAGGTTTCTGTGAATATGCAAAAGCCTGGGGCCTCAGCTTGCCACACAAGTCTCCCTCCAAAAAGCGCGGAGCGGTTTATGCCCTTGGGTGCAATGCACACGCTCTCTCCTCAGGACACAGTGCAGCGCTTAGTCACCCTGCTTGCCAGGACCCAGATTTCCTGAGGTTCAGGAGTGTGGGCTGCCTGACAAGGACCACCAGGAAGCCAGTTACGGCCACCCACCCCTCCCTTCATCCCTATCATCAGGGCCTGACTCTGGTCTCCAGGGCAGGCTCTCTAGACACAAGCGGCTGCCCAGGTAATAGCTGAAATCAGTTTTGTTCACTTAGCTTTTCGGAAGTGCTTGGGGGAGACTGAGAGCCTCGCGTGCACTTACTAGCTGGTACGGCTGTCGTTGGATCTGCGTATAGCTCCAGAGTTGGGGCAAATCCTAATAGGGACAGATAGTTGTTTGTTATTGAAAAGCAAACACCAAAGTGCATCTTGAGGGGAGTAAGCACGAAGCTGGCGATCAGAGAGAGATTCGGCAGAGGATGCTCTCCAGTTGTCCCTTGGATGCCTCAGAAGTCCAGCCGGCAGGGGACTGAATTGGTAAATGGCCTGAACTCAAAGGAGGGGACAACGTTTCCTGCAAGATGCCCCACGTTTAGTACCAGGGGGGCTGGGCTTTCTGAGTCATGGGGAACCTGGAAGGTTTCAGCAAGAAATGACTTAGAACTGTGGTTCCCAGAGAGGGGCAGTTTTGCCAACCAGGGGGCATATGCAATGTCTGGAGACATCTATGGCTGTCACAATGGAGGGGAGGGACGCTGCTACTGGCGTCCAGAGGGGAGAGGTCAGGGACGCTTGCTGCTCAACCTCCTTCGATGTACAGCACAGCCCTTGCACCACAGCAAAGAATTTTCCAACTCCGGCTGCCCAAGGGTGCTGCTGTTGGCCCCTGCCTTAGGCGGCTAACAACAAAAGTTGTGATGTGTTCAGCTCCTACTCTGGGCCAGACACAAAGTGATGTACATGCCTTATCTCTACTGGATCCTAAAACAACTCTACGAGGCAGGGGCTGCAATGACCCCCATCTTGGAGATGGGGAAACTGAGGCACGAGACATGAGGTAAAAGTCTCACAGGTGGAGCAGCTGAGATTTACCCGGAGGCAGTTTGACTCCAGAGCCACACCTGTGACCTCTCACCTCACTCGCCTACTTCCCTTGGGTCGCTGCAGCACCAGCAGCCAGGCCAAGGGGTTGAGGCCAGGAGGCTGGCTTAGGAAGCTTCCCCGTGGTGATGCCCTTGAGCTCTGAGAAGGGCACTGGGACTAAGGAGGCAGCAGAGGGCTGGAGGGGCCTGTGCCAAAACACCTGTGATACAAGAAGGTGGGAAGTGGGAGGCAGCCGGAGCCTGCCTGGGGATGTTTTATAAGCCCCTGGGCGTTTGGGGGGGCATATAGAAAAGACACCCCGACCACTCGGCTCCTCCTCAGCTGCAGATGACTGACCTACCCATTTTCCACATGCTCCCATTCACCTCGGCAGGGCTACCAACTCATCTGGGTGCTTCATTCTGATGCTTGCAAGGAAAAGAGAAAAAGCCCCTGCAGGTGGCAGAACAAACGTGTCCGTGTCTTGGGGTTTACACCAGTGGAAGTCTCTATCTCAGGCCGAGAGCAGTCATGACGAGTAGCTGAGCGGGACAGGCAGCCGGGAAGCCCACGGTGCCCCTGGGTACACACTCCTGCCCTGGGTCACGCAAAGACCCCCAGGGTTGGAGGTGCCCTTGCTCTGTCACTTCATCTCCTGGATAAGCAAGCCCCCCCACCCCCGCAGGATGCAGTCGGACCCCTGGCCAGAGCCCTGCCGGTTGTCCTCAGTACCCCTTCTCTACCTGGCAGGTGTGGAGGTGGGACTGCCTCCGCCAGAGACTGGGTACAGCCTTCCACAAGATCTGCCCGTCACCCATATCTGATAGCACCACACAGACAGAAGCTGCCACAGGCCAGTAGAGCTGCCTCCGGAAGGGAAGGGGAGAAGAGAAGCAACACAGTTTCGTACACCTGTATGCTAGCTACTGTCCCTATCTGTGGCCACCTCCCAGTTGTAAGGATAAGGAAGCAGGCAGGGCGCCAGCCTGCCTCGTACAGGGCGGTGGGGGCAGAGAAGGAGCCGAGGCTTGCTTTATTCAATCTCAATTTAGAGTAGTGACTGTGACATCTGTAACGTGTGCTAGAAATGGGCTTTGTCCTCTTTACCAAGAATGAGCTGCTAGCCCTTCTGCAGATAGGGCAGGCTGATTTAAGTGTTTGGTTACTGGTCATTAACCCCTTGACACAGAGGTTAGTTACAGCGCTGAGGGCCGCAGGGCACCGATGCTAAATCAGGAGTGAAGGAGAGTCATTTCCAAAATGATCTTCTGTTCACTAACCACAGAATCAGGTACATTAAGGGAAGGAAAACATTTATAAACATTCCTGTTTGCCAGAGCTGGGAAGGAGCACCACTGTGGAAAGCAAGAGCCCCAGCTCAGAGCTCCCCCTTGCGAGCCCATTTCCCTGGTGGAACCGGACAGGCTAAGTACCTGAGCCCGCCAGGTGTGTGTGGAGCAGTGTGTAACAGGCACTCAGCGCATAGCCAATAGACGATCCAGTTTGATTCAGCAAACACTCCTTCGTGCCCACGAGGGTGTGGCCTGAGCTGGGCACCAGGGAGCAGAGAGGAGCAAAACATGGGTGCCCCTGGGGAGCTGGGTGGGGAGACAGCCTTCCGAAAAGGGAAGAGAAGTGCCTCACGGCCAGGCTGAGAGCAGAGTCAGAGCAGGTCAGAGTGCTGGAGGGGCTGGAACTGGGGTGATGTACTCTCCCCGGCCCTGGTCTGTGAGTGAGGAGTTTCGAGAACAGCCTAGGAGGAGTGTAGTGTGCCCAGATAATGGCGTAGGGTGACGGACCGCTGTCAGAAGGGAAAGGACAAACAAAGGCAGGGCGGCTTGGCACTACCTTGCCATTTTGGGGGAAGAGAGTGCCCCCGGGGGTGGGGAGATGAGGCAGGAAAAGCAGCTCGGGGCTTAAGAGTTGATAGCATCCTGTGACTTCAGAGGGACTGTCCTTCCACCCATCAGCACATCCGAGGAATTCCCAGAGTCTTCTGAGTCATAACCACCCAAAGGGCCTGGAAAGCGAACTGGGGCTAGAGGTGACACAGCCCCTTCCGTAGGCCGGTCTGGGGGACAGGGGAGAAAAGTGAGCTTTGGACCAGGGTGCGGTCTTTGAGCATAAGACTGAATAGAAAAGACTAAGTGAGGCCTGATTTCTGCCTCCCACTGTGTACCTGGGCAGGACGGCCAGGCCAGCAGCCGCTTGGCACCGTTGCTGGGCTTGGAAATTTTGACTTAGATTCTTAGCTCATGTGCTTCATTCTGGGCCTCGTACCCACAGCAGAGGTGTCAGCCATCTCTCTACCACCATCTCTGGGGCTGTTTGCCACCCAGCCAACCCAGGCAGCAACCCGAATCTCCCACCTTGTTCTGTCTTCTCTTCCCATGTCATTCTGAGCTCCTGGTGTCCCCTGGGCTCGGTGTTTCCCTTGTCAGCTCCTCTGTCCCAGGAGAGAGCCAGGGGGTGGGGGCCATCCTGGGCTTCCTGCATGGAAACTGAGGGCTGAGCAGGAGGGAATTAGCAGCGAGAGACCAGAGACAAACTGGAGAAGGCAGCTGCAAGGATTTTTGATGCTGACAGCTTTATTTGCTTTCCTGTAACAGCATCTTGCTTCACTCTGGCCATAACGGTAGGCATGTTTCACCGTCTACCCCATTGCCTTGGCCTAGGGTTTGGTTCCAGGATGGACATGTTGATCCAGTCTGGACCAACAAAAGTCCTCCCTCAGATTTTCTATTTGTGCAAGCATGCTAGAAGGCTCTAGGCCCAGAGCTACTTGCTGCCTTCTTCCTCAGGTAAATCAGGGAAGCCTCTTCTGCTTGAATATGAGAGAGACTAAAGTTACATATGAAGGGAACCATAGCCAAAATGGGAGGGAGGACAGGTGGAAGGGAGAAAAGAAGAGGAGGAGGAAGAGGAATAAGGAGAGGGGAAAGTAAAGGAAGAAAAGGGAAGACAGGAATGCAGCAAGCTTCATTCCTGCCCCTGGATCCAGCCCTGCCTGAAGCTGGAGCCAGACATGGCCTTGTCAGTTACATGAAAGAAAAGCTTTTTTGCACGTAAGTTGGTTTGAGCTGGGTCTCTGTCACTTACAACTAAGAGTATTAACAAATATAGAATACCCAGGAGACCTTTCAAGAACGCCAAAGGGAATGAAGTAAAAGGATCAAGTCACAGTGGTCTTTAGCTACAGGGTGAATATAGGTGCCACGTATGTATATGCTTTATTCAGTTATTATATAAAGCAAGTCACTTTTTTAAATAATAAATTACTGGTTTGTGAATGTCTGATTTTTTTTTTAAGATAAAGAAATATCTCACTCATTTGCAGGCTAGTATGCTTTCTCTAGTGGATGAAAAGCCAGTGAGCCTGGAGGTTCACACAGCCTTAGGAAGCCCCTGGGAGTGGGCTGAGTATCTGAATATCATCTATCATGTAGGTAGGTATAAGAGGAGAAGCTGAGAACTGCAGATGAAAGGAAACTGGGTTACAGGAAAGTAAGATTGGCGTGGCCCAGGATGCGACAAGGAGCAGGTGCCCTGGACTGGGATCGCTGGCTGAGCAGTCTCTCTGCAGCCTTCTGTGTCTGTCTCTAGGGAGCAGTGCCTGCCCACTGCCCAAGCCTGGGCATTAGCTGCTCATCCCCATTCTGTTGCTGCCCTTCCCCTGTTCCTCCTGCTCTCTGTACATTTCAGAACAAGATAAGAGGGTGCAGAGCCAGGGACTGGGGCAGGCAGTTGTGAAGAGGCAGGAACAGGTGTCCTTGCACTTGGCCTACAATGTCTAACAGTGACCCCTTCTCTGAGAATGGCTCCGGCCAGGGGTGGGCCCCAAATAGTCTGGGTTCTGTGACTCCACCACCTGCCCATGGGTGAGAGTGGGCTGTCAGGGGGCCAAGAAGCCTGTCTCCTCCCAGGAAAGACACAGAGATGAGGCAGTTCTGTAGCTGAGACATGTGTAGCTCGAGCGGATCCATGACCTCTTAACTGCTGAGGCCCCTGGAGCTGCCCCCATTCCTGCCTTCCCCCCCACCCCCCCTGCGCTTGGCCCCGTTGACCCTCCTTTGGAGTCTATGCAGTGAATCACCCGGGTTTTCTGTAATAGGCCCCACCCTTTGTTTTTAGCTGAAGCTGCCCAAATTTGTGGCAGTTTTTGTTGTCGATAATATGCCCCCCTCCCCTCGAATGCACAGACACGGCTCACTTGTTCACTGGGAAGTTCACAGTCTCGAAGAAATATCAGACACCAGCTATCTGGCTGTGGGGTCCAGTTGGGTTCCTATTTTGGAAGGCACTGCTCAGAGCCCTTCATAGCTCTGTCTGCTCACTGACAAACAGCTAGGATGGAACAGATCCTGTGCACTTGGGAAAATGCCCTGGCATTCTTCATTCCCCAAACCACAGCTGTCTGCCAGCTCTGCATCAGCTTGTGCTGGTCAGTGCATGCTCCTCAATGACTTGAACAGGCTGATTCACTGCTCTGTCCTGTGAAGCCCCTCCTGTGTCCTCCCCCCCCCCCCCCCCCGTCTGAGCTATTACATGTCCCTGCATCGTTAGTGTCAGACTTGGCCACGTGCCTTTAACCAATGGGATATAAACAGGAGAGACATGTGCCATTCCCAATCAGAAGCTTGAAGAGCCATCACGTGACCTACCACAGCGCTTTTTACTCTCTGCCACTGGACTGGCAGTGTCCCAGAAAAAGGCAAGATGACACAGAGCTGAAGCTGAACCATGATGACCACAGAGCATGAGTAAGAAATAAGCATTTCTTGTTGTAAGTCACTGCGATTTGGGGACCATCAGCCTAAGATGAATGATAAATTGATACTGGATGAGGGGTGCTGTCAAATTTTAAAATACGGGGCACTGACTCTGGGGCCAGAGAGTGGGCAGGGAGGGACCATCCCCAGAGGCTGGAAAGATGGTGACCTCTTTTACGCAATGGTGAGGCATTTGGCGTAACTGTTGCCTGCAGTCACTTGGTAGACCGTGCTTTAGATCAAAAGCACTCCTTCGTTACTATTGGCTGCTTTTGACAAGCCACTGCAAAAGGAAGATAAGGTCAGCAAAGACTTGACCGAGAAATGTTTGTTATTGTAAAGCCACTTGGATTTCGAGGTCCTCTGTTACTGGAGCATAACGAAGCCTGAACTGACTGACACGACCATTTTGCTATGCTCCCTCACCAAGCAATCACACAGAAATAGAATCACAGAATGTGATGCATGCTCGTAAAGAAGACAACAAAGGACTTGGAAAACAGGTACCAAGAAAACTTGATCTAGTGCAGGGAGGGGAAGGAGTTGACTCTAGAAAGATTAACTCTGGATCCGAACTGCCTAATTTAAGTCCCCCCCACCCCCCACCATTGTTCATTAGCTGTGTGACTACAGATGATGCCCTTGGCCATTCATTCTTTCAATTTCCTCATCTGTCAGAGCAGGCGGTCAGAACAGTACTTACTGCACAGAGTGGTCGGGGAATCGTATAGCCTGAGGGCTGGTTAGTGTTAGCCATTAGTACTGTTTTTGTAACATGGGTCTCTTCCACCAGGTTACCAGTTTCCTGATGGCAGGAACCAAGCTTGTCTTGCTCACTATTGTATCTCTATTGTCCAGATCACTGCTTGACATGTGACATGTACTCAAAACACATGGGCTGATTAAGTGAATGTACTGATAAACTATTCCAGGGTCCTTGAACTCCAGGTTAGAAATCCATCCAGGCTTCCTCCGTAGTGCCTGCTTCATGTCCCTTACTCTAAGACTCTTCTAAGCTCTCTCCTCTGTTTTGGACCAGAACCTTGGACAACACCTTCCATATGGCCTTGTGGATTAATAGTTTAGATGGAATGGGATTCTCTCTCGAGGACAAGATTCTCAATATTTGCTCCCAGGACACAGTCTGTGCCAGGTCTAACTCTAACCTGGCCCCATGAGCAATGAGAGGTCTCAATCATTTGATGGCTCACCACAACTGTTATCCTGCACTGAGTTAAGAAGAGCTTAGAATGTTCCCAGGGAGATAGAGAGACGGGGGGAGAGAGAGAGTATGTACGTAGGTGTGTATTTGACAGAGATTTTAACATATGAGGTCAGTAGCGATCTGGACTCACCAGCAATCTCAGTGATCGGGAAGATGGGGGAAAGAGCGTGTTATTAAACCTATAAGTTAAGATCGAGTAGGGAGAAGTTAGCTCAGAGAATTCGACCTCATGTGGATGAAATATTGCTGCCTGACTGCAGTTTGTAAATGTAAATCTCGATGGTGCCTGCTCCCCAACACCATCTCCATCTCTACCTCCTTCTTCCCTGAGAAGAGTAAAACCTGCTTTACTGGGGGAAAAAGGTCCCGCTCACGACTTTACGGAATGGTACGGACCTCAGACAGCAATGCCAGATGGACTGCACTATGATGGAGAGAAGTGTGGGAGACCGAGGCCACTCTTTTTGGGATTCCTCTTCTTGCACACCACAAGACAGGTGCTCAGTAAATACTTTTGGATGAACAAGTGAACAAATGCATAAGTGAATGAATGAAATAATACAAAATGGACATGATAAGCCATTGGGATATGTTATAAAAATGGCCACAGATGTTCCCCATCCTTGCATGCCAACTCTGCTTCTGCCCTTTGAGGCTGGGCTTGGCCGTGGCCTTGTAGTCGACTGACCCCGGGCAAGGACAACATTTTCACAGCAAACGTGATGCAAGCAAAGACTCATACAGTTATGCTTGCCCTTTCTTGTGGCTCTTAGAAACCCCCGTCAGGGCCCTCATGTAAAGAAGTCTAGATTAGCCCGTTGGATGATGAAACACACAGGCCCCAGAAGCTCCCTCTTTCCAGCTGACAATCAGCCAACCTCTGGAAGCCGACTCAACTAGCTGACCAGCAGTTGGCCACAGATGCCTGATCGAGCCCAGCTAAAACTAGCAGAAGACAGGGCCAGTCCAGCCCAGCTCAAACTGTTGACCCTCAGAGTCTTGAGCTAAACAAATGGATAGATATATCATAAGCCACAAAATTCGGGAGGTAGTTTCCTATCTAGTAAAAATGATACAGGTAGCTCATTTCAGAGGTGTGTTTGTGAAGTATAAGGCACAGAGTAGAGTGTAGGTCCTCAGCAAACTGCTGCCCCCTTTCCCCTCCTGATTACAGAAAATAATTACACTAGTGATATTATTTAATGAGCTCTTATTGTAGGTCAGGGATGCTAAATGCTTTACAAATACGCTTGTTTCATCCTCAAAATAACCTTGGATAAGTGGAGTATTATCGTCTCCATTTTTAGGTGAGAAAACTGAATTAGATAGAGGTAAATGAATGCATAGCAAGTGGCAAAGCTGGGAGCTGAACTCAGGTCACCTGGTTCCAAATCCAGCTCCCAGGCACTACAACACCCTGCTCCTTACTAAAGAAGAAAAGGAAGGTTCGATTCTACCCCTTCCCACCTTCGGCCCCCACTCCTAAAGTGCTCTTTCTGCTGTGCTTTTGCTTATGCTACTCTTTATCTAAGTTCCAGGTGCAGCTCCTCCTCCAGGAAGCCTTCCCTGACCCCTCTAGGTCACCATGACTCAGCCCTTTTTCTCCCAGGCAGCTGGGACTCTGATTCCTTCCAGGGTCAGAGGGGAAGCTCCATGAAGCTCTGCTGCTTCTGGACCGATGTGATGGGGATGGAGTTCTGTTGCCGTGAGAGCATGCGAATGGGTACTCTGTGGGGCCCAGAGTGACTGCAGTGGCTGAGTATAGGGGATGGGGTTCCCTAGTCTCATTCCGCCATCCCTTTCCTCCCAGCCTCCCAGTTCCCATGGACCTACGTGTGTACATCAGATCTAACTTTCGTTGTCTTGGGGCGCCTGGGTGGCTCAGTTGGTTAAGCGACTGCCTTCGGCTCAGGTCACGATCCTGGAGTCCCAGGATCGAGTCCCGCATCGGGCTCCCTGCTCAGCGGGGAGTCTGCTTCTCCCTCTGACCTTCTTCCCTCTCATGCTCTCTACCATTCTCTCTCTCTCTCAATAAATAAATAAAAATCTTTAACTTTCGTTGTCTTTATGGGACTTTGTCACCCTCTCTCAACTCCTGATATGCTCTGTGCTTCTTTCCTGGATGATCTTCCTTTGCTGCCCCCGCCCCAAGCCTTCCCCAAATGTCTACCGAAGTCCCAGTATCTTTCAAGGACAGTCCTTTCCAGTCGAAAGCAACTTCTGTCCCCACCACACATGGCTCTTCCTGGAGGATGCTGCCACTCTTGTGGACTTTGAATCTGCTCATTCTTCCATCAGGGACACAAGGCAGAGCCAATTCTCCCCTCTCCCTACAGCAGCACCCCTTCCACACCTCAGCCCTCCATCCGGGACAGGAACATCTCCTCCTTGGGCATCAGCCATCAGGCCCCACCACGTGCTGCCCGCTTTGTGCTTCTCACCCAAGGGCTTCCCGCGCAGTTTGCGGTGCCCACTCCCTCCCACCGGGCATCGCTTAGGCCGATGAATGGCCCCACCTGCCCCGGGGCCTCAGTTCTGGGGAGGGTCACCTGCGCTGCGCTTCAGCTGCCCACATCCGGATCCCAGCTCTTAGTGCCTGGAACTGCTGTACCCCAAACCTTATCCTCCACTGCCCTACCGCCCCCAACCCCCTATTCGTCACGATTCCTCCCTCTCTTACTTCCCAAATGCCTGCTCATCAACCCAAGACCTTCTGAATAATAACTTTTTTTTTTTCCCTTTCCTCCCCTTTATCACCTTCCCAGCCTCTCCACGTTCTTGGAAAGGCTGCACCCAAATTCCTTCAACCACCCCCTTGCCAGCACCTTCCATTCTTTACTTCCTTATTCCTGCTGCCTTTGATACCCTGTAAGCCCCGCCTCTGCAGCCCCTTTGCCTTCTCTACACCCTCTCCCTGGATGCTGGGCACGACCCACGAAAAACTGTGGAACTGGGCAAATTAGAGCCTCCACAGACTCATGGTTTTCAGCTGTAGCCGGGCCCCGCCACCAGGCACTCCCCACTAGGCCTTCTGGGGGTGCCTGCTCAGTCTCTGAGCCACCCCCCTTAGCAGGGTGTCCATGCCTTCGCTACTCTGGAATATAAGCAGAGCCGCCACGCTTGACTTGCAGTTCAGCCTGCAAACTTGTTCCCCTTGGACCAGCCTCCACCTGCCCTTGGGCCTCAGAGGAAGGAGCTCCTCCCCTGCAGTCCAGGGGCCAGCCCCACTGGCCGTGGACCCCATCCTCTCCTGTTCTTGCCCCTTCCCCACCCCCAGAATGTTGCTTCATTCTCTCCCCACGTATCAGACCTCTTTCTCTACAGACTTCCTTCCCTCAGCCTCAGACGCGCTGCTTTATTGCAAATCAGAATACACACCTTCTCTCAACGCCACACCCCTCCTAGTAGCCGGCTTCTTTCCATCCTTAACTAGCAAACTCAGGGTGGGGAGAGGAGTCTAGGCTCGCTGGCTCCCTGTCCAACTCGCCTCTCTGGATGGAGGCCCTCTACCTACCACGTCCTCCCAGACGTTGCGTGACCTCCACGTACTCCGGAAACACACCAACGGCATCGACTGTCCTCCTTCAGGGGTAGGTGCCAGCTCAAACCCTGCCGCCCTAGAAACCCTCAGAGCAACTGAGAAGGGGAATACGGGCTCAGTCCATTTTGTGATCCTCACTTAAAAAAGGCTTTAATTTTCCATGAATTCAGTCCTTTCTCTATTTAATATATAGCTGTTGAGTACCTATAATGCCCCAGGCAAATTGACTGAGTGACTTCTGAGCAGCTCAGGATATTCCGAGGAGCGAAAGATACTGCAGAGACATAAATGTGTTCTGTAGGCTCAGTTCTACAAGAATTAAGACCAGCAAGGCCCTTTTCCTGCAGAAAAAAATGTTATGAAATTTTCCTTTTAAGCGTGTCCTTCACCCAAGTCAACCTCCACTCCCACACGTGTTCCTGCATTTAATAATGTATTTTTGAGCAAGAAAAAAAAAATAAGGCAGTTCTAGTGATTGATTTAGAGGGCCCGGCTTTGCTGAAATTCCCAGTATATTAACACAGTGCTAACCTCAAGTACTCCACTAAAGCTTTGTGCTGGCAGGACTAATGCTCAGCAATGAGCAGATTTCAGAAAAAGCAGCTGGGACAAAGGCAGTGTGGTGACAATGAAGTTAGTTGGAAAAATCAAATACAAGAACCCCTTTATGCCCATAATACATTCTGAACACATCTCCTTAGGAAATTTCTTGAAATACACCGGCATATCCTTAAGGTGCCCTGGTAGAAACACCATTCAGATGGCCCCACTCAAGGCCACTAGCCATTCCCCAGTCCTGGAGCCTGTGTCATACGCTCCTTCTTTATTGCATTCTCAGCCAGGGGTGGTATGGACCTCCTCCTCCAGGGCCCCCTTGGAAATGCATGGGGATGGTTCGGTCCACACTGACCCTACTGCTGGTCAGAGTCCGGGGAAGCTAACCATCCCGCACTGAGAAGGACAGGCCCACATAGTGGAGGAGAACTGTCCCACCCAGAAACAGGAGCAAGGAGCAGCCAATGACGCAGCTTGCCACTTGAGGGCCGGCCTTTGTGCAAAGGGCAGCAGAGTGCACACATCAGCTCTGGGGAAAGCTCCCTACTTCCTGCTCCAAACTGAAGGAGGAAGAGCCTTTGCGGGGTGGGGGGTGGACACTGTACCGACGCGGTCCAAGAGCAGTGTGTCTCCTGAGATGGAAGGCTTGTAACTTATACTCTGTCCCTGGCTCACTGCTTGCACCCTGGGCACTCCTGCGTGCAGTTCCGTGGGACCCTCTCAAGTGGAAGGGTGAGTTGCAAAAGGATTTGCGGAGGGGGGAGTCTATGCAGCCCTGTCAATAGGAGAACTTTCTCTTGCCTGAGGGTTGAGTCAAATGGGAAGGCAGGCCGTTTCCGTGTGCCAGCAAGCATGGGGGCTGGAGAGGCCTCAATGGAAGGGCTCTCCTTCCCTACTCCTGTCCAACCTGCCCCATAACAACTGGCCCTCATCAAGAAAAATACACAGGATCTGGCTTCCAACCCAGTTGGGGAGGGTATACCTCTCCAGCTCCCATTCCCAGGTCCCCACGAAAAGATACTGGGTCTAAAAGAAGAGACTACAGATCCTGCCAGATCTTATCTTCACTAATAATAACTTACATTATTACTAAAAATAATAGCAATTGCAGTATATTGATTGAGGATTTACAGGGTACCAGGCTTGGTGCTGTGCACCCTGTGTATTTCTCCACTTAATCCTCACAAAACCTCTATCAGATGGATGTTTTTAACTTCATTTTACAGAAGAGTCAGGCTTTGGGTGAAGGCCGATGAGTGGCAAATCCCAGCTGAAGGCCGATGAGTGGCAAATCCAGTGTGGCTGGGCAGGCTGCTAGGAGGTCTTTGTCAGGAAGACTACCTTCAATTACTCAAAAATCCACCAACTTGATGAAGAGATTCCTGCTCTGTGCCAGGCAGTGTGCTAGGCTCAAGGGATACACTGGAGGACAAGCAAGTACCTGCCCTCAAGAAACTTACGATCTAGTGGTAGATCGTAAGTTTATTTGTTTAACAAGTAGACAAATTCATGACTAACTGCCCACTGTGCTTCTGATCACATTTATCCGTATACTGCAAGAGCTGTGAAGCAATCGGACAGGTGCAGAGATTTGAGAATAACTCATGAGAGCACCTGGGATGGGGTGGTCTGGAAAGGCTGCCCTGCGGAAGTGGACTTCGGCTGAGACCTGAAGGGTAGGAAGTGGGGAGAACTGGGGGCCTTTGGATCTGACGCTTTGCTCCTGGAATGTTGAGACTAGATGTCTTCCAATGCGGAGATGGTTGCCCCAGTTCCTCGGGTGGAAGGTGGAATCCCAAAGGCCAGAGGCACATGTAAAGAATCCTTATGCGTCAAGCGAGAGCTGACCCACCTGTGTTCTGGGTCGGAGCCCCGGGTGATGGGGAAGGGCAGTGCCAGCCAGGTAGTATTTTCAAATTCCCTTCAGCCTAGTCTCAGGAACCTGCCATAGTCCCTTCAGGGAGGAAACTGCAAATCAGACTCAGTTTTCCTTTAGGTCCTAAGGAGAAGAGCATGCCTGGTGGTGGGCTAAATCCTCCCTCCCCTATATGGTCACCGCAGCCTTTCTTCCTCCAGCAAGCACACTCTGAACACCTCCGAGGTGCGGGCCTTCATCATGCCACACCATGGTGGCTAGTCCTGTGGCCAGAGAACTTCCTGAGAGCGGAGGCCACAGAGCTGATGAAACCAGAGAGGCACTCCTAAGTCATGGCTCCGAGCACGCGCCTGGCTGCTGGGCCACCAGGGGCCACCGCTTGGTGATCCTGTGACCCTTGACAAGTTACATAACTGCCCCGAGGCCCAGTCTCCTCCCCTGTACAGATGGAGTAACAGCAGAACCCACTCCCCAGGGCTGCTGAGAGCAGTCGCGGAGATCATGCACACAGAGCATTTACAGAGGTGCCGAGGAGCACTAAACAAGAAACGTAGGCTGTTGTCAGTATTATTATCTCTAGGCAGACTAGCGAGCTCTCAAAAATGCTGGGAGGCTGCCCTAATTAGAAGGAAACCCACGTTACTGAGCCGGATCCTGTGCCAGGCTTGGTGCCGGGTGCATTTGGGTGTGTTGCTTCATTTAAACCCCAGCCTCCATCCCATTTTACTGACCAGGAAGCTGAGGCTCGGAGCGGGGAAGTGATCTGTCAGAGAGCACAGAGCCAGGTCCAAGGCTGGATATAAATTCGGCTGCTCTGATGGTGGTTCAGTGACCAGCCCCCACGCCAGAGGCCTGAGAAGCAAAGCTCTCCAAAGGCCAGGAGTGGAGGGCAGGCGGGAGGGGCAGGTCCCTGGATGGTGAGCCACAACCATTTTCCCCAGGGCTGGCCCACTGTGGTGACTGCTTCTCCCGGGCCTGTGGGAGCTTCATAAAAGTCATGCAAAACTCACTGTTTGCCACTCTAATTGTGGAGTTTGGACATGAAGTGAAGAATGTAGCAGGTGGAATGAGTAACAAATCAAGCGGCTTTTTTTTTTTTTTTTTTTTTTTTTTTAGCACCGAAGCTTCAGGAACAGGGCAGAGTTCCCCTGACTCTGAGAGAGTAGCTCACCGCTGCGGCACCAAACATCTGTGTGCTAACATCCCCATCGGCACCTCCCTGTGTGCCTGCACCACCCCACTGAGCTGATGTGTCGGCTCTGAGTGCAGACACCTAAAGGGAAATGGAGAGGGGCGGTTTCTGGAAGCAGGGTGCCGAACTGGCTGGCGCTCACCCACCCAGGGCGGGGACAAGCTCCAGGCTGCTAGCCGTGGGTGGGTCCAGTGGCTGTCTGTGATGGAGAAGGAGCCCTGTGATGGGTCATCTTGGCTGTGCCTTGGGGAAGCATCTAGACCCTAAGGGTGGCAGTGCCGGGAGAGAAAACAGCACCAGGTGATCAGCCTGCTCTTCCCAGCTGTGAGCCCCTTCTTCCACCCTGGGAAAGGGTGCTCTTGCCTGTGACATAATTGCACTTAGCATCGTGTTCTGCACACTACGGGCCTGCACCTGCCACCCACTGGGGTGGGGACTTGGGCACATCTTTATGTCTTTGAGCCAACATCTTTGGGAATAAGGTGGCAACATGACTTTAAGATGAAATGAATTGACACCTGGAAGGGGTCTAGGGAGACTAACACATACTAATTATACATATGGATATATAAATATAAATATAAATAAAATGTGTCTATTATATATAGATATATGTAATATATATTATATAAATATAATGTATATTAATAAAATAACATAACAGCCTGTAGTTAAACTGGGTTTGAAGTTACAGATATTTGAGGTAAAGAGAAATTAAGTATCTTGTCCCAGGTGACATAGCTCATAAGTGGAGGGTCAGGGTTCACAGGCAAGTACCTGTCATGGGGCCCAGGACAGGCTAGGTCCTGTCCTTTAGTAGGGCTGTATGGAAGAAATGAGATTGCAGGCTGGGTTGAAAACAACGCCTTCACTCCTCACTGATGAGCAGACACAGAGGGCGGTGAGCTCCTGAGCCCTGGGATGCAGGCAGATAACATTAGGCACCTGGTCTCCAAGGATGCTCCCAGGGCTGCAAGGATGAAGGGAGCCACTCCAGCCCCGGGGGTCCTGGGTCGGTGGGTCGGTGGTGCAGGGGTAGGGAGGGATGACTGCAGATGGTCAGCCCTCCTCATCCCAGCCTCGAGCGTCACACTTTTTCATACTTGGAGAGGCCGCCCTCGGGATGACATTGTAACACCTGCCATCACATTCTAGGCACGGGGTTAGGTGTGGTCACATTAGGCCATTAGAGCCCTGCTAGTAATTCAGCTAGAGGTACCACTTAATCTGCTTCCTGTGGGAATGATGGCCCTGGAATTATGAGATGCCACAGCTCAGAGCCCATTGAATAAAGACATGCAGATAACCCTCTATGGCTTGGGCCCCGAATCATGCAGAGCTGGAGGTGTCAGCTGAAGTTTCAAGACTGGTTGAGGCTCCCCTCAAACTGTAGCCCCATGGGGGCACCGTACCAACGCTTATCAGCTGCCGCTGCACACTACAACCACACACGAGGAGGCGCGCCAATGTCATCACATCAGAACCAAGAAGTAAACTCAAAGAAGTTTTCCAAACCTTACAGCCACTCAGTGCCAGGCATTCTGATGGACTTATAAATAAGATCCTAGAGCGGTGGCGAAACCTCCCACAGATCACAGAGAAGTGGCTGGTGATCTAAATTCTTGGCCACAGAGTAAAACTTTCTCAATTGTCTCTGAGATGTTCCTCGAAAGATCTGGGGGGTTTGTGCACAATCCATGAGAGGCCTCTGATGCTCCATGCATGGCCAACAGAAGCACGAGGGGCCGGGAAAGGAGACCTGGCTCCGTTATAGACCCAAATGGGGATGGGAAGTGTTGTATGTATGTACAGCCGATGGCGAACTTTAAAACACGAAGAAGAAATTCCAAACCATTCCCAAAAGCAAAGGTACCAAAGTCCACCTATAATTTCATATTTTTCTTACTTTTAGTACACATACGACCTGATCTACCGTGGCATTTGTCTCTGCATAAAACTAGAATACTTCTTTCAGCTCAACTCTAATCTTCATACTTCGAGTCAAAATGCACTTCCTAAAGCACAACATGGTGGCTTAAGTACTTCTAAAACTTTAGAGGGAATTAAAGATCCTTGCATCTTCTTTCTTCTACAATCATGAATTTAGCTTCCCATAGGAAGCGTACTGTTTTCCCCTGTGCCTTCTGTAGTCTGGAAGATGCAGGCAGGGAGAATGGGAGAAGCCCCCAGACCCTGCCTTGCACTGTCCACCCTGCTGGGCTCCTGAGAAGCTGGTTTGGGGCGGTAGGTTGTATCATACAAACTGTCATGATCTAAGTCCCTGGCTCCCCCTCCAGACTGGGACTCCTCCAGGTCCAGGGTCTGGGCAAGGATGCCTTTGCCTCTCCCAATTCTTGGCATAATGTAACGTTCAGGGCCTGTTTCTTGAATGAGCAAATGAATGAGTGAGTGAGTGAAGGAGTGATTGATTAAATAGTCTGTGGGGAGACCCCACTGTCGTATTTTTTCCCAGCAGAAGAGATTTTCCAGGCTGTTACACTAATGAGGGCTAATATTCTCAGTTATTTTGAGGATAGCTTGAAATTTGCTGCTAATTTAAATAAAATGGTTACATTTACTCATTAACCAATTAGCGTGCTTCCCAGCAGCTTCACCTCACTAATTTGATTAGTCACACCACGCTTTCTCTTACTCAGGGCCTTCTCTGCCAGCTGAGAATATCACAACTGTATCAGAGTCAACTTTTTAAACAACATGTAAGCAGAATCTCTCAAAGGGTTTAAAGAGGGACATGAACCCAGCCCCTCTTTCTAGCCCACAGTGTTTTTTGGCCCCATTGGGCCCCACTATGAGTTGCCCTATGACACCATTCCTATCACTAGAACAAATTTGTTTAAGGGAAATGAAACTTTCTAAACCATGGGGCCTTCTTGAAAGACAGCCTGTCATATGTTTGAAGAACAAATGAATGAAACTGGAGGAGAAACCAGAAGCCATAATACAGGCACCCTTCCTAGCCCTGTGTTTGCCAGTGACCGGCAGCAGGCCTGGGCTCAGGCCAGCCAGCTCCCATCCCCAGATGCCATTTTCTTGTTTTCTTATTTGTCGGAGGTAAAACGGACTTAGCAGATATCTAAGTTTCTGTGGCAGAGAAAGGCTTCCCGGGCATGTAGAAAACCCTAACTTCCTACATCCTTGGGGGCGAGCTGGCGGGGCCGTATGATTGGCTCTGGTGAATCGAACGTGAAGAGGAAGGGATGTGAGGCACTTTTCATCTGAGGTGTGAAAGTCAGATTTCCAGTCATACTCCTCCCCTTTGGGGGTGCTGTGGGTGGAACCGTGTACCTGAGAAATCCATATGTTGAAGTCCTAACCTTACCCCCACCAGTACCTCAGAATGTGACCTTCTTTGGAAATAGAGTCACTGCCGATGTAATTCGTTAAGTGAGGATGAGGTCACACTGGAGGAGGGGGGCCCTAATCAGGCATGGCTGGCATCCTTATAACAAGGAACAGAGGTGTGCACATTGGGAGAACACCACAGGTAGGGAGACTTGTGCCGTCACAACTACCATTCTTGGTGACCAACAAATCCCAGAAGCTAGCAGAGAGGCCTGAAACAGATCCTTTCCTTGTGCCTTCAGAGGGGGCACAGCCCTGCCGACATCTTGCTCTTGGACATCTAGCTTCCAGAGCTGTGAGACAATGTACTATTTCTGCTGCTTGAGACACCCAGTCTGTGGGCTTCTGTGGTGGCTGCCTTAGGAAATGGTACAGGGGCAAGTCCCCATGGCCAGACTGTTCATCTGCAAGAGGATCTGATATTCACTAATGGCCTGGAGAGTTCTTCCACCTTTAGCCAACTTTGTGAACAGAGGAAGAGAAATATCTCACACCTGGAAATAAGGCAAACTGGGAGAGGAGGTGGTCTATCCTTTTCACTACCATCCTGGGGCACTAACAAGCCCACCCAAGACTATGCAATTTTCCAAGACAATGTGCTTGACTTTGCTATTTCCTTTTTTTTTTTTTTTTTTTTTTGCTATTCACCTTTTGATTAATACCCAGACAGTAGGAAGTTAAATACTAACATCCAGATTTCTGCCTGGGTAGTAAAGATCATACTAAAGGCTATGATTTTATTTGCCCACAGGGCATTAACCACTTTGGTATCCAATCTAGCAATCTTATTCTAATGCTCTTTTTTAGAAAATGTCTGCAGATCCTGAGCTCCTCAAATGCTCTTAGTACCTGCTTAACCTTCTTACTAGTTCCCTTATGAATGAATCAACTAAGTTTTTGTCACGTGTTCATTTTAACTTGTTTAAGAATCACGTGTTACTTTTTTGAATTAACAAAATAAACTTGTTTGGTTAATGGCAAAGAGTTTTGAGGATTGTTTATTACCTGATTGATACAGATTCTTTCTGGTTTTAAAACCTCAAATAGATAAACTTAGAAATTTGAAAGTAGGAAACGAGGAAGGGAAGTGACTCTCAAGGTCAGCAGGATAAATTAGGCTACTTTGCTGTCCTGCCTTCTCGACCTTTCTCTTCCTTCACTGTTCTTGGCTGTGGTTGGCTGAAATCCAAGGCATGCAGCTCAACTCTGGCCACACATGTAATTCTTAGGAGAGAGAAGAGTTCAATTCCCAGCTCTGGTGAAGACTTGAGGATGAGAAAATAGAGAATAGTTTGCCTCCAGCAACAGAATGGGAACTTAATGAGGGCAGGGACTTTTGTCTGGTTCATGACTATTTCCCAGGGCCAAGAATACTCTCAGGTACGTGATGGACTCTCACTGATTTATGAATTAAAAAGTCATAGAATTCTAGGGTGGGAAGGCCCTTAGGGATTTCTTAGCTCAAGCATCTACACGATATAGGAACCTTTCATAATGCCCCTGGAGCTCGCCAAACCCGACTTGGACATCTCTGATGATGGAGAGGTCACAGTATCACCTGAGCCAATGACTGGGAAGAGTTTCCTTACACTTAGCCAAAAATCTGTGTCTTTATAATTTTGGAAGTTTTCATGTTCCTCTTAAATCTGCTCCTTTCCAGGCTAAACAATTCCCATTCTCAAGGACATGGTCCCGAGTCTCTACCAAACTGGTAAAATAATAGCCAATATCTAGGAAGCAGTTACCGTGTCCCAGGCTTGTTGTCTCAATGCTTTATGTGCACCGATTTTTTAAATTCTTATAACAACCTTGTAAGATAGGTACTACTATCATATCGGTGAGGAAATTGAGGCATAAGGAAATTATGACACGTACTCAAGGAACCTGATTAGTAAGTGGTCTGGCTGGGATTTGAACCCAGGCAGTCTGTTTCTTGATCACTATATATTGCCTCATCATTTGCCTTTCAACATTTTCAAGCCTCCTATCACATGTGATACGTAGGGAGGAATGTGTGAGTTTTCATGGCAGAGGTCAGGAAGATTGTCACCCGGGGCTGATCTCTACTCCCCAGACAACAATGGGAGGTGCCACATTGTTTCCCTGGAGCTAGAATCTTGAGGACACATATGTGGTGCACTGCACAAGTACACGTGGCAGTCCCATCTGTGCACACGTGACCCTCCCTGGTCTCTCCTTGGCCTCTGTGGCCATGGTAACAAGAGAGATTCTGCTGAGAGCTAGTTGCCAGTCAGGGGAAAAATGTCCCTGGAAATACATATTGAGGGTCTGATTTGGACCAAGTCTAGGAGATTCAGAGACTCCTCAGGGCCTATGTTTGCCCATAGTCCCCTTATGAGGTGTACCCTGACCTCATACTAAGGTGATATCCCTGAGCTCCTCCTTTTCTCATCCCCCCCATGAGCCAGCAAAGTTCTTAGGGGCCAGTAGATACCTGTGGGAAGGTTTCCCACACAGAAGCTCTGCCTTATCATCCACCGCTTATCCCCTGCACCTGTGTCTCTCTCTGGTGGATGGATGAACTCCCCCAAGGACACGTAGCCCATCTCCAGAGAACCCCATTCTCTCAGGCTCCCTGGGCAGGCCAGACTCAGCACAGTCCCTACACCACCCCGTTCTGGGAACTGTGTTTGATCTGAGGTCGGTCTCCAGCCTCCTGACCTCTGGGCACTAACAGTTGTGCACCCCAGCTACAGGCCTGGTGGGAGAGGGTAACTGGACCCCCATGTTCCCTGCGCAGCCCAGTCGCACGACGACTGTGGCTTTGAGGAATGGGGAGGGGGACGCAAGTCTTTAAGACCTGCTGCAGACCTACATCAAGAAGCTGATTCATAAAGCACCAAGGGAAGGCAGCTCCCAGCCATCCTGGCAAGCACAGCACAGACTCACAGCTTCCCAGGCCAACAGAATTTCAGAAAGGAAGAATTGGAGGTAAGTGGATAGAGCTGGCAGAGCGGGGTCCAGAGCTGGCCAGCCCAGCTTTGCCATTTGCAGAGAAGAAGACAGGCCCAGATGAGACGAATCAATGGTGCTAGGGACCAGAGTCGTCATTACCTTTGGGTAGAGGTATTGACCAAGAGGAGGAATGAGGAAGCCCAGTGGGATGATGGGCTCCATCTGGATGGTGTCTACACAGTTGTCTACAAATGTGGAAATTCATTGAACTGTACACTTCAGATGTGTGTACTTTAGTGTAAAATCATATCTCAATAAAAGAGTGAAACAAAATAAAGGTCCAGGGAGGGTTAAGGTGACATTGCAACTGTGTGGCAAGACGAAGCCTAGAACTCAGGCTTCCTGAAGCCCCTCCTTACCCCTACTCCACTGCATTTTTGCTGCCACAGAAACCCAGTGATGCTCCATTAGTCTATGGGTAGGCTGTGACCAGGGCTGGAATCCATGGCACATGGTGCATGAAGTTAAGGAAAGTCATTTCACTGTGGGCTGGAGCTAGAATCTTGAGGGCATATATACTGAGCAAGGCTTAATGAGCAATAATGATAGTATAGTACTATAGCAATATTATTAGCTAACACTCACTGAACACTTACTATATGCCAGGCACTCTTTTAGATATTTGACATGTATTAAATCTTTACAATAACCTTTATGCTATATACCATCATTAATCGGTATTTTACAGAAAATAAAATAGGCCCACATTTTAAAATCCTACCCATTTAAAAACTTGGCAACTAGAGAGTGTCAAAGCTGATATTTGGACACAGACAATCTGATTCCAGAATCCATGCTCTTAACCACAGGACAGACGGCCCCATATTGAATTATCAGCAGCTGGGAGACTGGCAGGCTTTGCCCAGACTGAAACCCACCATCCCACAGAGGAAACACTCCACATTTGCCCGGTGGTCCAGATAAGCAACAACCCTGCAGATTTCCACATAGATTTGTTAAAAGCAAGTTCATTCACTGTCTCCTGGGCTGCAGGCATTAATAAGCTGGCAGGGAATTTACAAAAAGACCAAACAACTTGTGACCTGGCCACCTTGGCCCATACTCAAGAACAACATGGGGATCTTCTGAGCTGAAAAAAACTCAGGTGCCCAACTGCATTAATAATCAGGGGGATGCAAATTAAAACCACAGTGTGCTATGACTCTACACGTGCCACGATGTCTATAATTTGGAAATAATACAGATTTACAGAGAATACTAAATGGCGGCAAAGGTGTGGGGAACAACAAGAACTCTAAAATATGGTTGATGGGAGTAAAAATTGATATAATTAATTTGGGAGACTGTTTCACTGTATATTGGTTGACCTGGGCTGTCACAACAAAATGTCACCGGCTGGGTGGCTTAAACAATAGAAAGTCATTTTCATACAGTTTTGGAGGCTGAGAGGTCCAAGATCTAGGTGTTGGTACATTAAGTTTCTAATGAGAACTCTTTTCCTAGCCTCCTAACATCCTCCTTCTTGCTGTGTTGTCACGTGGCAGGGAGAGGGAGAGAGAGGAAGAGGAAGAGAGAGAGAGAGAGAGAGAGAGGGACAGAGGGAGAGAGAGAGACAGAGAGACACGGAGCTCTCTGTGTCTCTTCTTATAAGGACACTAATTCTATCAGATCAGGGCTCCACCTTCATAACCTTATTTGACCTTAATTGCTTCCTTACTCCAAATACAGTCAGGATTAGTGTTTCAACACATGAATTTTGGGGTGATACAATTCGGTCCATAGCATTCTGCCCCTAGACCCCCAAGTTCATTTCCTTCTCCCGTGCAAAATATATTCATTTTATCCCAACAGCCCCCAAAGTCTTAAGTCATTCCAGCAACAACTCTAAAGTCTAAAGTTCAAATATCATCTAAGTAGCCTCTAAATCAGATGTGCATGAGGCTCAAGGTGTGATTTATCCTGAGGCAAAATTTCTCTCCAGCTGAGAGCCTGTGAAATCAGATAAGTTATGTGCTTCCAAAATACAATGGTGGGATAGACGCAGGCTAGACAAGCGTCTTCCAGAAGGGGGAAGTTGGAAGGAAGGGGGTGATGGGTCCCAGGCCAGTCCAAAACCTGCCAGGGCTAATTCCATCAGATCTCAAGGCCTGAGAATAACCTCTTTATCCTGACGGTCTTGCCCTCTAGGCCCACTGGGGTGGCAGCATCACTCCCATGGCTCTGTGGACTTGCTTGTACCTTGGGCCCTCTGGGGTGGCACGGCCCAAGCCGCTCCCTGCTTTGTTTGGTCCCACTCCCGAGGCACTGGGCAGGGCCATCCAGGCCCACTGAAACCAGAGAGGCAGGCCCACTCTTTGAGGAGACAGCCTTGCCCCTGGGTCTGGGGTGGGGGGGCCTGGCAGCCCTGATGATCTCTGAATGGCCTTCAGTATCATTCTTCCCTTTTCTTGAGGAAGAGGGCATGTTCACCTGTCCTGCCTTGTGAAAGCCGAGAAGTCCACCAGCCGGCCTTCATTCTGTCCTGCTCTCTCTTTTGTTCAGGCTGCCAGTTCTCTGCGGGTATAAGCCCATCTCAGTTTATGGCTTTTACTGCTGAGATGGCCGATTGAGTCCATGAATCCCACCATGATCTCTTAATCAAATTGTTGTTCAGCTACACTCAGTGTTCTCTTCAGAACAAGCTTTCTCATTTTTTACAATATGGACGGGCTGAGTATTCTCCAAATCTTCAAGTTAAGGTTAAATGAGGTCATAAGGGTTGAGCCCTTATCCAATGGGATTAGTGTCCCTTCAAGAAGAGATACCAGAGAGTTCACTCATTCTCTCTCTCCCTGCTGTGTGAGGACACAGAGAGAAGGTAACCATCTGCAAGCCACAAAGAGCCCTCACCAGAAACCAAATCAGCCAGCACTTTGATCTTGAACTTTCCAGGCACCAGAACTGGGAGACAATAAATTCCTGTGGCGTTATATTAAGGCAGCCCCAGGAGACTAATATAGGCAGTGTCTGCTCAAAGTAAACATATAGCAACCCTATGACTAGCGATTCCACTCCTAGGTATAAATCCACAAGAAATGAGCGCATACATGTACCAAAACAAGTATGTTCATAGCAGCGGTATTCATAACACTCTCGGGTGTCCATCAGCAGTAAACATGTAGTCAACATGGTATATTCATAAAATGGAATATTACATAGTAATAAAAATTACAACTACACATAGCAGCACAGAGGTACTTTACAAATATAACGATGAAAGAAAGAAGCCAACCCGAGAAAGCATAGACCCTATAATCCTATTTATATAAAATTCAGAATCAGGCAATAATGCTCCTTTTATTGATCCAGGTGCTGGTTATGTGTTTGCCCCGAAAGCTCACTAATCCGTACACTTATAATTTGCCTATTGTCTGGACCTATGTTAGACGTCAATAAAAAGTTACATAAAAATCGTCATCCATGAGAAATGTCACAGTGTTGTAAGGATGAAGAATGAGTTGCTATACTGTGTGGTGTGGGGATAGTGTGATCTGCTGACCTGTGACCGACCAGTCGGTGATGCCACAGCAGCTGGGCCCACAGAAACGATGAGCTGGTGGAGATCACAGCGGAAGTCCCAGCACAGTACACCAGTGACACACACACACACATCATGATTGCTTTTGGTTGTGTGTTGAGGTGGGTAATGACCCTTCTAAACACAGAAGTATAATTGCACAAATATACATATATTATATGACATCTTTTAAAAAAAATCATTTGCACTACTGGAGGCAAGATAAGTACACTCTGAAAATGTTGTCAAATCAGACCAGGTCAGTCTACGGCCTCCATGGACAATGGGTGTCCATTGTACTTTGTTGAATAGGCCATTTCTCTTGTCTCCGTCTCAGCATCCTCTTTGGATATCTGAAGCCTAGGCTGTGACTGGCTAATTTTTCCTAGGATAACTTATTTTCCTGGTAGCTTCCCCTCATTCTCCACCAGGAGAAGGTCACACGAGCTAGAAAAGCTCTCGTGGCTATAAATTCTGGCTGCAGCTGTGATCTACTAAAGGGCAGAGCCCCAAAAGCCATGAAATGGCACTCTGAAGGGACTCTGAGATGTCTGGGAGCTCGAGGGACCCTTGGGTTCCCTCCTGTTTGGAAAGGGCATGATTGCCAGAACCAGGACTGCAGTTTACTCATAGTCTGCCCAAAGAAGGCAGGTGTTCCTCTTTAGAAACTGATCCCCTTCCTTGCTCCCCACCCCCGAGGATCCAGGCACGCCAGCATACCTGCTATCCCAGCCTCCTTCCAGGTAAGGCAGGTATGACTCTCCCCTTTTAGTCATGAGCATACTCCTAATGAAAAGCCCCAGAGGCCCCTGGGCCTAGAGTCGCCATGACAGGAGTTTAACCATCCTTGCCCATGCCAGACATACATGAGTACACCCCCAGCAGGGGGCCCTCTCAGGGAACTCACCTGGGGTGTCATCCCGTGGCAGATGTACACAATGGGAACGTTCTCTGTGTCTGGACCCTGATCGAGACACAAATCGGTCTTCAGAGAGTTCTGCAGCTGAACACCCGAGGAGGGGTGGCCACACCAGAGAGAAAGGAGCAGAGAAACAAATGCATTAAATCAGGAGAAGCCAGCATTCCACGGAGACAGGCTCCATTTCCATAATCAACCCGAGGACCCTTGAATACTACGGAAAGCAGCAAGCACCAGCTTTTGCGGGTATAAAGGTGCTGAGGGAAACCCAGCCTCCTGTGAAGGAGAAGCATTCTCATGTTGTTAAAGAATAAGCCAAGGCAGTCTAGGCAGGAATAAAAGATACACGGGCATGAACACACAGAAAATGGTGCTAGGGTTTGCACCCCCTCCATTCCCACAGGGGTGGCACAAGGGCTTTCAATGGTCCCTGGATAGAAGTCTCTGTTCTGGAAGGTTGGGGGAAGTGGGTAACACGTTAGCTGCTTTCAGGCCTGACGTGTCCTCTGGGAAGGTCCTCTCTGCCCCCTGCAGACCCAGCAGTGGCTGGCCTGGCCCCAGTGGTGCCCAGGTGATGAGGATTCTCCAGACCGGGAGTTCTGGCAGGTGAATAAGAAAGCAGGGGGCCAAGGGGGTAGGAGAAGAAGGAGGCATCTCTTAACCTCACCTACGGGCACATAGCAATCAACAGAACCAATGCCTCCCCATGTCAGGTAAGAAAGCCAATATTCAATGTCCCTTTCTGGAATAAGCCCCCTCCCAGCCCCTGGAAAGGGCAGCTTACAGTCCCCATGGCCCTGGTCACCCGCCACAGCTGAGTACACCACGGTGGGCACCAACAGGCAGGTTAGAATGACTTAAGAATTCTCTTTCTTTCTCTCGCTCTCCTCCATCCTCTTTCTGGAATGGAACCGTCTCGTCAACCTCTTATCCCGTGCTAGAACTCTCCGCGAGAGAGTTGGTGGTCCGTGGGTGGTGGCCACTAGAATCGTGAGGCCATTCAGATTGGGTCTGGGAGATCTGTTGGGCAATACGTAAGCAGAGAAATCCAGCTGTGGCCGAGGAAGAGATGAAGCATGAGACAGAATGAGGGACATTGCGCCCTGCCATGGCTTCGGCAGCTTCCCAGCTCTAGTGCTCACGCCCAGCTGCACTTCAGTTCCTGTGCCCATAAGCGAGTTTGTGGCATTGTTACCCACCTTAACTTGAGCGAGCTTATATAGCTCTTGTTAGCAGCGAGGTGCTCTGTTTAGAACAGGAAATGGATATTGGAATTCAGGGAAGACCAGGGCAAAGGACCACAGGTGGGCCATCTATCCAAGGAGGCCAGAGACTGACAGCGGCTGGGCTTCCATTGTCTTGACAACTTGTGGCAGAAATGCAGTGAGCCCAGTGAAGGGGTGCCAAACGGAACGACCAGAGGCACATGTGTGCTCTAGGCATACCCCGTTCTTGACAGGGGTCAAGGAACAGAGTCAAATTCTTTTCTCTTGAGCTTCCTCTCCTCCACCGGGTGAAGGCATCTCAATCCCAGACTTGTGGTTTGGAGGTTCTGAAGAATCATAAACGTGTGCCAGCTCCCTAGGCAGAGGCCCCAGAAACATCTCCGCAGCAAATCCTCTTTTATAAAACAACTACATGGCTTGCCGCGCTGAGGGAGCATACGTCAACACACTCTGGACTTTTCCTGCAGCCCACAGAGAGGCGGGTGTCACATCTAAAGCCAAGAACTATACTCCATTAGCGGGATCTGCTAACTGCTATCACAGAGAGAAAGGTCCAGAGAGCCCTGATGTCAGCCTTGGCTTTCTGCCGGGTTCTCAAAGCCATCCTCTGGGTGAGGAGGTAGGTGGTGCCTCTAGATAAAGTCCCCCCAGCTCTGTGTCATCTCGCGCCCATGAAGCGGGTGGTCTGCTGCTGTCAGGACAGACAGGCTGGGACGGAATCCTGGCTCCAGTGGTGTGGTCTTGGAAAAGATCAAAACTCCTTCTTGTCCGTTTTCTTCCATCTGAAGTAGGGATAGTACTAGTGACTGCCTCATAGGATTGCCGGGAGGAGTAAGCGCAACCATCTCCACAAGGAGGGAGCAGGGCCTGACAAATGGCAAATGCGCAATAATTGTTAGCTGCTCTTATTACTGCTATGACCTTGCTAACAGCCATTCGGGACAACTGGTTGTTTTGGCCTCATCTATGCATCAGTGACTGAGCTAAGCGCTTGCCACGTGTCACGCCGCCTCATCCTCATAAGAACCCGGCCAGGTTGGTGATATTCTCTCTTTGAAGGATGAGGAACTGTGGCGTGGCAAGGTCTGCCTGCCCTCCCTGTCTGTGACGCCGCTCCCGGGGCACGGACCCTTCCCCATGTCGCCTCTCCTTACGCCTTCTCTTTGCCTGGCTAAATCCTCCTCCTCCTTTGGTTCTCAGCTTCTCTGTCACTCTGGAAGTCTTTCCTGACCCAAGCCTGGGTGTCAGGCCATGGCCCTGTGCTTCACCAGCACCTCCATTTCTCTTATTGGTGTGCTTAGTGTGCTCAGCTCCGGTCCCTTCTTCGTGTGCCTGTCTCCCCCATCTGACCAGGCTAGGTCTGAGTCTTTCTCATGGTCTCTGACACCGGCCAGCTCCGACACACAGTAGACAGTGAATATACACGTGGAATGAATGAATGAAGACAACGAACAAATGAATGGCATTCCCAAATGAATGGCGTTGGCAAGTGGACAAGTGGCAAGTTCTTCCCATCATGCAAATGGCGACAATCTTAAGACTGTGAAAAATGCCCCAGGAGATGGTATGACTATAGCTTTTAAGGTTTTGTAAATTGTTGAGATTGCACAGAGAGTAAGTGGCAAAGCTAACATTCCAGAAGCCGGGCATGTCTGTTTCTAGATGCTGCTCCATCTCTGCTGTCAGCACTAGAGCTGGGATTAATCCAAAGACCCCACTTCCTGGACACGGGGCTCAATGATCCAGGGGAAACCCACGCCCACACAATGGGGCCCACAGGAGTCATTAATGGGACCTGTTAGTGGATTAATGGGCTGGGTTATAGACGAGCCTGGCCCCACTGAGAGGCCCGGGAGGTTATTTGACCTGAGCAATGTAGTTTGGCATAAGTTGGAGTGGAAAAAGTAAAAAGAAACTCTACCCCTGAGAAGACATCTGGTCTCTGCATTTCAGAATAAGAATAATCGCCAGGAAGAATGATTCAGCCTCAGCAAATCCTCTTGCTCTTGAGGCTATATCTTGCTTTGCCCATCTTCACCCTGTTGCCCCCATTAAGAGTTCATTATGTTCCTTGACAAGTGAGCGTGGCTCTGCTCTGTCAGAGGCCAGCCTGTGGAGGAGCCAGAGGGGAGGGGAGGTTGGCTGGGCCCCGAGCAGTGGCTGGCGGATGAACATTTGGGGGGGTCAGAGACCTCCGCCAGCCCCAGGAATGGCTAGCATGGCTCAGTCCTTTGGGATGATAAGAGGGGCTTTTCAGCCCATCACAGTAAAAATAGCTCGAACTATGGACTCAGACAGATCCACATCACAGCCCTGTATATGCCACTTACTATTTGATCAGCTAAAGGTTTCTGGGTGTGGCGGTAAGAGGGTTGGTTACATGGTAAACCTGTTGTGCATGTCATTAAGATGAGACCCCCTTGCTTGGAAGACAAGAATGCCTTTGGCCAAGACCCAGAACTGCAATGGCCACACACACACACACACACACACACACACACACACACACCCCTCCACTATTGCTTTCCCACTGTGGCTGATACCATTCAGCTACAGCTGACAGCCTGGTGAGAACATGAATCCAGAAGCTGGTCCTGGCTCACAGGGGTTTTGGGCTAATGGTTTCTCCAGAGCCACAGCAGCATAACCATCCTTTCTGGATCGGGTCCAACCATGGCCAAGCACCATACACAACTTGCTATGGGCAGAGTTTGGGGGCACCAGTAACAGCTGTGTCCTCAGAAAGGCCCCGGGGTGGGGGGGATGGGGCTGATGGGCACTTCACAGCCCAGTGTGTTTCCATAGGGACCGCAGGATATAGAGTTTCAGGTAATAGCTGGGTGGCACCAGCCGAGAAGTTCTCTGGCACCCAAATTACACCAGCCTGAGAAGTAGAGAGGGAAGGGGCCACTGAGGGATTTCCTCAGAAGGTGTCAACCGTGCCATGGAAATTCTTGTGGGAGGATATGATTCCGTCCTACAGGTTGGCCTGCTAGACAACAGAGGTCTGATGGGGGCTGGGGGGATTCCTGGCTCTGTGTTCTGTAGAATTCTAGGATGTCAGAGTTGGGAGGCCTGCAGAGAACATGGAGGCCAGTCCTCCGCTAGCATTCTTCTTCCCCTCCCAGGCAGATGCTTTGCCCGTTATATTCCTGCTGAGGCAGGCCTTGAACTTGGTTCTGACCACAGCTTATCCAAGGAAGAGGCCGAAGTTCTTCCTTCGAGTTTCATCCTGGCATATCAAAAAGGTCTGAGGGGATACTCCCCAAAGGGAGGAAGCAGAATGATATCAGAAGCTGATGTCTTAGACTCAGTTTCTCTGCTGATGACCGATGTGAACATGGGAAGGTCATTTTGCCTTTCTGTTTCCCCATCTGTAACATGGCGTCAGTAATCTATGTAGTTTTGAGGGCTTATAACTGTCAGCAGAAAAGCTCCATGTGTTCAGGAAGCAAAAGCCAGGTGAGATATCAAAAAAACCCCAAAAAACAAAAAAACAAAAAAACAAAAACAAAATCAGGTATCATTGAAAATACTTTAAGAGTTGAATGGTCCTGGGAACACTGGAAGAATAGTAGAGTTTATCATATTCAAAGCATTTTAACCTTAGACAGAACATACAAATTGTCAGGATATATAAGATATTTGTATGTCTTAGACTTTTTTCTACTCTAGAAGCACAGTATTATTTTGCCCCTTATTTAACAGAGGAAGAAACCGAGGCCCACAGATGTTAAGACACTTGACTGACAAGTGGCTTGGTCAAGATTGGAACCAGGTCTGTCTGGATCCAAGCCCTGTGCTCTGCTCTCCATCGGGGTGACTGCTCCGTGCCAATCAATAGGTGGTCCTAAAACATCCCTCAAAAAACAGTGAAGTCAAGAAGGAAGGTTGTGTCCCAGAGCTCCTTTCCTGGAGGCCGTGTGTGTGAGTGGAAAGCAAAAGCCCTTAGACAGGGGAGGCATGCAGGCTGGTTGCTAGAACCTCAGGCACCCATGCTGGGGGAATAGTGGGTGTTTGTTATATTACCTTGCATGTCTGCCCTAACTGCAGGTTTTTGTTTTATTAAGTAGAACATGCAGGTCTGAGGCTAGAGCTAAATTGTTTAAGACTCTAAAGGAGAGATTTAGAACAAGGGAACAGAGCGGTTCGGGCTATGACACCAAAGACCGCCTCTGGTCTACCGTTCTACCAGGAGTCCCACATGGGAGGCTGCCTCTGGTCCACTGGTCTACCAGAGGTCCCACATGGGGGGCTGAAGGCTCCTTCTGTCCTTTCCCCTGACTCTAGGTCTCTGTCTGGCCTTGCTTTCTGTGTCTGCATGAAGCCCCAGGGAGGCTGCTCCTTACCACCCCGTAGGCAATGATGTCTGAGTACATCCTCATCTCTGGGTACACGCTGACCAGGTACCACCGGAAGGTCTTGCACTGTAGCTGTTTCCTCAGAGCCTTCCTCGCAGTGATGTCCCCGATGTCGATCCCCGAGTCCTGCACGGGCATGCAAATGCAGAGCTCCAGCCACCAGCAGGGCACAGCTTCTCCCCAGACCTCCCCACCCAGGTTCCTGGACGCTGTCTAGTGAAGGGAGGACCTGGGGACTTAGCTCATTTGTCTCCCGCCTGTACGTAACCCCATGACTGTCCCCATGTGGACGTTAGAACATGAGGACAGCACTGATAGGGAATGCCAACCAAGGCCACTGAAAATAAAAAAAAGAAGAAAAAGCTGGGGCCCAAGTGTAGGTGAAAGATACCAAAGCATACAGTTGGAGTGAGGTTTTTTTCTGTCTCATGATATGAGACGAGAGGTTCTGAGCCGTGGGGGGGGGGGGGGGAAGGGGGAGAGTTGAAGATGGAGTGATACTAATTCAAATACCATTCCTAACCATCGTAACAGCAAAGGCTTGTAGAGCACTTGCGAAGTGCGAGGTTCTGTCCTGCATGAGACCTGCCTGTGTGCTTCCAATGATGCACAGCAGCCCATTTCCACCTATAGGGAGCACTGTTTTACAGATGCCGAGGGGAGACAAAGAGAGGTTCAGCAACCTCTTGCCCAAAGTCCTACAGCTGATAAAAGGTGGAGCTGAGATTTTAACCCCGTCAACCTGGGTCTGGAGTTTGCACTTTTAACCTATGCTCTGCACCTGGAAGAGCCTGCCCTTCTGCCTCCTAAGACACAAGTTCTTGTGGGAGAAGCAGACCCTCTCTCAGCATGGGGGTCTTAGTGTAGAGAGTACTTGTGTCTGTCACTTCCCGGGGAGATCAGAAAGGTGGCCCCTGAGCCATCACAGTATAGCAGGCAAGGAGCAGTAATGGAGACATGGATGTGTCCTTGAGTTAGAGAGAGGGAGAAGCCCCCACGTTTCTCGTGGTCCCAGAGCAGAGGGGAGAACATGGAGTCCCTGGGCCTGCATACCAGCCATTGGACAGGGCACAGAACCGCTGAAGAAGAGCTGATGCCACAGCAGAGCACGGCGAGGAGTCTCTGCAGCTGGGGATCAGATGGAGACTCAGTGACATCTCAGAGGATGACATCATGGACCGGGGACCAGCTAGGTCCTGCGGTATCTCACGAGACACTAGCCCAGGGGGCAGGGAGAGGAGGACATGAGAGGACACAGTTCTCTCGCTGAGGCCACAGCTTGTGTGCTGGCTGTGTGAACCCCCAGGTTCTAGCATCAGCTAGGGGTCAAGTTCCTGGGGCTTGGGAAGATAATGAAATGGACAGAGTTTACATTTGAAGCGTCTGAGAAAAACCACAAAGATGGCTGATGCGCATATGTGCATGTAATGGGAACAAAGTATTTGGTATTAGACCATGCGGTCTCGAGTAACAACAAACAGAAGAAATACATTTATTTTTGCCTACCAAAATTCAGGCAATATAAAAATTTGAACCTGCTACGGCCAGAAGGTTTAAGTTACAACCTGTAAAGGTACAATGTCAGCAAGGACCCACCTTCTGAGGAGGTTTTGATGGCTTCATCTATGATTTGCCTACTCCTCGGCTCCTGCCCAGAGCCCTCCCAGCAACTGCTACTTGGTCTTTCTCTGCTGGATTCAGGGAACATGTTCAATTGATCTCTGTACCCCTGACCTACCGCTGAGCCTGAGCTATATGGATGGGGTTGAGAGACCGGGTTGAGAAAATATTTATGAAGTATTGTACACAGCAACTCTCAATAAATGTGACCTACTCACTCCCCCCACCCTTTACCCCAAGGGATCTGTTAAGTGTTAGCCCTTTAAACTTCTCTGTACCTTGTCCTTATATTGCAAAACCATTTGCTGGGACCCAGGCTTTCCCCCTTCACGGTTAATTGCCTTTATATGAAAACAAACTAACACTGTGTCTCAGCTTTTATGGGAAGCCACTAGAAGAACCTGTCTCTGGAAGGCCTCCGTGTTTTCTTAAATCCTGGGTTCCCACAGGAAAACTTTCTTTCTACGCTCAGAATCAAGGGAAAGTTTGTTTTTCTCTCCTTATGATCTAATGGAAGGTGGGAGAACTATCCATCAGAAGTCCAATTCTACTTTAACTTCTAGGAGACTCCAGGATCAGAGTTTTGCTCAGCTTATATTTCTGTTTATCATGCCCCTTTCCTCTTCCTATTTATTAGTTGACTTTTGCCTTTCTGCTTTAATGGTTCAGCACATCCGTACCGTGTGTTTACTGTAAATTGCATCAAACCCTTTTCAGATTGGGGGCAGAAACTGTTATGTGCAACTAATGAATCATTGAACACTACAACAAAAACTTATGATGTACTCTATGTTGGCTAACTGAACATAAACAAAAAAAAGAAATTGAGAAATAAGCCAACTCTGTCAGAGAAGGTCATGTTGGCCCTTATTATTAAAAAAAAACAATAAACATGTCTTCCTCCTTTGCCAAATACTCAGTGGGTTGAATAGTGTCTCCTGCAAAATTTGTGTCTACCCGGAACCTACAAATGTGATCTTATTTGGAAATCGGATCATTGCCGATGGAATTCATCAGAGATCCGTAGATGAAATCAGTCTGGATTTAGGGTGAGCTCTAAAGGCAATGATCAGTATCTTCATAAGAGAGAGGAGGGGGAGGTTTGAACACACAGAGACATAGAGACAGGGGCCGAAACTGGAGTGATGCATTTACAAGCCAAGGAATGCCAAGAGCCACCAAAAGCTGGAATAGGCGAGAAATATCCTCCCCTAGAGCCTTCAGAGGGAGCACAGCCCCGCCGACACCTTGATGTTGGGTTTCTGGGCTCCAGAACTTTGAGAGAATCAAAATCTGTTGTTTAAAGCCACTCGATTTGTGGTAATTGGTTATGGCAGCCCTCGGAAATGAATACACTCAGCCACACAAAAAGCTGTCCAGTATTCCTGCCTGTGTGTGCTGCTACACGTACAATCTCTTGTAGCCAAACCTAAAAAAGGACCGTCACCTCTGCCCCGTGGTGAGTCATCCTGGGCATGCAGCCAGTTTTTGGGCAAGAGGAAACAGGGGTGGGTCTAGAGTTCCCGAACCCTGTGTGAGAAAAAGCTGATGCTTTGCTGCAGGCCGACTTTCCGTTTGTTGATAAGCAAACTGATTTTCAATTAAAGCAGAGGGGGATGCAAGAGCTGGGACTTCTCCGGCCTTCCAAAAACTTGGGACTGAACGTGGTGGGTGAGAGAGCCGGCTCTGGCTGTCACACAGCTTGGGGAGGACTCGGCACAGAAGGCAACCGGGGAGGCCGGTGGCCCGGCAAGGACATTTTTAAAGCTCGGCTGTGGAGGCAGCGGGCACAAGCAAGGCCAGCCGCAGCAAGAGTTAATACTTCACTGGTGCTTCTTCTATTGGCCGAGCACTGATCAAAGTCTTTACATATACTAGCTTATTTAATTCTCAAGGCAGCCACTGGGCAGGGTCGAAGGGATCCAGCTCTATACCTGCAGCTGGGATGCTGTAGACAAAAGGTGAAGTCAACAGGTAACAGATGTGCTTGTGGGTGAGCACAAGGTATTGGGACACCACTCCATCAAGGGCAGCTGGGGACACTCTTGGGGAAAACATGGGGGCTCGGAGCACCCACACTTCCTCCCTCTTTTTCTTTGTCAGTTCATCTTCAGTAGGCATCAGTTGTTATCCTAGATACTGTGCGTACAAATAGGAAGAAGGCACAGACTTTGCCTGAGAGGAAGATCTGGAAGATCCAGACAAATAAACAGTCTCTCTGCACACAGTGTGGAGCATGCAGGGAAGCAGAACGCTGAGAGAGAGTGGGGCAGCCAAGACAGCGGGCAAGAGAGGGTGAGCAGTCACAGAAGGCTTCCTGGAGTAGGTGATACTCAAGGTGAATTCGGAAGGACTACCAGAATGAGCTAAACTAGTATTACTCAGACTTGGCAGCCCCAGACCACCACCCAGAAAGTTTTTAAACAGATTCTGGCAACACTAGGCACCTACTCATCAGAATCTCTAAGGATGAGACCCGGAAGCAGTATTTTTAAAAAGCTCTTCAAGTGATTCTGATGCAGTCGGTCTGCAGATGTGCTTTCAGGAGCCACTGACCAAGGGAGAAAGGAATGACACATACTGCCAGCAGATCCATTTGTTAATAAGCATCAGCGAGGTTTTGCTGAGCTCTGACCATGTGCCCTGCCTTGTGCGAGGCCTGGTGACACAAAAGTGAAGAACACAATCTGTCCCCAGAAAGCCTGGAGTCTAATGCGGTGGTTCTCAGCCCTGGATGGACATTAGAATCCCTGAAGAGCTTTCCAAAAAATGATCCCTGGTCCCCTTCCAAACCAATTAAATCATAATCTCTGGGGCTGGAGCACAAGTGATTTTAAAGTTCTGAAAGATTTGAGAGCCCCTGGTTTAACAAGAAAATGAGAGAGAGAGAGAAAGAGAGTGAGAGAAACTGAGGGACTTATACACAACAGAACATTTTCCACAGTGTTGATGCAATGACAGAGACATGCAGGCAAAGGGGGCATTTTCTCCCCCTGAGGCTGACTTCCTAGAGCAGGGGTCACTGGAGGTGAGTCTAATAGGGTGGAGGGAAATGGGTGAGGGTGGAGGCTGGGGAAGAGGCAGCAGGTAGGGAATTCCAAGCAGAGAGGACAAAATGAGCAAACACACAGAGGAGAGAAAGAGTGTAGAATGGCCTCTGGAGTTCTCACTGGCCATGCAGTCTACGGAACTCCAGGACGGGGTGGGGGCAGGGGGCTGGAGGCGGGCAGAGGAGAAAGCATGTCAAACAGCAGGCTTAATGCCCGATCTTGTGCACAGTGGAGGGTCCTTTAAAGATTTTAAGCAGGGCAATGATGTGGTTGCTGTGAGGATTTATTTTTTTGTTTTATTTTGTTTTTAAGATAACTTTGGGTCAGGGCACCTGGGTGGCTCAGTTGGTTAAGCGACTGCCTTCGGCTCAGGTCATGATCCTGGAGTCCCGGGATTGAGTCCCGCATCGGGCTCCCTGCTCGGCGGGGAGTCTGCTTCTCCCTCTGCCCCTCCCCCCTCTCATGTGCTCTCTCTCACATTCTCTCTCTCAAATAAATAAATAAAATCTTTAAAAAAAAAGATAACTTTGGGTCATTTGGAGGATAGATTTGAAGGGGATAAGGCTTGAGCCAGGGAAACCAGTCCAAGGCTCTTGCAGAGGAAGAGACAAGGCTTGAACTCAGACGTGATGGGGGTAGGAATGGACAAGAGAGAGCTCGGTGATGGGCTGGGAACGGGGCTTGAGGGAAAGAAGGATCAAAGGAAGATGCTCAGTTTCAAGCTTGTAGATCTGGGCAGATGGTGGTATCCTAAACGGCGGTGGGGAGGAAGAACAGGAGAAGCTCTGGGGGGAAGGATGTTCTCCGTTTTGGCAGACTCAGTCTAAAGTGCCTGAAGGAGCACCAGGAGATGTGCAGCTATAGGTCCAAGACTAAAGGCAGAAGTCAGGGCTACAGATCTTAGTTAGGAAGTCATCAACAGATAAAAGCACCCAGGAACAGATGGGGCCACCGGGGAAATGATGTTTAAGGAGAGCAGTTGGCCAAGGATGGATCTCTGGGGGCACTTAAGCATCCGAGAGAGGTGAGAATTGCCCACAAGGGAATTAAGAGCAATCAGAGAGAGATGGGGATATACTGGGCTGTGGCATCATGGAGCCAAGTGAGTACAGAGTTTCAGGGGAAAGGTGGGATCTTGTAGGTTAAAGACTTTAGAATGTCCATTAAGCAGTTTGGATACTTTGTCACAAGCAGTTTTGGTGCAATCCTGGGATATGACTTGAGAAGTGAGTAGAGGGGAAAAGGTGTTGACTCTTTCCAGAAGCCTGAGAAGAGGTAGGAGAGGGAATCTAAACAAAGCAGGGAACAGTGGAGTCAAGGGATAGATTTTTTGAAAACCCACTGATGTCTTCCTTTGCCACCCGAGGCTTTATTCTGGACACTCCCACCCCTCATCTGCCTTTCTTGAGTTCACTCCTCTCTCTTCCCACCCATTCGATTGGGTTTGAACTACCCCTCCGAGGTGTCACAGACACACATTGAATTTCATCATTTTCTAATTACTTTTCTCACTTGGTTCTCTGCCATTCATTGGATGTACTGTCCATTTCCACATCCAGCAGCCACACTGAGGGGAGAAGTCTAAAAGGTTTTCAGCTTTGGGGTGCAGAGAGAAGGTGGCAGGAGTAGGGACAGAACTCTGCTAAGGGACGGGGGATCTATGATGCTTTACTGCTAAGTTCCTGGGGGACTTTCCCAAGCGTTCTTAACATTTTGCTATCAGGACACCCACAGAGGTGTACAGCATGCTCCCCAGAATACTGTGATCCAACGCCCACAGCTGCAGACGGGTCCAGAAGGCACTGCTGTTTCCCTAGAAACACTCCCACTGTCAGGGATGCGTTCCTGGGGCTGGTTCCTTAGGGCTGCCCGCACCCTGGCTGATACTTCCTGGCTCCTCGTTCTTCTCTCTACCGCTGAGATGTCACTGGTTGTCGGAGTATACATCCCCACCCAAGTCTCCTCCCCCATAATGGTGGTGGCGATGGGGATGCTGCCTAAAAGCTCCCACCCATGGCCCAGCCTATTTTCTCAATCACTCAGCCAGAGCAACATTAGTTGGGTGGAGAGATCAGGGAACAGGGCCTTCATATGGAAACTTCAGGCAAAAATCAACCACTTCCCTATTAGGAAGAAAGAACTAAAGCTTTTTAAAGGACTCCCAAGGGGAAAGAAGGAGGTCATGCAGTCAACAGCTGTCTCAGATAGACACGGCAACATAAGCAATGATCTCTAGGCAGACAGGCTGCTAAGCAGGTTGAGATCCTATGGCTGGCATCTGTTGGGTTCTCCCAACTCAGTGGTCCAAGGTCATTTCCATATGACACATGGCAAGGCTGAACAAATCTACTAGAGAAACATTGCCTTTTCTCTGGCACTTCGTAAGTGTCGGTGACAAGAGGGATAGAGGACAGTGGCAGGCAATGATGAGATTCTGTGAAGGTTAGAAACAGCCTAAAAATGTCCAGAACAGTTCCCTTCTCCTCCTGAGGATCACTGTGAGAGTGTATCCCCTCCTCAGGCATGTGGTTCAAGAAATCTCAAAGCCATATGGACATTCCTTATTGCTCAGGTCAAAGGTTCAATGGAGAAGCCTGAATCTAGTCTACGAGGAGATTAAGGTGCATTTTGTGAATTCTGGTAATTTCTGGTATATTTATATAGCAGAGACGCTGAGGACCTGGGAACATGAAGTAAACTTGGAGCTATCTGCTCCAGTGTTCTCATTTATTTATTTATCTATCTTTAAAAAGATTTTATTTATTTATTTATTTGAGAGAGAGAGAGAGAGAGAGAGAGAGCATGAGCAGGGGGAGCGACAGAGGGAGAAGCAGACTCCCCACTGCGTGCAGAGACTGATGTGGGGCTCAATCCCAAGACCCTGAGATTATGACCCGTGATCATGACCTGAGCCAAAGTCAGACACCCAACTGACTGAGCCACCCAGGCACCCCCAACATTCTCATTGAAAATGAGGATACTGATGGGGCGCCTGGGTGGCACAGTCAGTTAAGCATCTGACTCTTGGTTTTGTCTCAGGTCGTGATGCCAGGGGTCGTGGGATCGGGCCCGCATCGGGCTCTGTACTCAGCGCGGAGTCTGCTTGGGTTTCTCTCTCCCTCTGCCCCTCCCTGCTGCATGAGCTCTCTCTAAAATAAATAAATAAATCTTTAAAAAAAATAAAATAAAATGAGGATACTGAGGTCGGGAGAGAAGTCTTCCTTTAAGCAGGCTGCCCAAGGACAGGAGCAGGAATAAGACATGGCTTAGTACCTCACAGTCAGCCTCTCTTCTTCCACATGTGGTGTCTTTTGAGGCTGAGAGTCTACTCTAGCACCGATCCCAAGACTCTGGCTGATCCACGGGAAGAAGGGTGTAGACCCGTATTTTTTGTTTTTGTGTTTTTTTTTTCCAGCAAACCCCTAAAACCCCATCCCCACAGGGGCTTCCTACCTCTTGGGGTATGTTCCATGCCATGTAGACATGGCTTTTAAATTCGTCCATCCAGACTTCAGCTACCCTGAGGGCATTCCTGCGGACATGGGCCGTGAGGTCCTCGGTGTAGGGCTTGTGGGCTCGCTCAATGTGGGCAATCCGAGAGCAAGGCAGGACCTCCACGCTGCCGCCACACTGCCACACCTGTAGGAGACACAGAGCCACTCGTCAGTGCCCAGACCTGACTCTGAGCCACTAAACCAGACCACAGGTGACCACTCAGTCTGAGCACAGACAACTCCAGCTCTCCTCATCTTGTCCCTCAGTGAGCTCTACCTTATTTCTACTCCTCTAGTGGGAAGATGATTGAGTCCATTTATGTCTTGTTTCTTGTTGCCATGGATTTACCAGCAAAGAATTAATGCACCTTCTCTTTCCATTCCTTCTACCCTGCAAAGAAGAGATTAAACATTTTTGTGACCAAAGACCTGGGTTCTCCTTGTCCCTGGTGGAGAAGTTAACAAAAATCTTCAGAAGGGTCTCTGCCGCCGTGCTTGACACGGAGGAAGCAGCAGAGACTCCTAGCAGAGATAGCATTCTAACATGGACCACATGGGCCTGGACACAGATTAGTGATCACCAGGGGGAGAGAGCTAGGTGCTCATCTTCTGGTCCATCTGTCCTCAGCCCTGAGTTCTGATAGAACCCGAGAGAGAGGGAGATACAAAGAAGGGAATCATGCAAAACTTCCCACTGATCTCCGTGACTAAGAGCTTGAACTAGATGCAATTTGATTTAAAAGAAAATAAAGAAAAATGATCTTCTATTCTGAGTGTCAAGGGACAGTGTCTTGGAGGTCTTGCCACGATCATTCCAGCCACTCTGTACTTGGAATGTTCTGGAACGTGCATGTCCTTTTGTGCCCTTTGGCTTTTGCCCATTCTATGCGTCATTTTAGAATGCCACTCCTTCTCCAGCTGAAAAAATATAATCTCTCAAGATCTTGGCCACATGGCCTCTCTGTTGTGGGGCCTTTGCCCAATTATTGGGCCAGAGCCAGTTGCTTCCTCCTCTGGCCCTAAAAGCTCTTGCTCTCATGACTTCTGCCTTACCTGTGAGCCACCTCTCTTCCTCACTCTGTGTTCCTAGATGGAAGAACCATATCTCACTCAGTTCTCATATCTAGCACCTAACACAAGGCCTGGTACATAGAAATACTTTGTAAGTACTTGTTGAATAAATATATGGCTGATGGTATTTAATTGCTCAATCAGTAAGTGACTGATGCTTCATACATGTGGGATGAATCTGAATTACTGGGCCAGAGCTGATGAATGAGGCTTCTGAGGGAACACAATCATCATCTCTGGGTGGACAGCAGAGGCTGCTTGTCAGATACTGTCAGTTGGACAGTTTGGTAGATAATGTTCACACTTATAACATGTATCCACCAACAACCATAAGTTTTCACCCGAGATAAAGTGAACTTTGCTTTTTTTCCCATTTTTTTTTATTCAAGTATAGTTAACATACAGTGTTATGTTAGTTCCAGGTATACAATGTAATGATTCAACAATTCTATACATTTCTCAGTGTTCATCAAGATAAGTATACTCTAAGGTCAACTCTGGATTTTACTTAATTACCTCCAGAGTTAGGAAGAGAATGCCTTCTTTTCTGCCTATTTCACACCAGTTGCTGTTGGTTGCTCTGGGCTGTCAGAGTTGGAAGGCTAACTGATCGCCTTTTCACTTTCTGAGCTTGTCTTGCATTTAGTATATTATTTAGAGCCAGTGGAAAGGAAACAAGCATTCCCACTGGGTGTCTACCATGTGCCAGGCACTGGATTGTGTATGTGGGCAGGCGGCACAGTGTGGTGGTTATGAGCAGAGGATTTGGAACCAGACTACTTGGATTTAAATCCTGGCTCTGTTTCATGCTAGCTGCATGACCTTGGGTGAGTCACCTGATCTTGCCGTGTTTCAGTTTCCTCCTCTCAAATGGGGATTATAATAGCACCTCTCTCATGAGGTTACCGAGGAGATTAAAGTGATTATATACAGAGTGCTTAGGAAAATGCCTGGCACATAATAAGCATGCCATCAGCTCAGCTATTACTATACAAATTATATTCAGCAGGATCTTCAGAATAACCCTGCGAGGCCGTTGTTAATGTCTCCAGTTCCAAATGGAGACACTGAGACTAAAGGCTGTCCCTTGGCCAAGGCCACACAACTGGTACCGAAGAGGAAAGGATCTCTCTGATCCCCACCGAAGCTCACGGAAGAGAGGAAGCCATGGAAGGCCCCAGGCTGTGCACTTTCATTTCCATGACCTATACATTCTGGGGATCATGCTGACTTCCTTCACTTTGCTAAGATTTGCAATGAAAGCCTGTGAATACTGTGAATATGTTACTGACAACACAAAGAGTTGGGGTAATTATTCTTTTGCAACTGGAACGGAGGCTATTACTTGGCATATTTCAGCAACACAACACAGAACATGATTCCTAACAAAGCTCTTTTATTACAAGACCTGTTTCTCAAAGAGTCGCTTCATCATTTCATCTTAGAGTGGGCGCATCTGCCGTGCTTCTGATCAGAAGGGTGGCGGCCACACCTCCCATCTGCCCTGAGGGCACAGTAAAAGGAACGGTGTGATCTCAGTGGCAGGCTCTTGAATGCACTCCTGTTTTCCTTCATTATGGCCGCGGCCCTTGTCCAGACCATGGTCATGTGTCCTCTGGACTCTGCAACAGCCTCCAAACAACTGATCTCCCTCCTGCCTTCCTCCTCCAGTCTCTTCTCCTCCCAGCAGCCGGAGCGATCTTTGCAAGGTGTAAAGTGGATCACGTCCACCCTGTACCTTACCAGCACAGCCCTGGGTTGAGGCCCAGCCCCCCAAACCCAGGTCTTGCTTCCCCATGCACTCCCACAGCACAGCCATGCTGACAGTTCTCACTTCCTCCATCATGCTGTGTGTTCTTCCGTCCCTGGGCTTCTGCACATACAGTTACATACTCCACCTCTGCCCAGGGTCTCCTTCAGACATGGGCCAAAAGGTGCCCAGGGCAGATCATGGGTTGCCAGCAGAAGTGGGGCTGGGCTGGGGGAGGGGGGAGATGTAATATTTGAAAGCGCAGCTTTGGAGCCAGTGAGAACTAAATTCAAATATTTTGCTTCTGCTACCTGTTCCTGCACCACCTTTGGCAGGTGACTTCTCTGCCCCAGCCTCGATGTCGCCCAGGGAACGAGGGGCATGCACGGATTCATGTTCAACCCTGGGCCTGCTTCAGTCTGAGCACGGGCAGTCAAGGGGGTAGGGGCAGGACACCTGAGTCCATTCTGTCCTCGCTGTGCGCCTGCTGAGGGGCGACTGTGGGCCACCTAACCTCTTGTCTATGAAACAGGCATAACAGAAGTCATTTCTGCACAGGGCTGTGGGCTCAGGAAGCCCCTACGCACGTTATTATTTTATAATAACCTTATAATCACTGCTCTTTGGCTCTCCCGTACATCCACCTTCAGGGAAATATATAACTGCAGAGGACTCACATGTCTGGCTGAAGCCCACCAGACAAGAGACAGGCTGCCTTCCAGAGCACCTGGCTCAGTGTGGAATGGTGCCCCAGGCTCCTCCCTAGAGACTGAGAGCGCCTGTTAACCTAGAGGTCATCCCTGCTCTCCTCCCTCCTGTGCAAAGGAACTCATCGATGGAGAGGGTGATGGCATCTGTCTTGAATGCAGCCTTTGAGTTCCTAGCAGTCTCTGGGCATTGGAGCAGAAGATGTGGACTCAGCATGTCTAACCCGTCACCTCTGGACCCTGCCCAAGGACACTGAGATAAACAAGAGGAAGCCCGCATTCTCTGGTCCCTGGGTGATGAGCGGCTCTGCTGATCAATGACTTGACACACAGAGATTCTCAAAAGTCTTACCTACAGGTGATCTTGGAGACCCTTGCATGGATGGTAGACAAAGGATAGGAAAGAAAATCACTGGCACTCCACGAAACTTCCATGGAGGCTTGGGTGGGGCAGGGGATGAGGGAAGGAGGGAAGGGGACCATGTCACAGCTGGCAGGAGGTGGAAAGACCCAAACCAGAAGGGGGCTACAGACAGCAAGAATTGTGCCAGAGAAGCGGGGCCGCTGGGTGGAAGGCAAAGATGCGGGAGACAGTGATGGCTTAGCCTTGCGAGTTCTCGGGGGTGAGGGTGCCAAGGGAGGTAGGGCTGGGAAGGTAGGCACCCAAGGGTCAATAACCAAGAAGCCTGATGAGGTCACAGGGCACAGGAAGCACCTACAAGACACAGAGCTTGATTCTTACACAGGGGGCATGTGAGCCTGGCTTGTTAGAGCAAGTGAGGCCCGTGCTCAGTCCCACAGGCACCGGGGACACCTGACGCACGTCAGCCCTGGATGTAGGCTGGATCTTGTGGCTTCTGAACGGGCACTGGGAAATAGGTTTCTTGACCACACCAAGTTCTTTCCTGTCTCTGTGCCTTTGCACCTGCTAGTCCATCTTTCTGGAACACTCTCCTCCCACTTGTCACCCAGCTCAAATATTACCTTCTCTGACTGCCCATTAAGATCCCCTTGGAATACTTACAGGGCCCCACCCTTTTTCTCAGTCACACTTATTCACAACACTTCCGTTTATGTATTTACTCTTTCAATGTCTTTCCCCTGCTCCCTGCTAGACTATAAGCTCCAGGAAGACAAGGATCACATTGTCTACACCGGCACAAGGCATTTAGTATACATTCAATAGCCATTATTTAAGTGAGTGATTCCTGCAATTCGAGTCCTGGGCTTTCCTGGACTTCAGAGAGGCAGTTTTAACTCGCTCAGCTGGATCCCCTAATAAAGGCCATAAACATAAAATGTGGCCAGATTTTACCGAACACAATGACTTCCTTCAAACCCAAGCGGTTTTTCAGCGAAGCTCTGACATTTGAGTGCACACTCCTGTAACTGAAGAGAGTCACTTTGGCTGCAGAGCTTAAATTAACATTGTAAAACCTGCCAAGTCATCAAATGAGCATGGTGGAAAGCAGGAGGCTTCATCTTGTGGAACCATGAACTCACTGTAGAGAGAGCCCTCGACCTGGCCAGTGCTTGCACACACCCACCGAGGAGTTGCTGGGCTTGCCTCCAGATGGGACCAAGAACCGGAAGTAGATGGCAAACAACAGTCACCCAGTCTGGAGTAAAGGCTCACTCACCACCAGCCCTTCCCAGAGAGCCCTAATCCTATTCCTGTTTCCAGAAAGGCTTGGACCACCTGCCTGGGAACCATCTGGGAAGGCAGGTCTTGGGGGCTGATGGAGAGGGTTTGAATCCTGCCTCTGTCACACATTAGCCTTTGACTTGAACCTGGCTTTGGATGTCAGTTGCCTTTTTATTGGGGATCATGATGCCCTGGCAGGTTTAAGCGAGATGCTCTATGGAAAGCTCCCACTAGCAAAGACAGGCATGTAGTGGGTTCTTACGGAAGGTGAGGTTCTTTTCCCTTTCCAGGACTGGGAGCTGCTGGTACAAGGTCAAGGTCAAAAGATCTGAGTTTATGTTCTGTTTGCCACTTACATCAACAAGCCCATTTCTCTCCCAAGCCTCAAGTTTCTTCTAGCTGCCAAATGAAGGAACTGAACTCAATGATGCGATGGATCCCTTCTATTTCTCGCATTCTGTGATTCTACGTTTTCTGGCGGGTACGTCAAATGACACCCAGTATTTGAGACATGACTGGCAGAGTTGTAAATTGGAAGTTGTAAAAGAGGGAGACACGGGAGGCAAGGCAACAGGACACAGCTTGACCATTTCTGCCACACAGAGACTCATGATCACTCTGCTGTCGGTGTCAAGGACAGCAAATAACACTTCCAGGTTAAATCCATTTGCTTGTTAATGTCCTTCTGAAGTATCGTGTTGAGAAGGATTCTGAGGCTCTGAATCCTTCTGAGAAGGATTCTCCGGGCTCCGTGGAAAACCACACCACAATTAATCAGTAATGGTTACCGTAGGCAAGGAATTGGGAGTGGTGCCATCTCAGCCTTGTACTTCATGGCCATGGACCACAGGATCCCACATCCTGTCCAGCTTTTTATCTCCTCATGACTTTTAATAATCTCTTTGCTCTTGGCAAAATGTTCCCAGTCTTCCTTTAACTTAGAAAGCCTCCTTCCTGCTCTCCATCCATCCAAAGCCAGCCTGGCCCAGCTCCTCCAAACTCCTGAAACACATAATTTGTACCACTCATGTGGTCCGTATTTCTTGGCTCACGTTGTTAATTATCCTTTTACGTGTAACTGTCTCACTTAAGTTGGCTGTGAAATGCTGAGACAGAGTAGAAAGCCAAACCAGGCAGGCTGGGGGAAGGAAGACAAGGAGGATGGAGGTTGAGACCGAGGCCTGAGAATAGCTGGCAGAAGACCAGAAACTCATTTGTGGCGTGGTTGTAGGGTCAGAAATGCAGGCAAACAAAGATGCTGGCCAGGGCTGCGCAGAGCCCTCCTTTCCCGGGCATCCTTCCATTCTGTGCCCGGGGCCCCTTGCTCACCTCACCCTAGGCATCGGGGTAAGAAGGGAAGAGGGGGGTCAGTTCTGGGCAAAGCTAAAACAAATGCCAGGAGCCACTAGCAAGCTGAAGCCAAGGGTGTGAGGTAGAGGAGGAGCTGGGATGGGGACAATGTTAAGACATGGAGCCAACCTCCCTCCAACATGCTTCTTGCTCCCATACTTGCCACCTTCAGTCTCCAGAGAAAGATCACGTTCCTTCACAGGATTTGCAAGGCCTCTGAGACCTGGTCCCTCCTGTTTGCTGCAGCTTCATCTGTCATCCTCTGCTATCCTGTTACACCCACTTCTCTTAGTTCCTAGGGCAGACCTAGGATCCCTGTTCTCGCATTTCTGCCCTGCACCCCATACCATTCCCTTTACTGGAATTCTCCCCCCAGGGATACATTTATTTGCCTAGTAATTGCTACCCACTCTTCCTTGGAGGCCCTAAATTTGGTTAAATGCCTCTGCTACGTGTTGCCATATCACCTATCCTTTCTCTGGCCCCACACTTAACGATAGTTGTGTGCACGTGTACACTTAAAGACACATGCATGATATAAGGAACAACAGCCTACCTAGCACACTGCTTAAGAAACAGTACGTTAGCAGGAACTCAGAAAACTGCGCTCTTCCTCACTCCCAAAGGTAACCCATCATCCTGAATTGTGTTAATGTCCTTGCCATCAACCCTTGCTACCTATTTGGTTTGACCTGTTTTGGAACGCTATATAAATGAAAGCATATTGTCTGCATTCCACAACTTGCTTCTTGGTCCATTTATTTTCATCACCAGAGTGTTCCATTGTATAAACATATACAGCAGTTTATTTATGCATCCTCTTATTGGTCGACAGGCTGGTTGTTTCCAGGATAATGAAGAGCCCTCCGTGGAACAATCTTATACATGTCTCTTGGCAGCCAAGAGCGAGCACCTCTCCGTGTATTTACACTGCAGTAGAATTTCTGAGGCATAGGTTGTATACACATTCAACTTTCCCCGGGAAAGAGAAACTCTTCCAAAGTGAGCATACCAAGTTCTGCTCCCACCAGCGCAGATGAGCTCTCATGTTGCTTCACGATCTCGCCAACATTTGGCATTGTCCAACTTTTTAGTTCTTGCCAATCCAATGGGTGTGAAATTCACTCTTGCTGTAGCTTTAATTTGTAACTCCTCGGTTTTCAGTGAGCAGGAGCTTTAACTTGTTTCTCGGTCTGCAATACTGGCCTGCCAGAGAAGACGCATGGCCACCCTGCTCTCATGAAGGAATCTCTATGCCTCCACAGGGCCTGGCACATAGTAGGTGCTTGACACATACTTACGTCATGAATGCGGGATCAAGAGTTGGGCCTCAGTTCTGAATGATCTCCAGTGTACTTTCCTTGGTGCTCTTCCAGGTTTCCAAGGGTAGATATTTCATTATTTTTAAGTGTAAGAAAACATTTTTAAAGTCTGACAATGCTTATTCTTCCATCAGACCCCACAAAAGAAACACTCTCTGGGGATGCAGTTTCCCCAAAAGCCCTCCTCTTGCAGTAAACACTGCCAAAGAGTCCTCTGGACAGAATTGCTGCTTGGGAAAAAAATGATGCTTTTTCTTGGAAGGTGTCCCTGAAGGGGTCTGATTGGGGGTCAGCCCTAAGAAGCACTTGAAGCAGTTTCCCTGTTTGAAAGGGATTCTTCATAACTATCAGAAAGCAGCAGGAAGATTCATCTGGCAGAATTCCAAAAGAGACCAGCTGGGCTGGAATGTCTGGAAGCGGTTCATAAAGAAAAAGTTAAAAGGCTGTTTTGCAGGGACTTGAGATTTGCTGCAATAGCTTCTTACCTACAGGAAACCCAGGGGCAGTGATGGCTCCAGGCTCTGCAAACTAACCCATCACACACAGGGGACTCTACTTTTCCTCAGACCCCAGTGCTCTGACTATAAAGACTGGGGCCCCAGGAGTTCACTTCCTCATGGGAAATGTCATGAGGACTGCTTTGCAAACATATGGTCCTTGAGATTAGCAGGCATCTTTTAATGGTTCCAACCAAGTAGAGTTTATTCATGGTTACCTCAGATCTCATACCAGCCAATAGGCCTGATTAATATTGCCCCACACTCAAGCTAGGTTGGATTCATGACAAAAAGGAAGAAGTCAGGCCTGAACATACTGAGGGTGGTGAAGACGAGCCAGGAGTAGGGTGGTCTTCAAGCGTGTGGTAGACTCGTACTGCTCATTAAATATCTCCGTGCTCCCTCTACATCTCCCATCCTCCCTTGCAGTCAGGAGGAACCATGTGAGCAGTTCAGCCCAATGAGACAATCACTTTCTGGCCAAGGTTGGTGAAGATCCAGTGTAAGAGGTTCATGAGCACTTCTACCTCTCTCCCTCCCGATCTGCTGGATGCTTAAGGCAGGGTGACCATGAAGTTCAAAGATGGGGAACACCCTGAGGGAAGCAAACTGAGTCACCACTTAAAGAATGGCTGCTCAGGACAGCCATTAGTCTCCTGAAGGGTGGGACTTCAGGAGACTAATGCAAGTAGGAAATAAACTTGCTCTGGGTTAAGCCTCTGGGACTTGGGGGCTACTGGAGCAGCTCTGATTAACACAAGCTGCCAAAGAGGCAAAATGACCAGAGGCGCTTGGGTGCTGCAAAACCAATAATCAGGGGTTCATTCTATCGACTGGGACTTCGTAGCAGAGAGTTCCAGGCATGGGGAGAGACTGTTCAGAAGGGGACCGACTTTCCAAGTCCAGGTGATGAGTCCAGTCAGAGCAGGACCCCACCAGAGGCTGAAGGCACAGAGAGTAGGTTTAGTCCCAGGGGGAGGGAAAGGGAACTACCCAGAGAAGGCAGGTGTTAGGACCCTTGCAAAACAGGATGTAGGTGAGAGTCGGCTTCGTGTTCAGACCCAGAGCAGAGGTCAGAAAACCAAGAGAGAAGCCAGCAGGGCAGAAGAGGAAAAGGCTGGGGCTTGGAGTTCACGCACCACTCAGGGTTGCTCAAATGGCTAGGTAGCAGCCCTGTGGCCACTCCACTAATTCTAAAATGAGCCAGGTGAGCCCAGGGCTGCAGCCACACCCCAGCCTTGGTCAGGCAACATGACAGGGCTGACCCTCACAGCTTCTCACGCACGAGGCTGGGAAGGCTGGCTAATTCCTGTCCAGGCATTTCTATAGAACCAAAACTATAGAAGCCCCATGTTCTGAGAGAGAAGTATTGGCTAAGTTCCAAATCAGGGTCCCATTGACACGTGTGCTGTCTACTCTAATCGAGTCTTTGTTTTGAGCTAAGATCTCTGGCCCCATTACCATCACTGATGCTGCCAGAGAATAATAATAAGCTTGAATGTCACAGGGACTCGGGGAGCAATTTTCTGAAATCCAAATAAAACCCTTCTCATTGCTAGCCCAAGAGTCATTTTTATCAGATAAGTTGGCCCATCCATTTACTCTGCAGTGTTCGGTGCCCTCTCTGGTAGGTTAAGTTCCTTTGAATTGCTATGAGCATCTTCTCCTTGCGGATGTATTCAGAAAAGCCCGCTCTATGCAGCTGCTATTCAAAGCTGATCCCCTGGACTATGTTTAATTTATACTTTGCTATATGAAGATGAACCACTTAGTCATTTAAAGTGTTTCCTTTTTTATGTCTTTAATCAGTGGCTGTTTCTTTCCTCTCTCAGAAGCTTAATCTAATCAGAAACAAATCCCACACATATGAATGGCTCATTAGCATGTCCCAATCAAAATTCCCTGTCAGATGCCCCCTCAAAAGGGTGACACTGGCCCAAAGGATGACTCTTTGGACCAATGTCCAGAGTATGGCCCATGGTAGGTCGGGAGCGTCCTTTCTGAAATGCAGGCCAACCAGGAAGCACTGGACGAAAGGATACCCTCTGTCACCACTACCCTCCACCCCCATCCCCAGCACATCAGGAGCCATATGACTCAGTGACATATACATCACTGAGGTGGCAGAGGTGGGAAAGTTTGGCCTTCTGGTAGACCTGGGGCACAGACCTTAGAGGAAGCTATGTGTCTTGTCCAAGCATCACCCTCACATTTGGTTCAATGGGACCCTGAAGGTTACCATTCAGATGATAAAAAGGAATCTGAGATGCTGAACATTCTCTCACTCAGAAATGGCACTTGTTCTAAGCAGCTTTCCTCTTACTCCACTGGAATCCAGATTAAAAAAGCCGGTGTGCCAGGTCTTTGCTTAAAGAGATTTGCCCTTTTCATACACATCAAAATGAATTGTCAGCTTGGATATGATCTCTGAAAGGTACCTACAGCAAACTCACATTAAAAATGGGATTTATAAAGGAGATCAGCATTGCAGTAGAGAACTGAAGGAGATCCAACAGATTACCTCCCATCATTTCCCAGGCGAGCAAAGAGTGAGGCTCAAGGTCAGGTGATAATTTAGAAGCCAAGTAGGAAATGTATCCAAGCCCTGGGCCTCCTGAAAGACAGGAGGTCCCTGTGGCTCAGAGCACAGGCTCTGGGGTTAAGCAGTGTTGGTGTCAAAGCCTACATTTCTCATTTGCTGGACTGGTGACTTTAGGCAATTCATTCCACCTTCTAACATTCCATTTCCTTGTCTGTGAAATGGAGACAAAAATGACACATTGCAAAAATAGTTGTGAGAATTACATGAGTTACATTCCTCTGAGCTCAAGATTTATATATCCAACTGCCTACATGTCACCTCCACTTGTGTATCTCTCAGGCATCGCAGGCTTGCCTTGTGCAAAACCGTGTTCTCGATTTCCTTCCCTGCCTCCCCATCTGTCCCCTAAGTCTTCCCGTCGTCCACCTAATAGCCCAAGCCTAAAACCTACATCAACAATTATGTAATTCATCCATAATTACATCCTCTTCCTCCCCCTCCACATCCAATAATACATCAGCAAATGCAGTCAGTTCTACCTCCTAAGTATAGCTTCCGTTTAATCACATCTCTCAGTCTGCAGGGTCAACAGCTTGGTCCGAGCCGCCATTATCTACGTGTGGACAACTCTATCAACAGCCTCCTAAAGAGTCTATTTGCTTCAACCCCTGTTGCTCTGCAATCCACCTTCTAAAACTGTAAGCTGAGCACTTCCTATGTGCCAGGCACCGTCGTACAAGAGGAGAATTTTGTCACTGAGCAAAACGTACAAAATCCCTGACTTTCTGGAACTTACACTCTGTGTTTTCTGCTGTAGCACTTGCTAGGAACTGATTATGTCCGCCCCCCCCCCCCCCACCAAATTCCCATGTTGAAGCCTCAACTCCCCCATGTGACTCTACTGGAATAGAGCCTTTAAGGAGGTGATTAAGTTAAATGCGGCCATAAGCGTGGAGCCCTTGGAGCCCATGGAGATCAGACAGAACTAGCGTCCTTATAAGAAGACAAAGACACTAGAGCTCACTCTCTACCACGTAAGGACACAGTGAGAAGGTGATTGTATACAAGCCAGGAGGAGAGGTCTTACTAGCACCCGACCGTGCAGGCACCTTGATTTCAGACTTTTAGCTTCCAGAACTGTGAAAAAACAAATTTCCGTTGTTTAAGCCACCTCATCTACATATTTTGTTATGGCTGACTAATACAACACTTACTGAAATTTTTAAAAAGATTTTATTTATTTATTTGACAGAGAGAGAGCACACAAGCAGGGGGAGTGACAGAGGGAGAGGGAGAAGGAGGCTCCCTGCTGAGCAGGGAGCCCGATGTAGGGCTCCATCCCAGGTCCCTGGGATCATGCCCTGAGCAGAAGGCAGATGCTTAACCAACTGAGCCACCGAGGCACCCTGAAATTTGTAACTATGTATTTATTCTTTGTTCTCTTTTGTCAGCTATCTGCCATTATGCCATTAGCTCCAAGAGGGAAGAGGCTGCGTTTACTTTTTTTTTTTAAAGATTTTATTTATTTATTTGAGAGAGAGAATGAGAGAGAGAGAGATGTATGCTCAATGTTAAATATGTAATTTTAAGCATTGTATGCCCAAAGTCACATATGACAGGCACCTAACAAATGAGGTCAAAGGAAAGAACTGCATTAAAGGTACACATAAAATTGTAAGTTGAGTGACCATATGACCTGGTTTGCCCATGGTACTATTGGTTTATGCTGTTGCTCTAGTGTAATTGTCAGGAGTACCTCCTTTCACTCTTAAAAGTGTTCTGGTTGGGATAATAAATTGCAATTTATTTATATATTTATTATTTATTTATATATGCCAAATTTATAGGGCACAACTTGATTTCAGAAATGCTGAAAGCCAGGAAAACTGTCTTGAAATCATTACTAATATTTTATCTCCCCTACTTCATGATTTTTTTTTACGTAACTAAAATACAGTGCAGCGAAAATTACAGAAGCCATAAAGACCCTCCCTGATGAGCAGTACCTGAAGCAGGCATAATGAATAAAGCAGGGTACACCGCATTCATCGCTCCACCACCTGCCGGGGGCTGCACCAAGCAAGGATAAGAACTGGGGCCTGTCTCTTGGACTTTCCAAAACTAGACAGACAGCATACACATGGAGAAAGACAGGACCTAATGGGAATACTTGTTATTTCCTGGGGTAGTTGACACCAGGGGTTAACTATTTTCAGGACTGACTTTATGTTCAGGTAAGCTTTGCTTGATAGAAAGGCTTGTGCGTAGAGGTAATTCCTGCAAACAGTCACCCACAAGCACTGGGGAATTATATTTATCAGTATTGTACTTCTTGCAACCCTTTACAAAGTAAAGAACTTTTTTTTTTTTTTTGAGAAAAAGAGTGTGTGCGAGCAGGGGGAAGGGCACAAGGAGAGGGAGAGAGAGAATCTCAAGCAGACTTCCCGCTGGGTGCAGAGCCTGATGCAGCTCAACCCGGGGCCCCACAGGGGACTTGATTCCATGACCCTGCAATCGTAACCTGAGCAGTAATCAAGAGCCGGCTGTTTAACCGACTGAGCCACCCAGGTGCCCCCAAAGGAAAGAGCATTTGTAGTGGGAACAGATGTCTCCGAATTCCCCTTTGCAATTTCAGATTTATGAATATCATCAGGTCTTGTCAAGAAAAAAAACACAACAGTGTCTGGAAGGGGAGGATGAATGAAGGGGGGGGAAGGGAAGGAGGAGGAGAGGGAGGGGGAGTGGGGGGGGTCCCTGCTCACTCTCGGTCACTCTAAGGGACTGATTTCGGCCTTGTCTGGTAGTCCCTTCCTGGAAAAGTAGAACTACAATGTCACAGTAGCAAGAGGATACCTTACAGCATCTGATAGAAAACAGCAGGGAGACTCAGCTAAAGAAAAACAAAACACACAAAAAGAACAGAGAAAGAGAGAGAGAGAATGAATGAAAATGAATGACTGTCCGGAGCTTTAACATACACTGCTGGCTCCCAGTTGGTTTTTTTTGGCTTTTATTTTTCTTTTTTCCCCCAAATCAGGAAATGAAACTCTGATACATTACTATTATCTATTCCACCGTCTATAATAAAATTTCATTAATTATACCAATAATGGTCTTTATAGCTCTTTTCCTCCTTGGCCCCAACTTTTTAGGAAGGTAAAAATTTCCTTCAGTTTGATTCTCAAAACCCTATATCAACTGTTACCTCTTCTGTGCATCTTATGAATCTTACTCTTCTATGAAGAGTATTGAACACAATTAAAAAAACATAAGTGTGAAGACCCTTCCAGAGTAAAATTGTCCATGGGTGCTCTCCCTTTCCTGCTCCCCGCCATTTCTAGCTAATTGCTTCATTATGTACTTTTTTAATTGCTTTGTTCTTTAGGGATTAATTTTGCACTTATCTTTACTAGCCATAAAACTTTCACAATGTACCATTAAACTGCGTCTGTTCAGCGGCTGGTTTGTGACTGCAGAGTTACCTGTGGCTGGTGTGCTCATGATAATGCACTAGGGCAAAGAAGTATTCCTCTCAATGTTTTCAGATGCCTGGCATCTGGGCAAGGCAGAGTAACTGGTTCTGAGCTGCTGGGGGGTACTCAGCTTCCCTCATGAATGAAGATCACATGCAAGGAAGACCCCAAATCCTGGAGTTTAGGCCTCCTGGGTCTTAGGTTGCTCAGGCCACAGGGCCCTGGACATTTTAGGTCCCATGGGTTCCAGGAGGCCACACTAGTGGCCCCCACCCCCGCACGGCAGGGCTAGCTAGAGCCGACCACCTAGAAGGAAAGGAACATTTCAACCACTCTCTTAAGGTCACATCTGTGCTTTCCCAGGGTGCTGGTACTTGGCCTCTGCCTACAAGCAGACACTAGGTCACCCTCTCCCCCCATTCATGGTCAGATATAATCTCTAACCTCCCTGCCTCCTATCAGTTTCCAACCACTCCCTCCTTAGCCCTTTGAAATCTGTCTCCTTGAGTCAGCCTTGACTCCACCTGTCCCCTCCTAGGCTACCTTCCAGCTGCATCCATATGCCCTTTCTCTGCTTGCATGCTCATAGTACAGGTTGCAGACTTAGAGGCATTGTTATCAGACAGAACCATGTTCAAATCCAAGCTCCACCACCCTTTCTCTGTGGGACCTAGGGGCAAGTGACTCCACCTCTCTGAGCCTCCGTGTTCTCATCTGTAAAATGAGGATAATAATTCTAGCCCCTCGTGGTTCTTGTGGGCATAAATGACATACAGCATGAAACTCACTAGAATGTAAGCTCTGTGAGGGTACAGCCTAGACTATCCTGCTCATCCCAGTATACCCAGTGCTTAGCACAGTGTCTAATAGTAAATACATGCACTAAGCACGAAAAGAAATGCTCGAAAGATGGTAGCTATTATCATTAGTTTTCAACTTAGCTTGGCTGTCGTACTCCTGAAATGCTGCCTTCCCCTGACATCTGTGATTTTCTACCAATCCAGCTTTTCTCTTTCTAGCTGATTCATCTCTGTAACCATGGGCACCACCCTGCCACCTGCCCCCCACTCTCAAGGCCCACGTTCAATTCCAAAATCTCTCTTTAGTTCAGACTTTCATCCTCACCGGGCTCCTCCATCCTCTTGCCTTGAGTGGGCACACAGAGGGCACCTGAGCCCCTGGCTCACCTCCAAGACTTCTTTTTACCTTTAGGGATGCAGTGCTGGCTTCCTGTTCAAGGCAGGATCCAGGCATTTCATTTCTCTGGGCCCTACTGCCAAGTGCATAACACAAGCAGCATAAGAAATGCTTAATGTATGAATGGATAGATGCATGAATAATGCAAGTTTTCTGGTCATTTCCTTTGTTATTTCTAATATCAAACGTGCCCCATTTTCCCCTTCAAACCAACTCTATCCCAAACACCCCTTTCTTAGTGAGTGGTACCCCTAAATCTCCCAACATGTGGGTTTCCCAGCTCAATGCCATCTTCGCCAGACCTTTAATAACTCATTTATAAAGACCAGAAAAGGCTAGGTCTTGACCTCCAATGTTCACTCGAACTATTATTAGCTTCCAACACAGTGTTAAGGGACAGCGCTTTAGTTAAAGCTTTGAGTCATTGGAAAAATTCCGTTAGGAAGTATAAAAGCCTGCAAAGTTGAAACCTGTGTTTGGTGTTTGGTGTCTTTTGAAGTCCTTGGCCTCAGAAGACCGCACAGATGAATACTTATTCCATCATACACTGTCAGCCTTCTATAGGCCTTCCCCCATGACAGTGGCTGAAGGACAATGCCAAAGCAGATTCTAGTGCATGACGAAATGATATAAAACAGTGGCAGGGCTCACTGCCCTACCCCAAAGCGTGTGCACACACATAGGGATGTGTGATTCCACGTTCTCAGGTTATTTTGAACTCTAGCTCCAGCTGTCCTGGACCAACCTTGATGTTTAGAAGTAACTAGAGCAAAATCCAATTTAAGGTGTTTCATTTTCTCTGTCTCCGGGGATGGGAGGTAAGAAAATCTATGCACAGCTTTTCTTTCTTTCTTTTCTTTTTTTTTTTTTTAAGATTTTATTTATTTATTAGACAGAGAAAGAGAGAGAGAGAGAGAGAACAGCAGGGGGAGCAGCAGAGAGAGAGGGAGAAGCAGGCTCTCTGCTAAGCAGGGAGCCCGATGTGGGGCTCAATCCCAGGACCCTGGGATCATGACCTGAGCTAAAGGCAGATGCTTAACAACTGAGCCACCCAGGCGCCCCCATGCATAGCTTTTCTATGAGATGTTGAATCTGGTGGCTTCCTGAGACCCTTTCAGCTGAGGGGGAATGCTGGTGCTCACACCCTTTCTCTTCCTTCTCAAGTCTCTCTGACTGGGCTGGCAGCGGAGTTGATTTACTGGAAACTGTGGGAGCCAGTGTTTTCAATTTTCCTCCTGGTGGCTGGGTGAGAACAGCCATGATGCTAGCAGTGAGCCGAGAGTGCTCAGACCTTGAAGGCTGAGGCCTCAGGGAGAGCCATATAGTCTGTCATCTGCTTCAGTACGCAGCGGGCTTGACAAGCACACATTAACCTCCCCGGACCTCCTTCACTGGTAATATTAGTGAAGTCTGTAGCCCTTTAACCAAAGATATATTTTGTAAAAATCTCAAATAATGGTGATGCCTGTTCTAGGCAGTTGCTGCAGACCCTTCTTGGATTTCCCTTCCTCCTCTGTGTCTCTGGCTTCCTGAACTCAGATTTCTGACTTCCTGTCTGTTTCTGGTTCCTCTCATTTGGAAGCTCCTCCAACTACCTCCTTCCTGACTTTCTGGACTCCAGCTTTTGGCTCAGCTATCTCTGTCGCCCCTCCGGTGTAGAAGTCCCCTGTGACCTCAGGTAAAGACTGTCTGACCCAGGCCCCGGCTCTCAGGATGGATTTGGGTTGAGTCATCAAGCCCTGGAATGGTACTGTGGTCATCTGCCAAAGCAATGCTGGCCAAATGCCGAAATTAAACTTTATGCCATGGATGATTTTAAACCCTGAGGGCAGAGATGTTTAAGTAACATGACACAGTGATAACGTCTTGAAGCCACTCAGGCTGTTTCTAATCCTGAGTGATTTAGGGAGGTATTTTATCTGTTTCCTCCAGCTTCCTAATTTACAAAACGGGGATAACAACACAGACCTCATGGGGCCCATATAAAAATTAATGAGATACTATATACTAAGTGATGAGCCAATAGCATATAATAAATGGGAGTTCTCCCCATTATTATTATTAATAATAATAATATTGTTACCATCCCTCCAGATTGCGGCTAGAACTGCTACCAGCGAGGCGGGGGGGGGGAGGACGTATCGGCTTCATGAAATAATAACTCTCTTCTCTTGCCCAAGAGTTTATGTCACTGACCACATCTTAGACATTCCAGACCTAGAAGGTTGATGTTGGTAACCAAGGAAATGTTTGTTTGAAACCTCTCTCAGCTCCAGGTCATCCACCATAAGCACACTTTTTTCCTTTCACTTCAGTCACTGAGGAAAATGTTGGACAAGCCAGGGGGAGCAAAGAGCCCACAAGGGTTGCCTTATGGATTGCCCAGTGACCGATTTTTCCTCCATTTGATAGCTCTATCTTACCCGTCTCCAGCCCTCTGGTTCAGTCCCATGTCCCATTACAGACCCCTAGTTCCCAGCCTAAGAGTTCAGCCAGAGTCATGGCTGTTCTCAACTGTCACCGTACATGTCACCACAACTCTCCACAACACTCATCTTCCCCTTCCCTGCCTGAAAAACACACACCCTTCCCCGGAGCCCCCACATAAATGCCTCCTCCTCTGCGAAGCCTCACCCAGCTCCCATGGGAAGAGAGGTCACTCCCTCCTGGGTGCTACTATAATGCACACAGGATCTTTCATCCTTGCCATTTTGATGGTGAGCGAAGTGTGCCTGACTTAGTACTTTAATCCAGATTATATTCATGGTGATGAATTTTCATCCAGAAGGTTATTTTCTGGAGTAAATGTCACTTAAGCAATGTAATCCTCCTGGTCAATTTTCTATATAGCGTAATTAAAATATATTTCCTTTCATACTGATTCTCCAGTTTTATTTTACCAGAATTATTTTCATTGGGATTAATATTTTTTACATTGATTTTATTACTAATATAATGATTCATCTACCAGTACTTTTTTTTTAAATCCACATCACATGTTACAATTATGGATGGCCTCTATCACAGAGTTTTCTTTTGTGATCATTATTCCAACCAAGTTTGGTTTACTTGAATCAAATTTTGCAGATGTAAATTATGTGAATATTTATTTCTTCAATCAATTTCTTAGTTTTTAAAATTTTTACCGTGTTCATTTTTATCTGATGCTTTAGTTTGTGTTGATTATCTTTACTCATGGTTTGGAAAAAGAATAATAGTTTACATTTTTTGTTTTTAAAAAATCTTTAGGAATATTATAATTCAAAGTGAGCAGGCTTTCTGAGTTATGTACCTACCACAGTTGCCGTTAGTGGATCAAAGAACACAGAAGTCTTTGAAGTCAAAATGGAGGAGGGAGTCAAAGCATCCTGTTTAAGTTCATGACATTTTCTATAATGTTCTGTTAGCCTAGTACTTGGAAAATGGTAAGGTGGTTGTCTTTCCAGCTAGACTGAGAGCCACTCAAAGGGAGGGTCTGTGTCATTCACCTCTAGTTTCCCTGCATAGCAAGTGGGTGTATGAAGGATGAATGAATGAAAGCACAAAGAAATGAACCCACAAGAAGGTTGAGAGAAATTTTGTCAGGTTTCTCACTGAAGGCCACTAGACTCTGCCTACCTATATAAGGTATAATGGCTTCTGAAGCCATTCTTCCTAAGTTCAAATCTCAGCTTTATCATTTACCAGTCATGTGACTGAGGGCAAGTTACATCACTGCTCTGTGCTTCAGTGTATCCATCTGTAAGTGGGGATAATAGTATTTGCATCACAAGGTTGCTGCAAGGATTAAGGGAGTTAATAAATGTAAATCACATAGGACAATAGTTTACATATAGTTACTGCTACATCACTAATGACATTAGTTTTATGGCCCATAAATCCCATCTATCTTTACAATGATATCAGGAGGTGGTCATGTTCATATCCTATTATAGGGAGCTCATTATTCCATTAGGCATTGCTTCCTTTTTTTTTAAATGACTCTAATATTTGTTTTTTTTATTTTTTATTGTTATGTTAATCACCATATATTACATTAGTTTTTGATGTAGTGTTCCATGATTCATTGTTTGTGCATAATACCCAGTGCTCCATGCAGAATGTGCCCTCTTTAATACCCATCACCAGGCTAACCCATCCCCCTACCCTCCTCCCCTCTAGAACCCTCAGTTTGTTTTTCAGAGTCCATCGTCTCTCATGGTTCGTCTCTAATATTTGTTTCTTATATTGAATTGATAACTGCATCCATTACAACTTCCACCCCACCTCAGAAGGTCATAACTCTGACCTTTCAAGTTATATAAAATATATTCTCTTATACTTGTCCAGCCTTCAAATTCAAAACCTGTTCATTAAGCACATACTAGATCCTAATCATCAATATGAAAATTAAGCAGCCATAAATCCTGATATCAACTGTTTTAAAGGCTAGTCAGAAGAGGGAATGATGACATTCCCTTATGGATCCTTCTTATGGATCTTCTCCTTCGAATTCAAGATCCCCATAATACACAGTTGGCAAGTCAACTTACAAACATAACTTAAAATATTTTTAAATTTAGAGTTACAAACATAACATAGAGGCTGTATAATTGAAGTTGTGTGATATTAGTACATAAATACACCAACAAATCAATGGAAACAGATTCAAATATATATAGCAATTTATATATACATATATATATATCAATTTAGCATATGATAAAGGTAGTATTGCAACTCAGTGAGGAAAAGCTGTCATTTTAAATAGAAGGTGTTAGGATAACTGGTTGGCCATGTAGAAAAATAAGACATTGGGTCCATTCCTCACACCATACATCAACATTAATTCTGAATGAATCAGAGTTTAAAATGAGAAAAATATTCAATCACACAAATATCGGAAGAAAACAGATGAATTTCTTTATAACCTGATGTGGGTAAGTTTTTCTATGACTAAACTCTGGAAGCAAGATGGAAAAAGAGAGGTATATTTGCTTACATTAACAAAAGAAAAGGAAGGGAAAAGGTTTTACATGGCAAAAACAAAAAACAAAACCCAAAACAGACACCAAAAAACAACAAACAAAAACAAAACAAAACGAAAAAACCACCAGAAGCAAAATCAAAAGACAAGTAACAAACGGGGAGAAAATATTTGCAATGTATATGACAGGTAAAGTATTACCATCCCTAATGTGTAAAGAGATTCTAAAAATAGAGAAAAGACTAACAACCCTATAGGAAAATGGGCCAAAGATATGAAAAGCTCATGGAAAAAAGAAATGCAAATGGCCTTAATCATATGAAAAGCTGTTCAACTTAGCTCTTAATAAGAGAAATGCAAATTAAAACTACTCTGAAAGCCATTTCTCATCTGTCAGATTGGCAAAAACCCAAACAGTCTACAACATACTTTGTTAGTTGACTGTGGGGAAACAGGAACCTTCATTGTTTCTGGTGGAACAAACATTACCCCTCCAGAGGGATATTTGATGATGTCTTAGCAAAATGTCACATACATACATTTGCCCTTTGACCTCACAATTATGCTTTCAGGAATCTGTTCAAATGAAAACCCAGTAAAAATATGAAAAAATGTATGCACAAGACTATTAATTATGGCACTATGCCCTCAAAAGGAAACTGGTAGAATAAACTACGGAACATGCATGCATTGGAGTACTATGTAGCTATAAAAAAGCAGTAAGGCATAAACACTCTATATTATTATAAAGTGATCTTCAGAAAAAAAATATATATCGAAAAAACCATGGTACTGAAAAGTGTACACGGTGTACTACCATTTAAGAAAGGACAGATGTGAATATATGTATACATATTTCCTTATATGTTTTTAAAGTATAAAGTAAAACAAACAAAATGTTTATGTTAGAGGTATTAAGAAAACAGAGGACAGTGATAGAATATAGACTTTTCTGAATATACTTGATTTTGTAGATTTGACTTTGAAATTATGTAAACATTTATATAATCATAAAAAATTAAATGTGAAAAAACAATTCCTAAAAATCAAAAGGAAAATGAAAGAAATGAATCTGTTTATTAGGCTGGTAGGATAATAACACAGGGAGGAACTATTCTAGATGACTTTAAATCACAGTAATTTGACTATACATCTCTGGTGGAATATAAGCGGCAAAAAAAATTAAACTGTTTCTAGCAATCATATTGTCGGTGATAGTGTTATTATTAGTATTCTGAGACAGTTGTGTGCACACTGGGGAATAAAATAAATAAGTAATTGTGTAGGTGTCATTAAGAATCAGAATTTTTGACATGGGAGAAGGGAAATAAAGATGTAAGATTGTTAAGGTGAAGTAAAAACTCTCTAGTCCTACATTTGAATTAGAAAGATCATCATGAATGCCTGGAGTATTTTATAATAACAATAATAATAATTTCTAGCTCTGACTACTTAAAAGACCTAGAAACATGGACCAACCCAGTGGCAATGAACACCCCTAGTGCCTAGACTGTGATTTTAAATAGCATTTCTCACTAAATTAAAATAGGGCTCCTTAGGGAAATGGCTGATTGTCAGTCTGGAATAGGAAATGTATAGAAGAACCTGGAACATTCTGATGGCAGGGAAGCCACTAAAGAATCACAGGTTCCTAACAGCCAAAGGTGAAAAATATGCAAATCAATAAGGATATTAAATGTAATAAATTGAAATACATCCAATATATTTAAATCCGTAAGTTCCTAATACTAAAAGGACTAATTGGTCCCCTTTGGAAGATGGTAGAGAATCAGTTCATCTTTTTGAAATCTGTTAAAAAGTTGTTCATTCTGATTTTTCCAAATAAATTTTATTGTACTTCTAGGTGACCAAAAAATGGATGATTGTAAATGTCTCTTTGTATAAGTCATAGGAATAAAAGGCACAGCATAAGGAATATAGTCAATGATATTGTAATAGTGATATATTGGGACAGATGGTAGCTACGTTGTGGTGAACACAGCATAAGGTATAAACTTGTTGAATCACTATGTTGTATACCTAAGACCAATGTAGCCTTATGTGTCAACTATACTCGAATAAAAAATACATATATAAAAAAAGAAAAAAGTTATTCCAGTTAATAAATGAGGAGGAAAAAATAAAATACCATCGTTTAGCAACCCCTAATGAATTACTGGATCCAGGCCATATTCAGCAATGGGTGCTACCATCACAAATGGGGAGACAACTAGACATGATGTACCTCATGATGGAAGCATACAAATACTGCCTATGAAATATTATTGCTACAAAATTGAACCCACATTTCCAGATCTAACTACCAATATAAGAAGAAATATACAGGACAGAAGGACATGCTAAATGTCATCAGGGAAATTCAATTGGGAAATCTGGACTATGGGAGTCTCTATAGGAAAAATGACTTGATCTCTTCAAAAATAAATTACAAGGGGAAGAAAAGAGAAAGAAAGTCTGTACATTAATAGACACTTGAAAAGCATACTAACCAACTGAATTTTGATTCAAGCAAACAAATTGAAAAACAGAACAAAAAATGATGAGACAATTAGGGAAATTTGAACACCGATAATATTTGATGGTATTAGGGAATTCTTTTCAACACTTTTAGGACTGAAAATAGTATTGTGGTCATATTCTTTAAAAAAATTCTTACCTATTTTAGATGCATATTGAAATATTTTTTGATGATATGATGTCTGGGATTTGCTTCAAAAAAACTGAAGTTGGGGGCGGATTGGGTAAGGGTAGAGATTAAAACCAAAATTATCTGTGCATTCACAATATTGAAACTGGGTGATGGATGCAAGGCAATTTATTATACCGTTCTATTTTTGCATGTCTGAAATTGTCCATAATAAAGAGGTGTTTCTGTTTTTGTTTTAGATCCCATTTCTGATAAACTACCTGGAACATGGAGCACAATACCCTAGATATTAGATTACTTGTTGTAGAGGACTTTTGAACTCAGGTTCTAAATCCCCTTGCTATATAGGGACCACATTTTATGTAATTCTTGAGCCTAAGGAAGCTGAAAGGAGGCATATATGATCTGTCTCTGTCCCCTTGAACCTAAAGCATGGTCATATAATCAAGGTTCAGCCAACTGTATGCTCTCAGTAAGGACTTTGAATCTTGGTGAATGTCACCAAGACCCCAGCAATGGTGCCCAGTATTTAGTAACAAAACCACCTAGCCATGGCAATGGGGTCAGTCCTAAATATACTATTTCTTACCAGTTGGCTTTGGCTATAGTTCCTGCGGTCTATTCTCAATTTCTGCTTGTTTTCTGAATCTGCATCTCTAGACTTCTTATTATTCTTTGAGATATCCAATGACCTTCCAATAAATTCCTTTTCTCTGTAAGTCAGCCTGAGTCAGTTTTCTTTCCTTACAACACAGATTCCTGAGTGTCATTGAAATAAAAAGTTTAGTAGGACTATAATAATAAAAATTAAAACGTCTTAAAAAATAAAGCACCATATAAACTGCATGGTAGTATATTTATGTAACATATATACCCATACATATAATACAATTATATGTTTTGTATAGAGCTCTTTATAGTTTACAAAGTACTTATATTAATATCTTGCTAACTTTGTTGTTAAAATAATGGTTATAGTAATGAGATAATAAAGCATAAGGATGAATTTACTTTTTTGACCAACATAAATATTTTTAATCTCGTAACACTTCTAGAATATTATCTGGCTTGCCAATAGCACTTGATTGCTGTGTGCAGTAAATAGGATAATTATAGGTCAAGAATTTTGAAAATAGATATGAAAGGCACTGCCATCATTCCTTAGTTGATTATAGAAGCTACAGGTGAACCTAGTCCAAGGAGAAGAGAATTTTTGAAACCTGGTGACTATGCAGTTTGTGAAGTCTATTCATACTGTGTATATAACTTTCTTTGCTTCCTTCATCCCACATGCTCTATGAAATAGCCATTAGCATTTTCTTAGGGCACAGATAGATACTAGATTCTTCTTGGCTAAGAAAGAAAATTTAAGAGAGGGCATGGAAACTGGTAGACAAGGACAATAAAAAGATGTCATAGAAATAGAATAAAGCCTCTTGTCTGAGGTACTGAGAAATCTCCAATGCAAATTTCTCCTTTATTAAGCTATCAAATAAGGATACCCAGATAAGGAGGAGCTTGACTGATTCCTTGGTGATCCCAGGGCCAACAGGTGGAGCCAGTCAGCTGGACATCTTATTGTCCTAGATTTTGCTTAGTTACATAGGGAGAAGAGGGAGAATCATTCACAGGGAGAGATTCTCTACTCAGTTAGACCTTAAGATGAGGCTAAGCAAGAGCAGTTAAAAGAGGCGAGGCTGTCATGAGGGTTTGGGTAATCTGGGTGAGACAGAATAAAGGCAATGATCCAGCCTTTGGAACAGGTGATAAAAGGTCAGTCAGCCTAGAGGATGTGAAAAAGCTGTTCAAGAGGCAATATAATAACAGACAATATTTTAAAGAGAATGACGATCATGAATATTCCAAGACAGAGAGTCCAAAACGCCAATAAGAAATCCCAAGTGAGTAAAGCTTGGACATCCAGACAGGGAGTTAGTGACTTGCAGATATGTTCAAATGGGCGTCCAACAGAGTCTTGTCTGGAAGACTCTTCTCTGGGCTACATTCCAGAGAGCTCAATCCAGTGGAGTCACTTACAGCCAGGGCCAAGATGAGAGGAGAGATCTCTTTCCCCCAGCTGCCTGCTCTGGACACTAGGAAGGGCATTGCAGATATGTCCAAATGGGCGTCCAACAGAGTCTTGTCTGGTAGTGGCATTCTTCCCTCCTTTTCCTACTTTTGTGGTGGAGAGAGCTGTTATTTATATTGAAGAATTTAATTTCAAAGGATAGACAGGCTCAGCTTCTAGATGTTTCCCTATGTCAATTCCAGGTAACTCAGGAGTTGTCTCTTTCAATATTAGAAATTTAACAAGTTTTACATTTTCCAAAGAAATTTTAAATATGTTATGTTCCTGTTGTTTCACTGAACACAGTACATAGTCTACAATTTAGACTTTTCTTCATGACTCAGGACTATTATTAAGATCATCAGTAATTGTGCTGGGGGCGCCTGGGTGGTTCAGTCGGTTAAGTGTCTGACACTTGATTTCGGCTAGGTCATGATCTCAGGGTCGTAGACTGAGCCCTGCTTGGGACTCTGCACTGGGTGTGGAGCCTGCTTAAGAATTTCTCTTTCCCTCTCCCTCTGCCCCTCCCAATCCCCCCACCTCACACTCTCTCTCATATATATATTTGTGCTGTAAACCCAGGGATCTGCCTGGATGTTTGGCCCTAGAAAAGATCCAAGCCACCGTGCTTTTGGCCATTTAGTATCTATTCTGAACTCTATGTTCAAATAATTTGCATAAGTTTGGAATATTTTGGTCCGTTGAAAGTTTAGCAGTGCTTGATGGTGAACCATCATCCTAGTTTTTTACTTGTGAGAATATATTAAACTACTGATTCAACTTCTTTAATGGTTATGGAACAATTTCAGTTTTTAATTTCTTCCTGTGTCAGTTTTCATAAGCTATATTTTTCTATAAATTTGTTCTCTTTATCTAAGTTTTCAAATTTTTCAATAAACTTGTTAATAATATACTCTTCCCTTTTTAATCTCTGTGTCAACTATAATCATGTCTCCTTTTCCATTCCTAATATTGTTTATTTGTGGTTGTGGCACCTCTCTCTCTTTCTCAATCTTGCTAAAAGTTTGTCAATTTGATTAACATTTTCAAAGAACCAAGCTTTGGCTTTATTTCTACATATTATATATATATATTTATTATACATATCATAATGAATTATAAGTCATATAAAATATATGTCTTTCATTAATTTATGTTCATATCTTTATTATTTTCATCTACAGTTTTTATTCTGATATTTTTCCTAACTACTTACATATTTATCTCATTAACTTACAGCTCTTTTTTCTAAGAGTGGGATACTATACAATTTCTCTTATATTTTGCAAAATATTTTAACTTAATTTAATTTTTGAGGTGTATGACATAATGATTTAATATTTGTATACATTGTGAAATGATCACCACAATAAGTTTAGTTAACATCCTTTACCTTACACAGTTACAAAAACTTTTTTCTTGTGTTGAGAACTTTTAAGATTTACTCTCTTAGCAACTTCTAAATATGCAATAGAGTATTATTTACTGTGGTCACCATGCTGTACATTATATTCCCATGACTTATTTATTTTATAACTGGGAGTTCATAACTTTGACCCCCTTCACCCATTCTTCCCATCCCCCACCCCGTCTCTGGAAACCACCAATCTCTTCTCTGTATCTATGAGCTAATTTTTTCTTTCTTTCTTTCTTTCTTTTCTTTCTTTCTTTCCTTCTTTCCTTCTTTC
>NW_027397111.1:6070758-6094482 GCF_003265705.2 Callorhinus ursinus | reverse complement strand
TCTTTTTCTCTTTCTTTCTTCTTTCTTCCTTTCTTCCTTTCTTTCTCTCTTTCTCTCTTTCTCTCTCTCTTTCTTTCTTTCTCTCCCTCTCTTTCTTTCTTTCTTTCTTTTTTTAGATTCCACATATAGGTGAGATCATATGGTATTTGTATTTCTCTGTCTGATTCATTTCACTTAGCATGATACCCTTGAGGTCCATCCACGTTGTTGTAAATGGCAAGATTTCACATGGTTTTATTTTTTATGACTGAATAACATTCCATTATAAGTATATGTAACACATTTTCTTTATTCATTCACCCACAGATGGATGCTTAGGTTGTTTCCCTAACCTGGCTATTGTAAATAACACAGCAATGAACATAGGTGTGCATATATCTTATTAAATTAGCGTTTTTGTTTTCCCAGAAATGGAATTGCTGGATTATATGGTATTTTTCTTTTTAATTTTTTGAGGAACCACCATACTGTTTTCTATAGTGGCTGCACCAATTTATATTCTAGTCAACGGTGCACAAAGATTCTGGTTTCTCCACATCCTTGCCAATACTTGTTATTTCTTGTCATTCTGATAACAGCCATTCTGACTGGTGTAAGGTGATATCTCATTGTGGTTTTGATTTAGATTTCCCTGATGATGAGTGTTGTTGAGCATCTTTTCATGTGTCTGTTGGCCAACTGGATGTCTTCCTTAGAAAATGTCTATTCAAATCTTCTGCCCATTTTTAAATATGATTTTTTGCTCTTTTGCTATCAAGTTACATGGTTCTTTATATATTTTGGATATTAATCTCTTATCAGATATATTATTGGCAAATATTTTCTCCATTCAGTAGGTTGACTTTTCATTTCATTGATGGGTTTTCTTTCCTGTGCAGAATCTTCTTAGTTTGATGTATTCCTACTTGTTTATTTCTGCTTTTTGCTTTTGCCTTTGGTGTCAGATTCAAAAATCATCATCAAGACCGATGTTAAGGAGCTTACTGTCTACATTTTCTTCTATGGGTTTTATGGCTTCAGGTCTTACATCCAAATCTTTAATCCATTTTGAATTAATTTTTGTGCATGGTGTAAGAAAGTGGTCCAGTTTTTGCATGTGGCTTCCCAGTCTTCCCAATACCATTTTTTGAAGAGACTGTCCTTTCTCTGTTGTGTCTTCTTAACTCCTTTGTTGTAAATTAATTGACCGTATATGTGTGGGTTTATTTCTGAGCTCTCCATTCTGTTCCAGTGACTCATGTGTCTGATTTTATGCCAATAGCATACTGTTTTAATTTACAACTTTTCTTAAGTGCTATTTTAGCTGAATTTCACATAATGTAATATATAGCATATTTGTTATCATTCAGTTCAAAATATTTGCAAATTTCCAGTATAATTTCCTTTTTGACCTGTGAGTTATTTAGAAATGTTTCATAATTTCTAAAAATATGGCTTTTGTCTGTAATTTTTAGTTGTGGATTTCTAATTGAATTCCATTGTGGTCAAAGAACATGCTCTATATAATGTTAATCCTTGAAATGTGTTGAATCTTGTAGTTATTAGATGCAGTGCTCTCTGTATCCCATTGGATTCAAACTATTAATTATGCTGGTCTATCATTTAGTTGGAGAAATTTATTAAAATCTTCCACTACATCAGTGGAGCTGTTGATGTCTCATTATAATTCTGTCAAAAGTTTATAATTGTTACATATTCCTGATGAACTGTACATTGTAGAAATCTTTATTTGTACTAAAATATGTTGTAATGGTATTTTTTCTAATATTAATGTAAGTACAGCAACTTTCTTTTCATTGGCATTTGCCTGTTATTAATTTCTATCCATTTAGATTTTAACCTTTCTGTATTATTACATTTCAGACATGTTTCTTATAATAGCCTACAGATAATTTCAAAATTCCAATTTCAAAATGTTTGTCTTTTAACTTAGTCCGTGTAACTTACCATATTTACTCATATATTTGGATTCATTTCTACCATCTCATATATTTTCTCTTTGTACCATCCTGTTTCTATTTCTCCCTTTCTTATGATTTTCATATTTTATTTTTCCTCTCTGCAACTTTGGAAGTTATACATCTCTTTATCTGTGATTTTCATGGCTTCCCTAGAAACTTTAATATGTTTATCTCATCAAAATTGAAAGTCAACCAGTATCCTTTCCAACCTCATTAACATATAGGCATGTTAGAATACTCTAATTACAGTCGCCCTCTCCCAACTTATTTGCAGTTGTCATCATGCATTGTAGTTTTAATAATCCTATAAGACATTACTATAGTGTTATTTACCATAAACATTTCTTTAGATTAACTCATAAATTTACTACTTTTTGAGCTAAGTATCCTTCTCATTTCAGATTTCCTTCTGGGATCATTTTCCTTATACTTGAAGTGTATCCTTTATAATTTATTTTAGTGAGGATCTGTTAGTAGCAAACTCTTGCAGTTTTTGTGTTTCAGAAAAAGGACTTTCTTTTACCCTAGTTAAAAGATATTTTTATTGAGTGTGTATATATATATGTATATATATACACACACACATATATGTACATATATATACATATATAAGCTCACAATTATGTTCTCTCAGAATATTTAAGCTATTATCTCATGGTCTTCTGGATTCTATCATCATCACTGAAAAGTCACTTGTTATTCTAGCGTTAATTTTTCGGTAGTCTATCTTTTCTCTCTGACTGCTATCAGTTCTTTTCTTTGTCTCTGGCATTCACTATAACATGTCTAAATGTGAATATATTTGTATTTATCCTCCTTTGGACAGGTCGACTTCCTGAATCTGAGGATTGGTATTTTTCACCAGCTTGGGTACATTTTCAGTCGTTAGCTCTTCAAGTATTGCTTTTGCCTAATCCTCACTTTTTACCATCTCCATGTGGAATTCTAAGATGTTAGACCCTTTCCCTCAATTCTACCTGTCTTTCAATCTCTCTCTCTCTTTTTTTTTTTGTATTCCTTTCTTCATATTTCTGGGCTGATTTTGAATAATTTCTTTAGGTATATTTCCCAGTTTACTATTTTTTCTTTAACAATATCCATCTGGATATTTAATCCATTCATTAAGCTTTTAATTTCCATTTTGTATTTATTTTGTATTTTTTTAAAGATTTATTTATTTATTTGAGAGAGAGAGAAAGAGCACAAGCAGGAGGAAGGGCAGAGGGAAAGGGAGAGAGAGATAATCTCAAGCAGACTCCCCACTGAGCACGGAGCCCATCAGGGGCTCCATCACATGACTCCATCACATGACCTGAGCCAAAACCAAGAGTCAGTTGGATGTTCAACCAACTGAGCCACCCAGGCATCCCCATTTTTATATTTATTATGTTTGAAATTATATTTTCATCCCAATATGACTGTTTTTTTTAATAGTCTCTTCTTATTTATATTTCCACTCTCCTATTTATTTAAGATTTATTTACTTTAGAGAGAGAGAGAGGGAGAGTCAGAGGCATAGGGAGAGGGAGAGAATCTCAAGCAGACTCCCTGCTGGAGCACGAGCCCACTCAATCTCATGATCCTGAGATCATGACCTGAGCCAAATCCAAGAGTCAGATGCTTAACGGACTGAGCCACCCAGGCACCCCACCAATCTCCTACTTATTTAAAGCTAGTATACAACTTATTTCATATCCTGTGTCTGATAGAATCAATACTTGAAGATTTTGTAAAACAAATTTGGCTGTCCAATGCTCTTGCTCTTGGTGCTTTCGTTTTCCCTTGTTTGTTTTGTGATTTTTTAAAAAGGTGAACTCTCACATTCCTTGAAACTCTGACTATGGAAAATTTTATAGCCTGGGTTAAAGGGGTCTTTCCCCAGAGACGGTTTGTATACATTTCTGTAGATGCCTAAGAACTTCCCACAACTTTAAGCTAAATTCTGCTTTTGAGATTTTCTGGACCATGAAGTATTTTGATTTTATGTTATAAATCCAAGGAGGGATTCACAGAGGAGAATTTTTCCTCTCTTCTCATCATAAAATTGAAGTAGGCAATTTTTACCCTAACACTGGGGGTGAGGGTGGGAGTATTTCTAGCTCATCTTACACTGCGATAATTGGTCTTTGGAGTACCAGTTTTATGGGAGGTAAGGTGGAGAGCCAGGGATTAGTATATTAGACTCTTCATGTTGGGAAACCCTGAGACTTTGTATCCTGCCCTCTGCACTCTGTGAAATTAAGAAATCATCAGCCTAAAGTCACCAGGTTCTTCAAATATAACAGACTCAGGCTTTCTCTAGGTTCCTATTTTCACTCATGTTTTGGTCTCAGTATTAATTGCCTTGGGTTGTTACAACAAAGCACCACAAGCAGGATCTCCTAAAACCACAGATTTATTCTCTCACAGTTCTGGAGACTAGAAGTCTGAAACCAAGTGTTGACAGGGCCATGCTCTTTCCAAAGCCTTAGGGCAGGATCCTTCCTTGCCCCTTCCAGCTTCTGGTGGCCCCAGGCATTCCTTGGCCTTTACTCCATTCTCTGCCTCCATCTTCACATGGTCATCCTCCCTCTGTGCCTGTGTCCAAATTTTCCTTCTAAAAACACCAGTCAGGGGCGCCTGGGTGGCTCAGTCGTTAAGCGTCTGCCTTTGGCTCAGGTCATGGTCCCAGGGTCCTGGGATCGAGCCCCGCATCGGGCTCCCTGCTCCGTGGGAAGCCTGCTTCTCCCTCTCCCACCTCCTCTGCTTGTGTTCCCTCTCTCGCTGTGTCTCTCTCTGTCAAATAAATAAATAAAATCTTAAACAAAACAAAACAAAACACCAGTCATATTGGATTAGGGCCACTGTAACGCAGTATGACCTCAGCTTAACCTGATTACATTGGCAAAGACCCTATTTCCAAATGAGATCATATTCACAGGTACAGAGGGTTAGAACTTCAACATATTTTTGAGGGGAATCAATTCAACTTATTTATTGTCTCTAACAATTTCTTAATTTCCTACCACTTCTTGAATGCTCTCTTGTATATTCTACCATTTTTATAGCCATCATCTATACAATCCTTCTGTCTCCTATTTGATATCAGCTCTTATATCTTGCTCTTTTCATTCTGCTTGCCCACAGCAACTCCCTTCTTTTTCCCACTGAGTTGTGGAATTAGAAATCAGAAAAAAAAAGTCTTATTAGAAAGGAGCATAAAATAAGAATAAGGCTTTACATGGGGACTCAGTATATATAGTTGTGAATAGAGTAGAAGGAAATTATGGCACAGACACTGTAATACTTTTGGGGGGATGCTCATAGGTCTTTTATCCCTAGATCACTGTGGTATATCTATCTAGGCTTTTACATCACAAAGATCTGGGGTTGAATCTTTTCTTTACCTCTTATAAATTGTATACATATGTAAGCTCTTAATTCCACAATTCCCTCATCTGAATAAAAGGAGTATCCTAATAACAACCACTTTTTAGGGATGTAGATGGATAGCATAGTTAGCAGCCAGAGTGGGTGGTGAATAATTGTGCAAACAACTCTTTTTGTGTTCCAAATGGGTAAGGACTTGGAATAAGTTGCCTCTGACTCAAAGAGGTGAAAAAGGAGTGTCTGTTCTTTTTACAAACAATCCTGTGGAGTCATTGCAGGGGGATCCTAGATAAGGAAGGCAAGGCACTGAGATGTGAACTCACAAAACATGAAAGGAAGAGACTAATAACCACACAAAATGTGAACATCTATTTTGGGGATGATGAGGGGTTCTGGATCCCTTAAAGGGGAACCTGGAATTCAAGTGAACTAGCTCCTCCTTCTGTTTGTAGCTCTGCCTGCCGACAGGCTGTTGCGTCCCTGCCTGAAAAACCACCTTTCCTCCAACTACCATGACACGTCATCTCTGTCAAGCGGGAGGGAGGAAATGGAGAAAAGAAACGCCAGGCAACGTTTTATACTGTATTTTACACCCTGAACACAAACCCCAAAGATTTTTACCACGTATCTGAAAGCCTCACCCGGGCCCCCACTCCAGAGCAGCTTTCTAATCTAGGCAAGGAGAAGCCGGAGATCTCCCACCGCCCCGTGCCTGCCTCACATCCATGTGAGAAGCAGAGCTCACACGTCTAACTCCTCTTGGTCTTTACCCAGACAGCACACATATGGGAGGGCGCTCCACCTGCTCCACCAGTCCCCGGCAGTAGCTCCTGGTGAAAAATAGTATGTTTGGGGCCCACCATTTACCCAGGAGTGGTGCTGAAACAAGGTGGTGAAGAAATGAGTGACGGAGGGAGACAGCTGGAGAGGCCAGGGAGACATTGTGGGCACTGTCCCCTGTGAATCCATTAGCTCCCCACGAAGCCCACGCATTCTGATGGCCTTCAAAGCAATTTCTCTGAGTTTCAGTGAACACAGGTGTCTAAAGGTGTTTTCTAAGCTCAGCTTCAGACAAGCTGCTCCTGCTGCCAGTCTTCAGAGCCCTAGGATTAAGTCTGGGCAATAAGTGCAGCCTCCACAGTGCTGGTCAGGCCACTGCAGATATTGTGAGATGCTCCGTGGAGGTGCCCTGGCTCCCTTCGGGGCAGGGCGAGGTCTGTCCAGGGTCAGCTGGCTGCCCAGTGGGGTGGCAGGTCTAAGGAAGTTAGAGGTAAGAGGAGGGTGGATCCAAGCTGGAGTCCTTGAGCGGGAACTGGAGATACAGACACTGAAGCCAGAGGGGCAAGAGTGGGGTCATTGGTTGGAACCAGCCAGATGTTGGGGTGGTCTGCATGAGGGCTGACAGTGAGGAGGGATATCTTGGATGATCGCCAGAACACCAGCAGGTTCAAGGTCCTCTCCAAGGGCTGTCACACAAGGATCTACCAGGCTGCTTAAAATTAAGATCTCCATAGACAGGACAATGGAGACCACTGTGGAGACAAGCCACAGTTTGAATGTTGGGATTTCTGTGAGGATAGGACCACAACCTGGGCAGAGGGGTGGGCTTCCCTCTAGGATGAGGTGCTTCATTGTATCCGTTGTCACATTCCTGCCGACCACCAGGGGACCTCATGCGTCCCTCAGATGTGATGAGAGTGGGGTGTCATTCTGGAGTTATCTTTTCATGGGCCCTGGAGAAAGAGTCAGAGCCTAGAAAATGTTCCTGGGGCATGAGAAATTAAATGATGCCTATTGTGGATTTGCACCATGTGCTGACAGTTGCAAAAAGCCCTCTAATTTGGGGCAGGATGGTGGCTAACCTCTGAAGAATGGCATGAGGTATGAACGGGTCTGAGTATCCGACCAGCACATGGTGGGGTCAGAAAACAGAATGGAGTGAGCCTGGCTGTGTTTTGCTCTTTATACCCCATGAGTTTATTTCCCTATAGCCCTCTTTTTCTTCTCTTCTCTTTTCTTTTTTAAGATTTTATTTATTTATTTGGGAGAGAGAGAGTGAGAGAACATGAGCAGCGGGGGAGGGACAGCGGAAGAGGGAGGGGGAGAGGCAGGCTCCCCGCCGAGCAGGGAGCCCGGTGATGGGTTCAGTCCCAGGACCGTGGGCTCATGACCTGAGCCGAAGGCAGACGCTTAACTGACTGAGCCACCCAGGTGCCCCCCTGCAGCCCTCTCTTGACAAAGTCTTTAGGAAAGCTCTCTGGGCTACTGTGGAGGAGGCAGAGAATATCAGAGTGAGAAATCCCAAGGGGAGGTGACTCACTCTGAGAGTCACTGTGGTCCAGCCACCCCTCGATGCCTGCAGGTGTCTTCCTAGAGCACATCTTTGCTCAGCCCTGAGGAGGCTACGTTTGGTTTTAACAAAGAGGTGGTTCCTATAGTAGGGAGCTCAACTCTCCCATGTCCCCAGCCCTAACCAAAGCAGTTTCCGAAGTCCTTTTCTTCCCGAAAATTCTATAGGTCTCCTCCTCTGTCTCTATCCTGTCCCCAAGCAGCTCTGATCACACACATGAAGCAGGGTTAGGGACTAGACATTCAGAATCCACCTGTGACCCTCACCCTTGGGCCCCATTTCTTCACCCCCTAGACTCATTTACCTTTTGGGGAGCAGAGCCAAGCCCTCTGGGTGGGAACCCTTGCTTACCCTGATCCCCAGCTCGACATTCTCGCCTCCGTAGACCTCCATGCCTTCGTCCAGTAGGCCGATCTCCTGGAAGTACTGCCGGTCCACAATAAAGCAGCCGATGAGGGCAGGGCTCCTGCAGGGGTGTAGGGAGATGGGCCAGCAGTTAGCAGAGGGGCCGCATCCTGGGGACGGCCAGAGGAGTCTGAGCAGTGGTGCCTTCCTACGGAAGGATCTCTTCCTCTTCCTTCCTTTGCCCCCAGAGCCGGTGTGGGCCTCGTTCTCTGAGTGGCCCTCCCAGGCCCACCTTCACCAGCTGCTCTAGGGAGGTGGTTTCTTCAGGGTGGCGGCAGGGATGCTCCGGTCCTGGGGCCAGTCCTCATTGCGGGTGGTGCTGAAATGGGTGATGGCCCAGGGGAGTGGTGCTCAGCCCGCCAGCCGGGCCCGAGGGTCTGCATCTCTAGCCGCCCTGACACCTGAGCTCCGAACCACACAGCCAGTCTCTGTTTCTACCTGGGCACCTGAGCTAACTCCCCACCCTTCCTCAGCTTGGGTTCTGCACATCAACCCGGCTCACTTAGAAAGATCAGTCGGAGCTTTGGAGAGCATGGTAAATGACTTGGATTTTATCTGGAGGTAAAGGAGTGTCAGTGGGGAATTTTAAGCAGACTTTGGTATGAGCAGAAAGAAGTCAGTCAGAGAAAGACAGATACCCTATGATTTCACTCCACATGGAATTTAAGAAACAAAATAAATGAACAAGGGAAAAAAAAAAAGAGACAAACAAAAAACCCAGACTCTTAAATATAGAGAACAAACAGATCTGTGCTTTTAAAAGGACTCTTAGGCAGCTGGGGGGTGACTGCCTGGAAGAGGCTGGGTGGAAAGAAGAATCCAGTTGGGAAGCTTGGTGGTAGGTCTAGGGAGAAATAATGACGTCCTTGACCAGAGGATCAGGAATGGGAAGAGGGATTGTTTAAAGACACATCTTAATGTAAATCCACAGAACTTAGAGGCAGATGAACAGGTGAGAGAGAGGGAGCCATCCGGATGCCAGCTGGCTTTGTGGCTCGGGTAATGGTGGGGTGGGGAGCACCCATCAATGTGGGCTGTAGAGAAAAAGCTGGTTTCAGAAGGAAGAAGCATTCCCTACTGGGAAAACCGATCTGAAGGTGCCTGTGGGACACTAGCGGGAGATAGCCAAGTGGGTAGGGCTTAGCGGATGGCCTGTCTCTGGCCGGAGGAACACATCCACAGCCAGTCAGTGCAGGCGCTGGGGGGCCTTTCCTGAGTGAGAGTGTGAGTGTGGGGCTCACCGGCTGTGGGCAGGTGCCCAGTGAAGCACAGAACTTCACTAGGAGTGATTGGGATTGGGAGAATCAGCGTGAGTGCACTTCTCTGCTGAGAGCATTAGCTTACACAAATGACTTTGAATTGTTCCACTGCACACAGCTACCATTTCTAGCCCTTGTATAGCATCTTATCAGCTGGTGGCTGAAGGAGTCGGAGGGGAACAGAAAGAAAAAGAGAAATGATGAATCCCCAGCTATGAGAAAACTGTCAGTCACATGCAAATGGACCCATCTTTGAAATTTGGAAACTCATCAGGGTGGAGAAACAGCTCTTTTGCAGGCCATAGCTTTGGACAATGCCGGTACAGGAGGCTGCTCAGGCAGAGACTGGAGCCTTGGGGTCCCTGCCCCTCCTCCTTTCAAATCACAGCATTTTATTCTGGATGGGCTTACATCCCATAGACCGCAGGCAGCCAGGGCAATCAATCTACTTCAATCCACTACTCCGAAAGTAGGCTGAGCTCCCGCTCTAGTGGAGGATGCTTGTTCCTGTCCTTGGAGTTGCATGCTACGAGTAAAGTCCCTGCTTGGCCGTGTGTCACTGAGAAAAGTTCCCCAGCTTCTTGGAGCCTCTGATTCCATATCTATGAAACAGAATCAACTATAACCTCACACAGATTAAATTAAATAATGTAAAACCTTGAAAACCTCTGGGGCATGATGGTTACTTGAAAAATCATTTAAAAAGAGGCGCCTGCACATTGAAGAAGCCCAGAGAATCCCCTCTTTAGATGCACGGTGATTTAAAAACATCAGCCGGGCAGAGTGGGCAGAATGAAGTCTCAACCTTCTCCTTGACATTCTTGAAATGTTGAGTATTTCAACGTGGTGTTCCAAGACACACAGGAAGGGGTCTTCCCCCATTTGGCCAAACCCACTCAGGGAAACATCAGAATCTAAAACAGTTACGGTGCAATGAGCATGGGCCACTTCAGACAGTCTATTACTTATTAATCAGCTAGGGTATGAAGTGGACCCAGTCAGCCTGAATGTGTTATTGGCTTATACCTTACCTCGTTCCCAAAAAGATTAGCGATAGCTTACAAAAAATGTACAATACACTAAAAAACAAAATACATAAATGTCTGAAAAGACCAAAAGTTCACAACAAATTGGGGGCCAGTTAGAACACAGCATTAGGTCCTCCTTCACAGTTCTTAAAGGAGACCCACAAAATTGATGCTAAGCTTCCTGGTAGCCAAGGTGAAAATGAACAAACATGTCTTAGAAATAAGATTTATAGTTCCCATGTGAAAATTTCACACTCATTCCTTGGGGCTAACAAGATTTTCTTTGACTAGCCATCAGTTTGAAAGAAATTTCTCATGTCAGTCTTCTTAGAGGTCACTTTGGGACATAGTGAACAACCGTCTCAAAGACGTCACTTTAGAAAGCAATAGAAGGTATCTCTGGGCTCTTTTTATAGCTTACATCATGTGGCACAGCACTGACGTACAGCTCCAAGGAAACAGGAGCCAAAGTGGGCAAGGTATGTTTGTATAACCCACAGTTTTCCGTGGGGTTATTTTCATCGAGGAATAAAATCAATAATGTTCTTCCCCCAAAATTCCATGAATATAATTTCTCTCAGGCAAGTTTTTGACAAGAATTAGGTGATGAAAACTTTGCACTGAGACAATACTCTCTGTCAAGGGCCTACAATGCAGGTTTACTACGACTAGGCCAACACATTTCAAGATGAGCAGAACAAAGCAGCGAATATTAGTGCAGTCTTCTGCAAGAATGTTCCTTGCATGACAGCATACCTCCTTCCAGGATCATTCAGCATGCTGAATGACAGAATTCAGCCATGCCATTTCTGAGCTCAACAGTGGGTGTCTATGGGATGACAACTAGATGTGGAATCTAGCTGACCTAGGTTTGGATCCTGGCTCCACTGCCCACAGCCTTTGGCAGGGCCATTCTCCTTCCCCCATCTTGTGGGTTTTCCTCATCTTGTAAAACAGGGATGACACAATGAGCTGTCACAAGGTTATAAGGAGGAGCAAATGAGTCCATGTGTGTAAAAGGCCCTTGCACATAGCAACATCCAAACAAATATTTAACAACACAAAATTGTGGCAGGGGCTAACAGGTGGGTAACAGAGATAACTGTGAGAAAGCTAGATGGTTCTCTTCCATCCTGTTTTAAATATGAATACAGTTTTTTCTTCTGGCAAGGAAAGATGTGATCTCAGATAATAATCGCCCACATTCAATTAGATTTTTCATAATCTTTCTCCCTCAGGTAATACAAAGCAACATCAGTTTCTAATCTCCTCTTTCATTCCAAGAATTGTCCCCTAGGCCACCTCTGGTGCCATCTGTGTGTTTAATGGGCAGGACTTTGCAGAGAACATAAAGGCACCTGATCTGTGATTAACCAGACAGAAATAAGGGCTGGTGGTGTGGCTGTTTCAGAAGTCCCGACCCAGAGCACAGAGGCTGCCCAAGGGAGTCATCTGGGGTCTGTGAAGGCAGCAGTGAAGGCAGAAAGAGCTTGGGATCCTTGAAATGCAGTTTGAAGCTACTTTTAACTGAATCCTACAGGATAAACTCAAATAGCAGCAAGGCATAAAAGCTGCTGTGGGGTCTGATCTTGCCTCTCTGCTCCTCCAGCCTCATTGCATGGGGCTGCGTCCTCATACCCCTCCTCACAAACGTCCCTTTATACTTCCTCTGTGTCCATGAACTCACTCTGTCTCCAACTATGAGTGTTCCTGCCCAACCTTGCCACCCACTATATGCACTTAAAAACAAGTGCAAATCCTAGTCTCCAAAAAAGATTCTCCCCACTTTCTGGGCAGTTTCCTCCAGCAATCATTTATTATTCTAATTATTTTGTCTATCCTCACTAGACTGCAGGCTTTTGGGGGCAGGAACTGAGTCTTAATCACTCTGGATCCCCAGCACCCAGCACAGCCGTTGGCACCCAGCAGATGTCCCATAGTGATGTGTTGAAATGAGTAAGTTTGAGCCTCTGAATGGATTCTGGGTGCCATGGTTCTATTGAAAGGGATTATCAGGGCCTGTAAGTGGTGACTGAAGGTCATTTGTAATTCCTTTCCAACCCCCACCCCATCATCCCACAATGGGGCTGGAGTTTGGGGAATAAGGATTGAGCTGGGAGGGGAGCCTTTGCATGGAAGACAAGGCAGAGAGACCTACAGGTAAGGATGCTTTACCTGATTGGGGCAGTGGAGTTCTCCAGCTTCCACCAGGCCTTGGGGGGGTTTAGGTAGCGGCACCACAGCTCCCAGTCAAAGCCCTGGGCGGCCAGTGGGTACTCTTCTATCTCAAAGTTGTCATATTTGATGTTGTCAAAGGATGGTGAGATGATCCGTTTCCGGTTCTCCTTTATGCGGGTGAGCACAGGTTCAGCCCTGAGTAAGAGGGAGGGAGAAAAGGGTGACTGCTTCCAAAGTGGATAAATACTAGACTGGAGACTCCTAAAGCTCCTTCCCCTGCAGAGAAAGGCAAAAAACCACCTGGCTATTTGCTCCAGCAGGTTGCTCTGCCTCCTGGGAAGGAACCCCGGTTTAACCTCTACCCCACCCCCGCCTCCCCATACTTCTAGGTTGGCAAAAGGCCTGGCCACTCCTGCAGCATGTCCTGGGCTGACTGAGAGATTCTTACTGCCTTAGATCCTTGTGTCTGTTTGCTTTCCCTTTTTCCACTAGGAAAAAAAAAATCAAGACCTAAGAAAGAAGAAAGAGATCTGAGGTTCTATAGGAAGCTTTCAACCTGGGCTTTGATTTTGCTAAAATTCAGTGTATCAACCAGGAGGAAAAGGCAGATGAAGATGGCAGAGGCATGGAAGTGAGAACAAACTTATTTCCACCAATTATTAAATGCTGCTTCAGTCCTCCAGACGAGCCACCCCATCCCACGTGTTCTCCACTGCTCCAGGAGAGGTGGGGAGTAGGGCTTTCCAAGCAGCCAGGAGGTCCCTATGGGCACCAGGCAAGTAAAGTGTTTGCAGACAGGAATGACGAGCTTCTTATTAATAATGCATTTGTTGCATAATTGTTTATTCAAATCAGCTTGAAATGGTAAGCGTCCCTCTCCTCTTCTGGCCATAAATCCAATGAAAATGCTTTTTAAATAGTCACAAATGGCAAGCAGGGACTTCAACTATAAAAAACGGCTTCATTGCAGCCTTAATTTGAGCCTGTTATGTAAAAGCATGCCCAAATCGAGCCATGTGGTGTGCATGCCTGGCTGCTCCTTCCTACTTGAGGGCCCTCCTCACCCTGGCTCTTTGCAAAGCCACACACAGTGGGCTGGCCACAGCGCACCACCCGGCCCTGCAGGGAAATGGGTATCAGGTGCCCCATCCCTGCTTGGTTGCAGCCACTGAGGCCATACACCTTTTCTCCTGCCCCATGTGGCAGCTGAGCAGCCCTGACCAGACAAAGGAAGGTTTTGTAAGACCCAGTTTCACCAGTAGGGAAAATCTGAGATATTTGTTATATCTGGTCTGGCATTTTGGGGGGTCCCACCTATGATAACATCAAGCTACCTTCTCCCCCTCTGACCCCTGGGCCTTGATCCTGTCTGTGGGGTTGGGCTCCTGCCTCAAGTCTGGTCCAGCTGTCCCTTGCTGAGCAGTTGCAGCTCTGTCCTTAGCTGGGCTGGTACTCTCAGCTTTGCCCTTAGCATTTACCTTCTCCCAGATCCCGCCTCCTAGAGGAAGACACTAGCCAGAGTCACACCCTATGTCACCATACTTTTTAGACACTGTGCTTTGACCTGTTGATCCCTGACTCTCCCCTGCCTCGAAGGGCCAGCCCTGTTGCCTACATCAGTCACACATCCAGATCTCAGCTGTTACCTGAATTCTCTCCTTTCCCCACTATGACTGAGGTCCCAGCATGCTTTGCACTCCTTTGAGCCACAGCCCTGGACCACACTGGGACTCATCTTCCTCTCCTGATGGTCACTTACCAGCCCACGTTGAACTCCACATGGGCATCGAAGAGGGCCACTACAGGGGCGGTGGCCACCCTCCAGCCGCTGACTCGGGAGCGGATGAGGCCTTCCTGCTTGCTGTGGCGCACGACTTTGATGAAACCCGGCTTCTGGCCATTCACCTTGTCCACATACTCCGTCAGCTTCTCCTTCAGCTCCTCTGGGAGGGAGGAAATGCACCATTAGCATAATGGGGGAAGGTGTGATTAAGATATTCACCCTCTTAGGGTGAACTGACTCCCCCAGAGAGAGGCTGGAGGGTCTATTTCCCTTTCCACGTCTCCTTAATCTTCCCCAGGATGGCCAGCACCACTCAGCTTTGAAGGGAAACAGTTTGTATTGAGCTCAGCAACTCTCACAGGGCCACATGCGTCACACATCCTGTCTATTAAATCCTTACAACCAGCCCACGGGAAAATGGGGCTCAGAAGGGTTTCTCAATTTGTCCAATGCCATGCAGCGTGAGTGGCATGGGCTGGTTTCAAGCCAGGTCTAATGACTTCAAAAGCCATATTCTTCTCATCAGCTCAGTGGCCTCTTTCTTCCCCAGTACCCTCCATTGGAGCTCCTCTAATGCCCAAAGAAAGCGTCCATCTGTGAAGATTACAGCCCGGGACCCAGTCCTGCCTGGATCTCCATCTTTCCAGGAAGTGGATGACCAGGCATTACGCCACGTGAGCAGTTCGTATTGGTTTGTTGCCTGCTGTCGCCTGGCTAAGCATCTGATTCCCCTGCTTCTTCGTAAATGTAGATGGCTCCTGTGGGCTCGCCTCTCAGCAGGTGATAGCAGAGCCGCAACATTCATTGGGTTTTCCACAGCAGTTCAGGCAACTGCCTATGCCACCCCTTTCCCCAAGATGACTGGAGTGGACTGCATTCTCCTACGTGCAACCACTGTACCTCCCCAGGACTCAGTTTCCACCCTCTTCCTGTGTTCTCCAGGACTGCCCCTTCAGGTGCCCTCCTCCACCTTCTCAGCCCGCCCAAGCCCAGGCCCTGGGACAGACCCACTTGGGCTGAGCCTCGTCCCTAATAGAGGACGGAAGGAGTTCCATGTCCCTCGGTGCCAGGTCTGGGGCCCTGCCAGAAAAGGGTATGAGGTAGCAGGCACAGTGCCTGGCAACAGTGGGCGTGCCCCATGGCAGCAGCCCTGTGTACTAGAAAGAGGATGGTGTTTGGAGTCAGCAATACAGCCTTTTAAGGCTGCTTTCCATGTATTAGTGCTATGATCCTGGGCCTGTTATGAAACTAGTTGTTGATATCTAGGTGGATGTCTGGATGTGGTGAATGTATTTTGCATGTGGTAAGGACATGAATTTTGGGGAGCCACAGGGTGGATTGTTAGGGGTTGAATTGTGTCCCTGCAAAAAGATATGCTGAAGTCTAACCCTAGTACCTTAGAAGGTGACCTTATTTGGAAATAGGGTCTTTGTAGATTTAACTGAGTTAAGATCCTTATGTCCTAATCCAATATGACAAGCATTCGTAAAAAAGGAGGAACTTCGGACACAGACACCGATGCAAAGAAGGAAGACAAGTAGGGAAACAGAAAGAGAAGATGACCACCTATAAGCCAAGGATGATCTGAGGGTACCAGAAGCTAGGGGGCCTGGAACAGATCCCTCTCTATCACCTTCAGACCGGGCATGGCCCTGCTTGATTGGGACTTGATTTTGGACTCCAGAATGGTCAGACAATAAATTTCTATTGTTCTAAGCCACCCAATTTGTGGTACTTCGTTATGGCAGCTCTAGGAAGCTAAGATAGTTGTTATGAGGATTAAATGGGATTAACATGTGTGAAAAATGCATAGCATGTTGTAGATGCTCAAAACAAAAATGCTCCTTTCCCCCCTTCGTCAGTTTCCATCACATTGAGAGTTTTAAGAGAAGAAGGAGCTGCAAAGCCTTCTTCATGTGCTCTGGTTCAGGACCACCTCCTCCTGCTCTGCCCTGTCTCTAGGTTAGAAGTCTGCAAGCAGCAAGGCCATGGTGGCCAAGCAGGAGATACGAGCATGTGCAGGGACCTCGTGCCCAGGGAAGACCATCAGGCATGGTGGCCACTGCGAGAACTGGTATGTCCTCCCGCAGACATTGATTTCAAATCTTTTTCCACATGATGCTGGTCAAATAAATCGGTCTGGATGGATGGGAAGGATATGGTCCCTAGGCATCCCTGCTTGAGTTCTCATCACCTTGGTGAGGGAACTGGGCATCCAGGGCAGAAATGCTGAAAGGAGGCAGGAAACTCAGGTCCTAGACAGCTACCAACTTGCTCTGTGATCTTGGGCAAATCCCTACAATTGCCAAGACCTCAGAGTCAGTTGGACAGGATTTTAGCTTTTGTTTCATACCAATTACCCATCTAAAGTTTGAATCCTCTCTGGCTAGCCTGATGAGTGATCATCCAGCTCCTGCAGTGACCAGAAACACTACACAGCCCATTCCTTAGTGGGCCACTCCAATGATTAGATGTTCCAAATGCCAGCATCCTTCCACCTCCACTCACTTGTCCAAGATTTATTTCGGGGCAAAAGGGGGCAGATCGAATTCCTCTTCCGCATGACAACCATTTAGAGTGAAAGACCATCCTAAAGTCCTTGCTGGGATTTCTCTAGGTCAAATGTCTTTAGTTCTTCTGTATATTTCCTCACATCTCTGAGTTCAGGTTCTTTTATCATGCTGAACTTCCCTCAAAATATGTGCTTTTCTTTAACACTTTTAAATTATGCACCTAGAAACTGGCCTAATACTTATGGAGTAAATTGGGCTATACAGAATAGAATGAACGAATCACTTCCCTTATTCTAGAACCTCTGCACCCATTCATATAGATGAAGGTCACATTAATTTGGCCTGCTTTTGACTCAAATTGAGCTTCCCGGAAACAGACAACTACAGGCCCTTTTCACATGGTGCTGCTAAGTCAGGCTCCTTCATCCCTTTTCTTCATGGCTGCATGCATGTGTTGGTGCATGCTTGTGTGTGTGTGTGTGTGTGTGTGTGTGCGCGCGTGCGTGCGTACGCACGTGCGCGTAAGCATTCTCTGAGCCAAAACATAGGCTCTTATGTTTAGTCCTCTTTCCTTCAATCTTTTTAAAGATTTAACCATCTCTCTGAAGTCAGAATGTCTTGTCCCTGATTCTGTTGTCCAGTGGCTTTGTGATCTAGCCCTCCAGCTTTCTGGCTTCTGCAAAAGTGATCAGCGTATGGCCTTGATTATCATTCGAGTCATCCTTGTACACAGTGTGACCCTTCTCCCAGAGTTAGGGCCAATGAGGCCTGTCAGGCTTTCTCGTTCCAACCTGATGAAAATTCAGGTGACTTTTAGGCTGCCGTTAACACACCATGTATCTCATTTTGGCAGCTGTGAACACGACCTCATGATCTCTGAACACACAGCCAACTGGGGAGGCCTGGAGGTGCCGCTGTCTGCAGGTGTCACGAGGTCAGCCATAGAGTGGCCTAACTCAATGTGCCCCAGGCTTACAACGTCTTCAAGCATGGCTGCCAGGAGGCCTCTTAAAACATTTCCTGTTCCATCTCTTCAAAGGTCCATCTATCATATATCCTTTTTAGAAAATTTTAAATAGAACTCAAAAAGTGTAGTATTTGGACTTTTGATGGTGGCATGAGTCTGGGAACTTGGAATAGGAAGTGGGCTAATACCAAAGGATACCTTTCCTCACCTGCAAGGGGGACATACTTGTCCTCTTCTCTCCCTTTCCACCCCTTGGGTGAGAACCACTGCCTACAGGACCACTGTTGTTGAGGTTATTGGTGGCACAGGGCCGTGGATGACTGCCACCCAATGATCCTCCAAGAATCCCGCCTCCCTGAATTCGCATCCTTGTGTAGTTGCTCCACACGCTGAATCTGGACTGACCATAGGGCAACAGGATGCAGCAGGAAGGACCCAAGCTGGTGGCAGGCCTAGGCCTTAGGAGGCTTGTAGCTTCTGCTTTCATTGTCTTGCTGCCCTAAGTTAGGAAGACCAGCCTCCTTGAGCTTGAGAGGCCCAGGGAGTCCTCCATTAATTTAGGCCACCCCACTGAGGCCCAGACATATGAGTGAGGCCATCTTGGATCCTTCAGCTGACTGTAAACGCAGAGGTAGCCCAGCTGACACCCTGTAGTATAGACACGAGCTGCCTTATTGCAGAATTGTGAGCCAATAAATGGTTGCTCTTTTAAGTCACTAACTTCTGGGCTGGTTTGTTATACACAAAGGCTAACAAAACAGGCTCTATTATTCTGGTATGGTGCTGAGGTTATAGTAAGATTGTGAACTCCTGATGCACAGAAAATGTGAAGGGCCAGACAGATACAGAAGAACCACTTAGAAGGTGGCAGCAAGAGAAGAACAGTCTTTGCTTCTCATAGGAGCTGCTTGCACCTTTGTACCTCTGAGCTCTGTTAAAAGAACTAGAATAAAGGTTTCTGGTGGACCAGCTAGAGAAAAATTCTGTTCTTAGCCTGCTGCATCCTGGACACTGCCTACAGATTAGAGGACAGCATTCCCTTAGCTCTGATCAAAAAGCTGCTATCAAAATTCAAAAAAGTCCTGAAATACTGCAGATAATATTGGCTCATAGTCTTTGCAAAGTACCTTTGCCTAATTAGGTTTTCGTGTTTTCCTTCAGCTTTTATTAGTTGCCAAAGCAGGAAAGAACTATCTCAGAGGCATTCTGCATTTGCTAGGAAACTGTGGTCCAAGATACTGCCTATTACATATTATCTATAATGTATATATGATAAATACCTCTCAGAACTCATCTCAAAAAAACATGAAGAACTTGTGGTTTTCTTTATACCTAAACACAAATCCGCAACCCTTCATATTGACCTTTTTGCCAAGGCTGCCAGGAAGCTCAGAGAAAAATCTAATGACTCATCACAGGGTTCAGCATTTTTGCCTCTCTACCTTTGCTAAAGATTTGATGTTCAACTTCTTGTCTCCAAGCTGCATTCTTTTACTTTTTTCCCCCTTTGTAAGCTACCTTTAACTACTTCTTGAAATATCTATAAATAACTTTTTAAAAAAAGATTTTATTTATTTGTCAGAGAGAGCGAGAGAGGGAACACAAGCAGGGCGAGTGGCAGGCAGAGGGAGAAGCAGGCTCCCTGCCGAGCAGGGAGGCCGATGTGGGACTCGGTCCCAGGACCCGGGATCATGACCTGAGCCGAAGGCAGCTGCTTTAACTGACTGAGCCGCCCAGGCGCCCCTCTATAAATAACTTTTAATAAAATGTCTTGGTGGAGCAGGGCAGGAGCATAACTGTGGAAAGAAGGGGAAAGCTGTATTTCATGTCTGTTTTAATGTGTTGGGGAAAGAGGAGGTAGGGAGTCTGCTCTCTGTGACGTTGCCAGATTTAGAATCAGTGGTGGAGTTGTCAGTAGCCAGCGTTGACGGAGAAATACAATTTGCACCCTGCATGGGGCCAGGTGCCAACCTGCTTGTGTTGCTTCCTCCAGCCCTCCCGCTGTCCACAAATCCCTGCTCTGCTGACATCTGAACAATCTCTGTGAATCAGCTCTCCCGGGAGCCAAGCTCATCAAACACTATGCCTCTCTTAGGAGGTCCCAGGCCACTCTCCACCCTCCCCATGTGGTACCTCCCCTCTGAGCCCAGAGTGCGGGCTGCTTGCTTGCTTTCCCTCCTTCAGACACAGAAGCCAAGACAAAACGCGGAATTGGACCAGCCTGGTCAAACAGAGCCCTTTCTTTCCTCTCCGTATCTGCCCCCACGCTGCTCCCATAAAAAGCAATTAGCTTCACAGGGTCATCCCAAAAGAAACAAAATGCAGGCTGAGCAGGAGAAGTCTGATACTAATGGCTGTTAATCTGATTTAAACACCTAATGAGATATTCTCTATCTCTTGCAGAAAGGAAAAGAAAGGATCAGGAAATTGATGCCTGATGGGGCTTCGCTCTTTAGAGGGCAGCTCCACAGACATCCTTGCAAAACCACTTGCCCACTTCTTCATCACTGCTTCCAGGGCTCATCTACATGACAGATGACTTGGCCTCAACTCGTGTCTCAGGGTCTGCTTCTGTGGGAACCCAAACTAAGAAGTCATCCATTCTCCAGGACACGAGGGTCCCCAGCAGCATGTGAATTTTTAACCCTTGACGGACGTATATGATGTGTATGTCTGTGTGTAGGATGACTGAAGTTCCTCTACCCCTCTATCTCTGCATTAACTGGCTACTGTTTCATAAAGGAAATAATAATAATAATAATGATGATGATGATGATGATGATGTACCAGGCATTTACGCTTTGCACATAACATCTCATTGAAGTCTTTTGACAACCCTATGACGTAGTTCCCATTAATATTGTATTTTGAAGACAAGGAAATTAAGGCACAATGTGACCCAGGGAGTAAATGGTGAAGTCAGGATTTAAATCCAACCGGGCTGGACCCAGAGTTCACACTCTGTACTCTCCATGCCACCTCTCTAGGATAAAAACTGGCCCGCATGAGAATCTGCTTGGTTGAAACACAGGCTCCAGGGATTGCCCTCCGCAGAGTCTGATTAGGTAGATCCAGGGCCAGAGACTCTGAATTTCACACAAGCTCCCGGGGAGATTCTGATGGGTAACCAAGCCCCTTAACAACTGAAATAAAGGAGCATTGGTTTTGTAACAGGCGGGAAAAGGAGCCTCCCCTGTAATAGGTGTGGCTCTAGCCCTTCCGCAGGAGACATCAGTCTCCGTCTGAAAAAGGCTCCCCACACCCCACCTGCCCAGATAATGCCCTCCTCATTCTTCCAAACCCCCAGGCTCCGACTTGCTGCTCTCCGTGACACACCCTTCATTTTCCAGTCGGTTTTCAATTCTGTATGTGTGGCCATCTTTCCATCTCCTGTTTTGGACGGTCCCTGTAGTTCCTTAGCTGCCCTCTGCCCAGGGCACTGTCTTTTGTCCCTTCTGCCCGGCCCCACAGTTTCAGGTGAGCCGGCCCTGCCCACCTCCCTAACTCGGTGCTGTCCCCCAAACCCAGCTTAGATCAGAGCTCTCCAGTGCCTAGGAGGGGAGTGTGAACACCCCCTACGGAGAAGTGCTACTAATTGCTAGTCTCCAATGGTGCTAATTTAAAGATTAAAAGCACAGCACATTTCTGTTTATTCTTCCAAGAGTGAACAGTAGCTGGTCTTCCCCAGATCAGAAGATTAACCGACTTTCCTCTAAAGCCATTTAGGGCCATTGAAACACAAATGATATGTCAACACATTTTAAAAGAGAGATTATTCATTAGGGTGCAACGGTTGTCAAACCTGCCTGATCATCCACTTACCTGAAGAGCTAAAAAATGAATAAATATAGATGCCACCCCACCCCCACCCCCTTGAAGAATCTGGAGGGGACTGTGGGCTTAGGCCCACTGATGAATGATGGTGAGCTGGGCCGAGACAGCCATGATCCCAGGATACACCCAGGGAAGCCTTGCTTTGTGCATTCCTCTCTCTTTAAGATCACTTTGGACAAGGCTTCAAATCCTGGGCAGTTAACAAATGCTTGCAACGAGTTTTCTTCTTCTGTCCAATACACTTACCAGCTGCACTTCCAACGGGCTCCTTTAATCGCTGCACTTCTTTAAAGTCAATTGATACTGAAGTAGATTTGCAATGGCCTTAAATGTATCTCCTTACTCAGGACTTGGGGAAAGGCTCCACCTGGGAGCCCCACAGATGGCATTTAAAGGAGGGCAGGAGGGTCCAGGCAGAGTGTCATGATCTTTCTGGGAGCTCCCAGCACTAATTCAGTCTTGGCAAGTTACAGCAAGCCCCAGAATTACCACCCCAAACACCCAGCCATCTGTTTCTGGGTTTATTCTTTCATGTCAGAGCCAGGCATTAGTGACGACCAACCCCACAAAATCTATGCACTCCCCACTTTGTGGGGTCTCCAAAGCCAGGCTCTCAACATCCACCAATACCTTCTTATCTGCTTCAAAAGGACTTCTTTTCCCAAAGATCCTGTATGCTGTAACCACATGGTCAGAACCGGTTTTTGAAGACAGCGGTGGCAGGTGTAAAAACGGTCAAGGATGTGTTGGGTGCAAGTCAATGCTACTCTCTCTCTCTCTCTCCCTCCCTCCCTTCCTTTCTCCCTCTCTTTCTGTCTCCACAACAACAAACCAAAACTCGATTTATAACATTTGCCCATGTCTGTGCTATAAATACCACCACAAGAGCTGATTTCAAGCTATTAACCTGATGCCACTGACCCCGAGAGATGGGCATGCAGCGTTGAGGAAGGGTGTGCACGGTCAGGTGGTGACAGTTCAGGTCAGTCCAGCACACTGGTGCCAATGCCCAGCTGGCGGGTGCTTCCCCCTACTTAATATAGAATGGGCACTGTGCTCTGTGCTTGAGAGCTACTCATCCCATTCTTCATTCATTCATCCAGCAATGGCATATTAAGCACACATGAAGTACTGTACATTATTCTGAATACTCATCTAATTGAAATCTCACTACCACCCTGCAAACAATGACATTTATAGCTAATGTTTATTTATTTAGTGCTTACCACATGCCAGGTTCTGTTCCAAATCCACTTCATATATTTCTCATGCTGTACTCTCTACAACTATGATACTACTCCAGCTACAGTGTATTATTAGCCCCATTCTCATATATTAGGCACTCCGAGCACAGAGAGGTGGAGGCATTTGCTCAGTGTCCCAGGGCTGGAAGTGGGTAGGATGGGGATGCAAACCCAGGCACCCTGACTCAGGTCCATGTTCTTAATCCCACATATGATTATCGTCAAACGACACAGGAGAAAACTCAAGGAGTAGACTTTCAATGGCATATCCAAAAGGACACAGATGGCAAAGAATGAGCAGGGGTTCAAACTCAGATCTGTCTGACTCTAAAGACTGCTATTTGCCACTCCGCCCCACAGCCTACTAAAAGAGCCACAGGCCTCAGGCCTCAGGCCTCCCTCAAGAGCCTTCTGTGATCACTGATTCAGTTCAGAAAGAAAATATCCTCTTCTAGCTACTGTGTATCCTTAGAGCCCAAGGGAAGGGATCAGACCCCTGCACTCAGCTTCCTCTTGACTAGAGGGCTGGTAGAGTATTCACACACAAATCTTTTTTTTTTTATGTTATGTTAATCACATTACATTACATCATTAGTTCTTGAGGTAGTGTTCCATGATTCATTGTTTGCGTACAACACCCAGTGCTCCACGCAGAACGTGCCCTCTTTAATACCCATCACCAGGCTAACCCATCCCCCCAGCCCCCTCCCCTCTAGAACCCTCAGTTTGTTTTTCAGAGTCCACTGTCTCTCATGGTTCGTCTCCCCCTCCAATTTCCCCCCCTTCATCCTTCCCCTCCTGCTATCTTCTTCTTCTTCTTCTTTTTTTTTTTT
>NW_027397111.1:6040432-6070358 GCF_003265705.2 Callorhinus ursinus | reverse complement strand
CCATCCCTCCCACCCCCCACCACTCCAGCAACCTTCAGTTTGTTTCCTGAGATTAAGAATTCCTCATATCAGTGAGGTCATATGATACATGTCTTTCTCTGATTGACTTATTTCGCTCAGCACAACACCCTCCAGTTCCATCCACGTCCTTGCAAATGGCAAGATCTCATTCCTTTTGATGGCTGCATAACATTCCATTGTGTATATATACCACCTCTTCTTTATCCATTCATCTGTCGATGGACATCTTGGCTCTTTCCACAGTTTGGCTATTGTGGACATTGCTGCTATAAACATCGCGGTGCACGTACCCCTTTGGATCCCTATATTTGTATCTTTGGGGTAAATACCCAGTAGTGCAATTGCTGGATCGTATGGTAGCTCTATTTCCAACTTTTGGAGGAAACTCCATACTGTTTTCCAGAGTGGCTGCACCAGCTTGCATTCCCACCAACAGCGTAGTAGGCTTCTCCTTTCTCCGCATCCCTGCCAACATCTGTCGTTTCCTGACTTGTTAATTTTAGCCATTCTGACTGGTGTGAGCACCAGTGGAGCTCTTTTCATGTGTCTGTTGGCCATTTGGATGTCTTCTTTGGCAAAATGTCTGTTCATGTCTTCTGCCCATTTCTTGATTGGACTATTTGTTCTTTGGGTGTTGAGTTTGATAAGTTCTTTATAGATTTTGGATACTAGCCCTTTATCTGATATGTCATTTGCAAATATCTTCTCCCATTCTGTCGGTTGTCTTTTGGTTTTGCTGTGCAAAAACTTTTTATCTTAATAAAGTCCCAATAGTTCATTTTTGCCCTTGCCTCGCTTGTCTTTGGCAATGTGTCTAGGAAGAAGTTGCTGTGGCTGAGGTCGAAGAGGTTGCTGCCTGTGTTCTCCTCAAGGATTTTGATGGAATCCTGTCTCACATTTAGGTCTTTCATCCATTTGGAGTCTATTTTTGTGGGGGGGGGTAAGGAAATGGTCCAGTTTCATTCTTCTGCATGTGGCTGTCCAATTTTCCCAACACCATTTGTTGAAGAGACTGTCTTTTTTCCACCGGACATTCTTTCCTGCTTTGTCGAAGATGAGTTGACCATAGAGTTGAGTGAGGGTCCATTTCTGGGCTCTCGATTCTGTTCCATTGATCTATGTGTCTGTTTTTGTGCCAGTACCATACTGTCTTGATGATGACAGCTTTGTAATAGAGCTTGAAGCCCAGAATTGTGATGCCACCAGCTTTGCTTTTCTTTTTCAACATTCCTCTGGCTATTTGGGGTCTCTTCTGGCTCCATACAAATTTTAGGATTATTTGTTCCATTTCTTTGAAAAAAGTGGATGGTATTTTGATGGGGATTGCATTGAATGTGTAGATTACTTTAGGTAGCATTGACATCGTCACAATATTTGTTCTTCCAATCCATGAGCATGGAACATTTTTCCATTTCTTTGTGTCTTCCTCAATTTCTTTCATGAGTATTTTATGGTTTTGGGTGCAATTGTAAATGGGATTGACTCCTTAATTTCTCTTTCTTCTGTCTTGTTGTTGGTGTATAGGAATACCACTGATTTCTGTGCATTGATTTTATATCCTGCCACCCTCCTGAATTCCTGTATGAGTTCTAGCAGTTTTGGGGTGGAGTCTTTTGGGTTTTCCACATAGAGTATCATACCATCTGCAAAGAGTGAGAGTTTGACTTCCTCTTTGCCGGTTTGGATGCCTTTGATTTCTTTTTGTTGTCTGATTGCTGTGGCTAGGACTTCTAGTACTATGTTGAATAGCAGTGGTGATAGTGGACATCCCTGCCGTGTTCCTGACCTTAGGGGGAAAGCTCTCGGTTTTTCCCCATTGAGAATGATATTCGCTGTGGGTTTTTCATAGATGGCTTTTATGATATTGAGGTATGTACCCTCTATCCCTATACTCTGAAGAGTTTTGATCAAGTAAGGATGCTGTACTTTGTCAAATGCTTTTTCTGCATCTATTGAGAGGATCATATGGTTCTTGTTCTTTCTTTTATTAATGTATTGTATCACATTGATTGATTTGCAGATGTTGAACCAACCTTGCAGCCCAGGGATAAATCCCACTTGGTCATGGTGAATAATCCTTTTAATGTACTGTTGGATCCTATTGGCTAGTATTTTGGTGAGAATTTTTGCATCCATGTTCATCAAGGATATTGGTCTATAATTCTCCTTTTTGATGGGGTCTTCGTCTGGTTTGGGGATCAACGTAATGGTGGTCTTAAAAAACAAGTTTGGAAGTTTTCCCTCCATTTCTATTTTTTGAAACAGTTTCAGAAAGATAGGCATTAATTCTTCTTTAAACATTTGGTAGAATTCCCCTGGGAAGCCATCTGGCCCTGGGCTCTTATTTGTTGGGAGATTTTTGATTACTGCTTCAATTTCCTTTGCGGTTATAGGTCTGTTCAGGTTTTCTATTTCTTGCTGGTTCAGTTTTGGTAGTTGATACATCTCTAGGAATGCATCCATTTCTTCCAGATTATCTAATTTGCTGGCATAGAGTTGCTCATAATATGTTCTTATAATTGTTTGTATTTCTTTGCTGTTGGTTGTGATCTCTCCTCTTTCATTCATGATTTTGTGGATTTGGGTCATTTCTCTTTTCTTTTGGATAAGTCTGGCCAGGGGTTTATCAATCTTGTTAATTCTTTCAAAGAACCAGCTCCTAGTTTCATTGATCTGTTCTACTGTTCTTTTGGATTCTATTTCATTGATTTCTGTTCTGATCTTTATTATTTCTCTTCTCCTGCTGGGTTTAGGCTTTATTTGCTGTTCTTTCTCCAGCTCTTTTAGGTCACACACAAATCTAATTTCTCTGGGGTAAAAATCTCTGAGCAAGCAAGACCTACAAATGAGGGAAGAGGGCCTGGGTTTGGGTTTCCTAAAGCGCTCACTGCTCACTCACCTTCGGAATTCACAATCAGGTACAATTCAGGTACGCTTGTGGCTGGGAGATGCAATAGAGGGCCAAGGACAAAAGGCTGCCTGGACCAATCTGGGTTATTCACTGTGGGGCCCGGGCCATGCAACAGGGAGGCACTTCTGAGTGCTCACACCCTCACTGCTCCTGACACCCTCAGACTTGCCAGAGGTCACAGAGCTGCTAATCTGTGCAACCAGGAAAAGAATCCAGCTCTTCCTTCCCCCAGGGCCAGAGCTCCAGGCTCTCTATTCCACCGATTCTCTATTCATCCACCATTTCATTCAGAAAATGAAAACAAGAAGAATGGACTAAGAGAAATCAGTTGTCCTCATGGACTAAATGACCTTGGACAAGGGCCAGCTTGCCTGGGGCTGTGTGAGACGGAAACCCAGAGAAGGTAAAGGTGGGGCAGTGGCCCAAATGCTGTGAAATTACTTACAGGGCATAAAATACTCCTGTCCTCTGATGGTTTTCAGCAGGAATCCCAGGACTTATTAAAAATGCCTTGATGGGTGATTAATGTCAGCTGCATCCAGGCAAAGCAGAGTGGACACTGGTCTAGCTCTTGCCCCTCCAGCTCGGGAGTACTGAGCACGGCCCTTGCTCTGAACTTCAAGGGAGGGAGCCACCAAGACCTCAAAGCCTCAGGCAATGCCAGCACGGAGCCTGTAACAGCGGGTGGGATCTCAGCTGCGAACAGATCCTGCTGGTGTCCCGGCACACAAAGGGGACTCCAGGAGGGCAAGGTCTAGTACGGGCACTGGGGAAGGTCCAGTTGCCGTTGGCAGTTAAGCCAGAGGCCAGCTGGAATTTGGTGCTAAATTCTCCTTTTGTGCAGGACTTGGAGAGCTCTGAGTGCTGCCCAGCTCAGAAACTTGATCCAAAACCTCATGACTGAGAGAATAAGAGTTTAGGTTATGAGTCCAAAATTTCAAGATTCTGAGATCTCGAACGTCTGTGATTTTTGGAGCCTGACTCCCATGATCCTGAGATTCTGGAAGTCTAAGCTTCTATAAATGCCAGAGTAACAGCCTCCCCCCAACCCTCTCCCCTGGCCCCACTGCTGTTGGCTTGCAGTGTTGAAGGTCCTGGTCCCCACTTGCTTAGCCTCCTTGGCAAGCCTCTGTGCTCAAGTCACATTCCCACCGAACTCAGTGGTGCCACAGTACCTTTGCATTAACTGCTCCCTCTACCTGGAAACATTCCTTTTGCCTCATCTGACCCTGCTGAGGCTCTTTTGGAACCCTTCCTTCATCTGCAGCTCTCCAAGTAGAGGAAAGGCTAGGGGAAGGGAAGGAATTGTTTTCTCCTTGGAACACAGACACAGGGCTCTGGAAACACTGCTGGGTTCCAGGAGACCAGTGAGGACTGACAATAGGCCTTGAGGTCCAAGTCCTGGGGCAAAGCTCTGAGTGTCCTCTGGGGGAAGAGCTAAAGCTCCCACAGGCTGTAAGTCAGCTCTGTACTTCTGCAAATCAAGGGCTGCTCGGGCTGTGTGACCAGCAGCCTCAGTCTGGCTGACTCATGACTCAGGAGACAGAGTGGGCTTTGCACACATATTTACACCCTACCCACTGTCGGTGCTTGTCAGATCAGGAAGTTTGGTGCTCTTTTCCTCAGCTCACTGAACACCCTAGGCAATCTGTTATCGAAGGGAAAGATCCGTGAAGGGGCACACGACAAGGCAGAACCCAAGTGCTCTGCTCTCCGTCCTTGGGTTTTTTTTTTCTTTGTTGAAAGATGTCACATAGAGCAGAAAGAGCAGGGACTCAGGGGAGAGACTGATTTTAATTTAATTCCCGGTGTGGCCATCTATCAGCTGTGTGACTTTGGGTGTGTGACTTAACCTCTCTGAGCCTCAACTTCCTATTGTTGAGATGGAAGTAATGTTATCTACTTCTTTGGGTGGCTGTAAGTGTCGTGTGAGACAATTATGACATGTTGTAAGTGCTTAAGGAGTGGTGTTACTGCATGTTCATTAGTCTGAACTCCTCTGTTCCCTTCCTCCTTTCAAAGGAAGGTGCCTAGGCTAGGAGCAGTTTCCCCCGCATTGTTTGGGGAAGCCAGGCCTGCAGCAAATTGCCCTGGGACTTCCCATCTTAACCTGTCCTCTGCTTACTGAACAGCCCCTTATGAGGTGATTCCTGTAGGCAAGGACTCCTAAGAGCTTTATTCGTATTAAGTCATTTAACCCTCAGAGACACTCTATTAGGTAAGTACTACTGATAACCCATTTTATAGATGAGAAAACTAGGCACAAACAGGGTAAGTGATGTGTCCAAGTTCAAATAATTAGCAGGTGGTAGAGCCAACATTCTGAGTTTGGCAGTCTAGCCCTAGAACTCACGGTCCTAACACATTTCTCACCTTTGGGAGTCATGGTGGGAGGGGCCGTTGAATGAGCACCTGCTGGCTCTGGCTTTGTCCTGGCCCTTCAGCAGGTCTCATCAGTCTCACTTTGCGATTTAAAGCAGATGAAAACCTATAGGAAGCCTCTGGCATCTCTGTTCTCATTCACGGCACCCCTATGAGGCAGGGACGTTTTACGCACTTGGGCCCTTTTACAGGTGATCATTATGAAGCTAAGAAGAGGTGGAGGGATTTGCTCAGTGTCCCAGGGCTGGAAGTGGGTAGGACAGGGATGCAAACCCAGGCACCCTGACTCAGGTCCATGTTCTTAATCCCACATATGATTATCATCAAATGACAAAGGAGAAATCCAGGGCCAGTATCTGGTGTTGTAGGCCATGGACCTTTGACAGGACGTGGTGAACTCTGGCTCAAGGGAGACAGGTCATGTTCCCTGGGCACTCACTCATTCAACGAATAGCACTGAGTGTCTCTCTGTGCCACTCACAGCTCAGAGGGTAAACGAAGCTCCCTCCCCTCAAGGATATAAAGATATATCAATGGATGTATACTATGATGTCAGGCATCGTGTTTGTGCTCTGTGGAAAAAGCAAGGACAGTGAGGCACAGACAAGGATGGGAGAGGGGGCCTAGCAGCCGTGGTCTCTAAGCAAGGGGAACGTTAGCCCAGAGGGGCAGTGATGCCATTTCTCCAATATGGAGGAGGAAGCTACTGGCATTTGGGAAGCCAGAGACACAGCTGTGGAGCTCAGAAGGAACCCCAGCAAAGGGGTAGGCCTGTGGGTGAGGTTCAGGAAAAGGCCCCGGGCTGAGAAGTAAAGGGAGGCAGACCTCATCACCTAGCTTGGCAGGGCCTGTCCAGACAAACAGAGCAGGCAGCCCCTCTGGAAGGTAGGGTTAGCTCCCATGCATCCCTCCCATGCCCCCTTAGCTTGGGGATGCCCAGCCTCAGCCGTGAAACTGAGCAGAGATGGGGCTGGAGAAGGGGAGGGCCAGCAACCCCCCCCCCCCCCAAGGCAAAACCCTTTCTATCCACGCTTCAGGTTTTTGTGGGCCTGGGAGAGGCTGGAAGTGAGGGAGACTCAAATCTAGGCGTGGGCTCTGAGTTGTCTGATAAAACTCACTAAATGCTTGAGGCTGTTGAGGCCTGCTGTGAATCCCAAGTGTAAATAAAAACAAACAACCGCTGGAAGCACTGATTTTTTTTTTTTTTTTTTTAAGTTTAGAGCCTAGGATTAAGGACATCCCCTTGCCAGCATCATCTCAATGTGGACTGCTAACATCAGCTAGTTCCTGGGTTCCATCCCAGCCTACACGGCCTTCCCTGACCACTCTGCATATATTCCTCTTACTTTAAAACCACCAAATGCAGAGCTCCTGGGCCGGAGATGCTATCAGAATGTGGGACGTAGATGAGCCTAGGAGACTCCAGACAGGGGTGAATCACCTTGCCCAGGAGCTGTCCTCTAAAGTCTGCAACCTGCACAGCTAGCAGCCTGCTGGTATATTTTTTGGCCAGGCCTTTCGGTATTATTGATTTTTTTTCAGACCCCTCTATTTTAGCAACATACATCATCATATTCCTCTAGTGAGACTTCAGAAAACCTAAGAAATATTACTTCCCTGATAGACATACCCCAAATATTGAGAACATTGCTTTTCCTCACTTCATGTCCCCATTGTGTTTCTTTCATTCATGCGTTCAACAGGCAGATTTTTACTGAGCACTCAGCATGTGGCAGGCCCAGTGCTCAGTGCTGGGCCTATGGAGTAAGTCAGGGTTCCAGCCTCAAGAAGCTCACAATGTGGTGGGAGGAAATAATTAAACAGATCATTTTAGTGCACTGAAATATGTTCTAAAAGTGGTTGTCACAAGGTGCTGTGATAATATAGTACAGGATGGGATAAATTTTATAGGATGATATTTGAGTTTGTCTCAAAGGGATGGGTGAGGTGGCTTTGCTAGGATGATAAAGAGGACAGAAAAAAGTGTCCCGGGGGGGGCGCCTGGGTGGCTCAGTCATTGGGCACCTGCCTTCGGCTCAGGTCATGATCCCGGGGTCCTGGGATCGAGCCCCGCATCGGGCTCCCTGCTTGGCGGGAAGCCTGCTTCTCCCTCTCCCACTCCCCTTGCTTGTGTTCCCCCTCTCTCTGTTTCTTTCTGTCAAATAAATAAATAAAATATTAAAAAAAAAGAAAGAAAAAAGTGTCCCAGGTAGAAAAACACAGCATGCATAAAAGGCCGAGAAGCATGAACATGCATGACATGTTTGGGAAGTGGCAAGTGGCAGGCCTGCCGAGTGTGGGTGTGGGGCACGGGTTGGATGACGGGAGAGGACGTTGGATATGTGTGTGCTGGGCAGATTGCAAGGGGACTTAAAGGCTGGACCAAAAAGTATTAGGAAGTTATAAGGAAGCTTTATTCAGAGTCCTCGCACCTAAAAGTCTCTGAGAGATGAGCCAAAATGTCAGGAAGGACCTTTCATCCATTTGCTAATTAAAAAGGTACTATAACAGCAAAAGAAACTGCCCTATTCTAGAAACTCAAGCAAGTGAGATTTTTATTTTGCTCCCCGTCCCCAAAATAATACAAGTTATGTGTTCTACATCTAGTTCCACGCCTCCATCAGGCCTATCGTAGAGCTTTAACAAGGGCCGGGTCATTGCTTGAGCCAGGAGGACATGGATAGTCACAACCAGAGATGGTACAGAGAGATTGGGTCTGATCCTCTGCCAGGATCACTGAAGCCCGCCCTGACCCCTTCCTGACTATGCCTGGCATACGACAGGTTCCTCAGTCCCCTGGATCATTTGGAGTGGCAGCAGCCAGGCCTGATCTCACCGTGGAAACAACTCATGGGTCACCTAGGTGTGCGGCCAGCCCGGCCCCCAGGCAGGACCTGACATGGTATCCAATCTTCTGGAGAGAACACAGTACATTCAATCAGCTCTATAGCAACAACCTGAGTTGGTCTCAGGATCTGGGCCTTCTGTCATCTTTTTTGAATCATTTAATCACTCAGCGAAACTATGGAGTACACAATGCCGGATACCCATCCTCAGACAACATTCAGTCCCTGCCAACATGGGTCTGGCAAGGTCCCACGGTAAGAACTTGGGATACAGATGGGGTTTCTGTGTCTCTGTGACTGGCTTACAGTGCTGCCACATCAAGGGCGCTCCAGATGAAAGCCTGGTCAGAGTGAAATGAGTGTGTCTATGAGAAGTGGGGGAGATGGCCCCAGGGGAAGCAGAAAGAAGGAATTTAGCCTACCGTGTGCTGGGCGCTTCATCTACACTAGCTCTCTCTCTTTTTTTTAAGATTTTATTTATTTATTTATTTATTTGACAGAGAGAGACACAGCGAGAGAGGGAACACAAGCAGGGGGAGTGGGAGAGGGAGAAGCAGGGTTCCCGCCGAGCAGGGAGCCCGATGCAGGGCTCGATCCCAGGACTCTGGGATCATGACCTGAGCCGAAGGCAGACGCCCAATCAACTAAGCCACCCAGGCGCCCTGACACTAGCTCTTTGAATCTTCATAATGATCCCAGGAGATGGGCAAACTGGGACCCAGAGATGAGGAGGAACGCAGGGGTTACCCTCAGGAACCTCAGGAAGCTTGAGTCTTCCTGCCTGAGGCAAGAGACAGCTGGATGGCAAGCCTAAGTGGTCACCACACTTGAGGGAAGGGAAAGGAATCCAGAACACAGGCAATGATACAAAGAACAGGAGAAGGAAGGAGGGCTGAATGGAGGGAGTACAAGCTGATTTGAACAGAGGGAACCAAGCTCTGAGTGAAGAGACAAGTCATGCAGCAGGAAGAAAAGCAGCTCTGGAACACTGGGGCAATGGGATGGGGAAGCCAGATCTTGTGTAAGTATGTTGACCACAGTGCTGATTCAAATGACCAGCTGCAGACTCCAGAGCACTAGTGGGCACAGGGCGGGCATTGCTGCTTACTGCTGCTGGTGCACAGCCAGATGGGAGAGGCACCACCTTCCTGGGCAGCGGCTGAGCCTTACCCAGCCACGGCCACGTCCTCTGCTGTTAACCACCCGTGGCTGGACAACCACACAGAGAAGGAGAGGCCATCTTTCAAGTCTGGCAGGACACGGAGGAAGTCAGATAGCTGAGTGGCACTTTTATTGCTTTATCCCCCCCCTCCGACTTCGAAAGAGCAAAGAACTGGCAGGGTCTCAGCTGGGTGTGCGGATGGTGTTCACAAGCAGTGTCTGGTTTTCTTGATACTGGAATCCACAAAAGCTGGATCAAGCAGGGTGACATTTGTGAGGGCAGGAAGACAGAGTTTGCTTAGGGATTAAGCCTGACAGAGGACAGAAATCTACCTGTGAACTGGTTACCATGGAGAGTGGCCAGGGATGTGGAGAGAGGATGCACGCGTGGGAGGGACCATGCGTCAGATGAGGAAACTGTTGAGTTGGGAGCTGAAGACAGAACTAATTTCCTCAGAAGTCTATGCAGCAGGGGGTGCCTGGGTGGTCAGTTGGTTAAGCGTCTGATTCTTGATTTCGGCTCAGGTCATGATCTCAGGGTTGTGGGGCCTGCCCCAAAGCAGGCTCTGCACTCAGTAGGGAATCTCCTTGGGATTCTCCCTTTCTCTCTGCCCCTCCCCCTGCTCTCTCACTCTCTCTCTCCAAAATAAATAAATTAAAAAAAAAAAAAAAGAAGAAGAAGTCTACACAGCAGTAGCAACAGGGGTAGCAAGCAAAGTCAGTTCCAGGCTGGAAGCTAGGCATGGGGTGATCCCACGGGTATCACAAAGATTTGCAGGTGACTTGAGTCTGGGAACAGCGCTGCTGGGGCAGGAAGGGCTAACTCCTGCCTGGCACCACCTCACTGAAGGGTGGAAGCATTTGGTGAGGCTAAAGGAGAGAAGAAAGGAGGTGAGGGCTGAATCTCTAATCTGCCTTTGGTGCTGTGACCAGATGAAGCAAGAGGGAGGCTGTTTATGGCCCAGACTGCAGGGTTGATAAGGAGGTAAAGTGAACAGGGAGAGGGCCCTGGCTGCCCAGACACCAAAGGGAAGGCTTCCACTCCATTCAAAGCAGGATGTTTGACAACTTGCTGAGCTAACAATTCCTGCCCCCCGATGGCTGGAGGGAAGGATGCCATGGTTATTACACTTTCTACATCTTAGCGACCTCAGAGAGTCTAATAAAACCTATAGGTCTCCCCTCCCCACCCCCCAAATGTGCGCACACGCGCGCGCGCACACGCACACACACACACACACACGCGCACACATGCACACATACAAACACACAGACACCCTTTGCCTATGTCCCCAACAACTGTCCATGGTTCTTCTAGGACCCCATGGGCTCTGACTAAAACTTGTTCTTTCCTCAGCCCCTGGGCCTTTGCAATTCTATTTCCTGCCTCAAAGATCTCCTAGTCTTTGCAGGGCTCACTCCCTGCATTCAGTTTCTATTAAATATCACAGGCTCAGATAGAATCTCCCTGACCATCTCATCAAATCTTCCAATTCACTTCCTTCCATCCCTACATGTTCTCTCAGCTACCTGTCCTGTCTTACTTTTCTGTAAGTGTTTTTAAGTATCTAAAAATCATATTAATCCTTCCTTGGTTATTTTGATGTATCTGTAGCGAAAATGTACATTCTATATAGACATGGGCTTTTTCTCTCTACTGATTTCTAGTGCTGCAACAGGGCTTGATACATTAGCAATATATATTAAAAAAAGACCCTTTGCTATTCTGGGCTTATCAGTTCCTGTCAACCATGAATAACTGGTGAAGCGGAGTGCTGGGAACCTTGGGGAAAATGTCCATATCGTCTCACAAGGCTTGTTAGAGAAAGGCAGGCCAGGTACACCCAAAGCCTAGGCTTTAGTGGACAGACTTCAAAAAGTGGATGGGAAAGAAAGCTGTGATTTCATGGATTACAGGCTTTGGAAGGAGGCCCTCAGCACCAAAATTCTGCTTATGTAACCGGCGATGATCCAAAACAGGAATAACATGGGAGAAAACCCAGAAAAATCAGACCCCGGGGAACTCTTGAGGAAGCTCATATTTTTAAAAGGTCATGTAGAGAAAATAGAAAGGAGATTCAAAATTGCAGTTGATTTGGCTCTGAAAGAACAGAATTAAGAAGATGAATAAGAAGGGGCCCGTGATTGAGGCCAATGGCATATTGTATGAGATGCCGAGGAGAAAACGGCAGCTCCTTAGCTTCCATTCTGTAGTTCCCTCTATGCCCACGAGAATAATGCTTGATTTGAAGGGAAGAAGAAGGAAATTAACATTTATTAAATAACTGCTATGTTCCTGCATTCAAGTGTTCCACACATTACAGGCATTATTTAATCTTCAGAACAACCCTGAGAGGAGCTATTGGTATTTGCGTTTTATAGATGAGAAAACTGGGGTGTTAAAGTGATGGGTCCAAGACAGCACACTTGATAAACAGCAGAGCCTGGACTGAAATCTGTGTATGTCTTTCTGCAAAGTGAGTTCCTTCCATACCCACTGCCTTCTCTCTAAATCTTAGAGGATCATTGGATCTCCTAGGATTGATCTCTGACCTGGGCATCCCCATCCTGTGCTAGCTGTGCCTGAGATCACTGGGCAGCTGGCTGAAGGGGAGAAAGGGGGTACAGGAATCACCACAAGAAACTGACTGTGGGCCAGTAGGCCCTTCCTGAGCACTTCCCACAACGAACTCATAACTCCTCACCACAAGCTTATAGGAAAGCTTATTTTAAGTCATTCTTCCTATTTTAAAGATAAGAAAACTGAGGTACAGAGGCATCAGTGTAAGTCACCAGCTTATAAATGGCAGAATCAAGATTCAAACCCAGGCAGTCAGGCCTCAGGGCTGGGCATTTAACTACTCTGATAAAAATGAATGTGAAGAGAGTGCCTGACTGTTGTCAATCAGTCTAGTCTCCAGCCGAGAAGACCAGGATTCAGGGCGCTGAGATCCACCAGACATTGTATCACTGAACTAATAGGGAGAAGAAAGGGGCTGGAAAACCACTATCGACTCAAGAAAAGGGAAAGGATTATTCAGATTACAGGCAATGGGATTTAATACCAAACACAGGCATGATTTCTTTTTTAAGAGAGGAGGAAAGAGGTCCCAGGCACATAAACCCACATGGGCACATATGTTGAAGATGGAAGGAGTATGGTGCTTAAGATTAGTGGAAGCCCCTGCAGCCAGGGGCGGAGAGCGCAGGGTGGGCAGGAGTGAGATGGAGTGAGAGAAAAGGAGGGGCAAACCCTGAAGAGGGGCCCAGTAAATCATGTTTAAGAGGTTTGTCGTTATCCAAAGAGCAAGGAGCAAGATTGGAAAGCGGTGGGTTTTGAGTATCTACATCATGAAATGGTGAGGCCGAGGGCCTAACAAAGATTTTATTAGAACAAATCAGTAAATGGATCACACTTCTTTCCTGAACAGGCTTATTGGTGCTGCAGGTCAGGGAAACATGTATCTAATAATAATGATGATGATGACAGTCATAACAACAACAATAACAATAATATACCAATAATGACTGTAAGCAGTAATAATAAGATTTTTGAAATTCAGTGTAGGATAATGGTTAAATGAACACTAGTAAGGTTTGAATCCCATCTTCTCATTTACCAGTGTGTGAACTTGGGCTATTTGTTTTACCTCACGGTGCATGTGCTCCAAGTTGTAAAATGTGAATAATAATAAAGACCACCTTATAGAGTTGTTGTGAGGTTAAAGAGTTAATGCACATAAAGCTTTTAAAAGAATGTCTGGCAGGTTCTAAATACTCAGTGTTACCTATTATTAGTATTATTATAAGTAACATTTACTGAGCACTTACTAGGCATTAAGTACATAGCACTGAAAGTTTTACATATATTATCCAATGTAATGATTGTGGTGGTTTTAAAAGGCATTCACAAGGGCTTTGATATTCCTCTCTTCATGAAATGGAGCTCAACTCCTTTCCTCTTGAATGTGGGCTGTACTTAGTGGCTTGCTCCTAGTGAACAGAATAAGGCAAAAGTAGAAGTGTGTCACTTTTGCAACGAGGTCATAAGAAACATCACAGCTTGGTCATTCTCTCCTGGATCACTTACTCTGAGGGAAGCCAACTTCTGTGTCATGAATCAAGATCCATGCAGGTCCGCCATCCCCAGTCAAGCCTTCAAATGATGGCATCCCTAGTCAACATCTTGACTATAGCCTCATGATTCAGAACCATCCAGCCAAGAGCCTCCTGGATTCTTGACTCTCAAAGATTGTACACAATAATACATGTTTGTTGTTTTAGCCAGCTAAGTTTGGGGTGATTTGTTACACAGCAAAAGATAGCTAATATAATGATTGTTACACAAAGTCTCCCTTCATATCCTTTAGGAAGTTTGCAAACTCAAAACATAAATGAGTAATCAGGGAATGTAGCAAACCAAAGAGGACGTGCCTGCCTAACAAAGGCATCTGCCACTCAATTCCAGCTGATTGTTATTAAGTATTTCTCAAGAAAAGCCAGAAATCTGGATATTTTGGTGAGATACCTCCTGGCTTTTAACATGAGTTTAGATTTTTAAAAATGATGTGCAGACCGAACAAAACATTTGCCACCATTTTGAAACATCTGGACTGGATGCTCGAAATATTTGGACTAGATGTTATATAATCAAGCAAAATAGTCACTACTGAATGACTGTATCCAAAGGGATCGCTTTATGGCTCAACATCAACATCAAAGGGGTTTCTAGCAGCAAGCGAAAAGCTCTGTCCTTAGTTCCATCCTACACATATTTTTCCTTGACAGATTAGATAAACATAGAGAAGGTATATTCCTCAAAATCTGTGACTGATAAGATGGGAGGGGGAATGCTGATAGAGCCAAAAAGATACTTTACCGAGAGAGAATGATGGCTCAAATCTAACAAGATGGAATTTGACACACATAAAATTGGAAGCTGTGTACCTGTCCCCCAAATGCAAGTGCACAAGAAAGGAAGTGGGAGCTAAAATGTATATGTTGGTCCTGAGGCAGCTCATATGTGACGGGACAGAAATTGAGGTGAGATATGCCCATTGGCCTCAGATGAGTGGGTGGGGAAGGTCCTAGAAGCAGAAAGGAAGAAGATGGACCAGGGATATGTAGCCTCAGGGGATCCTGGCAGCCAGGGAAAGGCTGAAGGTCTCAGCCAGGGGTCAGTGTCAGGGAGGCACAGCTAAGGTGGCAGGTGGTACCTAGGATAGGTATGGCATGGATCCCATCCCAGGAGCTTGACAGCCAGCAACTCTTGAAAACCCAAACAGAAGACTGTCCAGCAGGGAACATGGCCCGTCTGCCTGGACTAGGGGTGAGGGCCTTGGTCACATAGGAAAAGCAAGAACTCAGTTACAAAGACCAGCATCCAACAAATAAGTTGGAATCTCTTGCCACTGTCATGCTCCAACTTATCCCAGAGCCTTGCTTCATTAAGGTGAAATGGGGAGGGGAGGAAGGGAAGGACTCAAGATGAGGCCCATAATATTAGATGGCTACCTGGAAGGAGACTGGGGACTCATTATGGTACCTGGGTAGAGTTCTGAGCTTTCAGCCTTGGATCCCATTTCCATTCCTTAGTATGCTCCTCACTCCTGGCTTTGAGGTCACCTTGAAAATCTGTGCTGTCACCAGACTAATACTTGACTCTGGCTGGATGGTCATGGAGTAAGTATCCAGCTCTTGTTCCATTTCTTGCTAGTCCCTGTCTGTTGGAACTCTGTCATGAGTATATACCACCAAGATACCGGTAAAGAGCTTTAAACAACTTCCCCAAACTGGGAATAGAATTGGCTCCAGTATCTGAGTGGGGCTAAGTGTCCCCCTATTTAGTGGCTGAAGGTAGGCTGGGGCAGGAATGCAGGTAGTTCTTGGCTAGAGGACACAGGAGGGCAGTAGTGAGCTGAGGTCAAGCCACCTGGCTTTAAGCTGTCACGTAATGGGGGGGGGGGGGGAGAGGAAACAGTTTTGAACAAGGGTATAATGTGATCCGAGCTTTCCTTTGGCAAGATCCTTCCAGCAGTGGGATATATTCTGGGAGACAGGAAGACACACAGACTGGAAGTGGGCAGCTGCACCGGTCTTGAGGATGTCCAGTAGAGTCCCAGAATTCCAACAAACCAAAGCTTTCAGGCCATTTAAAGTTTTCCCAGTATGCTTAAGCTCCTTCTTCACATTTGGCTTGCAAGACTCCTAATTTCAAGTCTCAGAAAGTCCTTCCTTGTTCTATGAAGCCTTGCTGAGCCCCAAAGACTAGGTTGGATGTCCTTCCCCTGGAGCCCCAGTGTCTCCCGGTCCATCTCTACCACTAGATGGTAAGCTCTTTGAGGGCTGTTCCCACAGCCTGTTCAGTTATAGCTCCAGTGCCTCGCACTGAACTTAGCATAGAGACTGTGATCTTGAAAGGCTTTTTGCAAGGAAGAACAAATGGTTCAGTCCTGTCTCTAGGGGGTACTGCTTGAAGTTCACCCACATCAGATGAATTCTTTCTATGGTTTCTATCAAAACACTCAAGGGATCATTTCCAGGATTGGAGAGCTGTCCACATTCCTGCATGGAGCCAGTTTAATACACCTCCCCCCCCCTCCCCCACACACACATACTCTTAAATGGCTGAAATTAAGTTCATGGGAAGTAAAGAGCAGACTGGTCTGGCTTTCGAAAAGCATCTCTGTCTGACCCACTACAAGTCTCTGGAGCCCTTACAGTCAGGGCAAAGGGTGCTTTTGGAACCCGGGCAACCCAGAAGAGAATCAAGACATTGTGATGTGTCTGACCTCAGAAATACCAGGCCTGGGAACTCAGAGTACAGAAAATGCACCTCCTTTCTGAACAAGGAAGGAAAAAATAAACACAAATCCAGATCAACCTCCTGAATGTGCCAAATAAACGTGATCCTTTATGCTTTTGCACGGGAGCAAAGAGAGCACTGGGGCTATTGTGTGACTTCAGCTCTGATGAGCTCCCTGCAGAGTTTGGTGCTGGGTGGCACGGTCGAGCTGGCCAACTCCCGGCACTCTGTCCTAAAGGCTCAGGTTCCAGGCCCAACTATGCTGCCTCTTGTCAGGCAGGAGGAGGCTGAGGGGCATCCACTCCAGGCTCCCCTTTGACATTCTGGGTACAAAACACATCTAGGAACAAGAATTCCAGGGTCCCTCAATTAAGGAATAGCCCTTTCTATTCTTTTGATGAAATATTTCACTTTTGCATGTTTAATATTAATTACTATTTAATGTAGTAAATGAGATGGGCCCAGGCTGCTTTGCATACAGTAGAAAAAACATGTTAAGCAAAGCCCTCCTGAGCACCTACTGTGTGCCAGGCACTGTCCTAAGCACCAAAGAGACACAGTCCCTGGTCTCTAGGAGTTCCCAGCCCAGTGGGAGACAGATATGACAAGAGACAAGTAGACTCCATTCTAAGTGGTGAGTGATACCTACCACGAGGCAGGTGCAAAGAGCTCGGGGAACTCCCAACAGCTAGCTCTCAGCGAGATTAAGGAGGGGTCTACAGAAGATGTGGCATCTCAGTCGGGCTTTAAGGGATGAACTTCTGTTACATAGCAACACAATACAACACATACAATAGCAACACTGAATACTGTAGAAATGCACTTTGCTCAGTAATACTTGAGTTGTTGCAATATTTGATTAGCCATTTGGTTGTTACAGAAAAATTCTTAATTGTAATTGATGGTTGTTGCCGTAACAGTATATTGCCTGTATTTCTACCTCTAGTAAGGGGCTTTATGTGCTTGATTTTAATATCCTTGAGCCTGGGCAAGTGCACAAGTCTTTTTAAAAGAAACATGGTTTACTTGCACAAAACATCAGTTTTGAGAGATCGTTAATGCCCTTGAAGTGGTTTTGTGGGTGTGAAACAAACGGTGAGAATTTGAATTGGTCCCTCTTATGACAGTATTGAAATTAAGTCTACTTAATTTATCAAGTCATGTTCATGCCCTGATTTTATATACTTGTATCTATCAATAAACATTGTGATACTTGAAAAAAAAATGAACTTTTGTTCATCCCTTAAAGGATAAAGGTGAGCATTATCCTTCTAGTTAGAGGAATAGTTAGAGGAAGATATGAAATGGGCTTATTTAGTGAGTAAATTAAAAATTATCACAGGTGGCTGGCACAGAATTCTCCATGTAATGAAGAATTAGGCTGAAAGGCTGGAAATGAAATAGTAAGGCAACAGAAGAATCACGCAATCATGCTTTATTTTATATCACCTTGGGAACACCACCCTTCAGTATGTTTATAGCACGTAGATTGCCTTTAAATGATCCAGTCTGGTGGAATTAGATTTCTTTCCCCGTCAACTATGCAATGTAAGCAACACGTTCAATATTCTCAGAAAAAATAACTATTGTCATTGGGGGCGTAGACATGTTTTAATCCGTGATGACAGTTTGTCTTGAATCATACACTGCTTGTATCTTCCTGAACCAGGCTTTGATGGTGGGTGGCTTCCTCTGATCGGCTGCCGCACTGAGCGGAACTTTGCAGTAACGGAAGGCAAATAATGAGCTCCTTTTGTCAAGGTGCCCATGGGCCTCTGCTCGGGGTGTGGAGTTATGGGAGACTGAGGCCATCAGCCACCGCTCTTGCTGAGAAGGACTTTACATGGCATTATTTCAGGGCCTAAGTCCTCCCCTTCAGAGATAATGCCAGCACCCCAAAACCTCTTTGGGGAACTGAGCCTCATTTCTCCTTTGCCAAGCCTGAAGTGTGGCATGTTGACACACCTGTCTTGTAGCTGCAGTCAGAACAGAGGCTGCAGGAGGGAAATGGGAAGATATGAAGGCCTCTTGTAGTGCCGTTGGCATCTGACAAGGAGTCTTGTAGCACCTTTGGGGATGGGGAAATCTACTGTTTCTCTTTGGACTGAGCACAGCTCTGGGAGGTGGGTGCTTCTTTCTTCCCTGCCCCAGGCATCCCCCTGAGGAAAGTGGTCCTTAGAACCAGAAAAGAAAGGTGGTCATTTAGAAAGAATCATCTTCTCCTTAGGGCCGAAGGGATGATAATGCTCAAACACGGTGTGGAGGAGATGATAGGGCATAGGGCAAAAAGCAGGGGCCTGGACAGTAGAGAAGTATGCAGAAAGCCAAGGAGTACCTGTAATCAAGCCCTTGACCTTGAACATGAGACCTGCTTCTCAGAGCATCCCACAGGAAGGCCTTCAACAGTCAGGTGAATGAATCCTTCACCACTGCCTGAATCTGGGCAACCACATTTCTGATGTGCTGTTTCTGCCCTGGTAGATCATCTCCTGTCATGGGAAACTCAGTACCTCACAGAACAGCCCATTCTCCCATTGAAGGACTCTGGCTCAGAGAAACTGCTCTCTCAAGTAGAGAAGAAACCCACCCTGCAATCCCTTCTATCCACTGCTCCCAAGTTTTGCTGTGGCAAGCTCTGCAACAAGCCAGCCCTTTCGGTCCATGAAGCTGCTTTAAAGATTCTGGGTCTTCCCTTCTGGAAGCTGAGTATGACTGAGTCCTTCAACCACCCTCGGTGTGTCAACCCTTGTCTTCAAGAGGTCAGATCACATTTTCCTCCCTCTGGAACTTCTCCCTCTGAAAGTCCGTACCTGGGACCTTAGTCCAAGCCTCTATACCTCCTTCTCCCCCGCCCTCTGCCAAGGTTGAGAAAGGCTTGGATTCAGGCTAATGCCAGCACCTGGTACAGACAGCTTGCCCAGCCCACAGCAGCCTCGTATCACTGGGAGCAGTGCCTGTGTAAATGTCTCAGCGGTGTATGGATGCTGCTGATTGCTGGGAGCTCCCAGGCGCAGGAGAGAGGGCTGATGGCCCGTGGTCTGCTGGGCACAAAGCTCACAGGCTGCTGAAGAGGGTGAGGCTGCTCAGCATCCTTCAGTCCAGTTGCTGTGGATGCTGGAGAGAGCACCTGCCCTGCTGTCAGTGCCTTTATCTAGTGTCCACCAGACGGGTAGGGGACTTCTGTCGCTAACTCCTGGCCCCTGCTCCCAGGGCGTGTTGTGCAATGGGATCCAGGAAATGTCATTTGGAGTTACTTCCAGGCAGCCCAGCTATTGCAAGGTATCTGTGCCGAGAGACACCAGGCAAATGATTAGCTTGTGCCCTGTCACTTGCCTGGCAGCAAGAGGAGAGAGCTCCCATTTCTTATGGGCTCCCCAGGAGATGTTTTTTTTTTCTTCTGGAAAGGAGTGAGTGTCAAGAAGAGTGTATACATGTATAACACGGAGCCAATCATCCCTGCTCCGGGAAATGGGGATGTCATTGATCACTGGATTCCCCAGGGGAACCCTGAGCTTCAGGGCCGGCGCCTCCATCCACATCATCCATCGGCACATGGGCAGGACAAGTGACTATATTAGCTGGATTCGATTCAGCTGCTTTGATTCTTGTGCCCTCCCTGGGAAAATAGCTAATGCCCACGAAATACAGGAGGGCAGGGAGGGCCAAGAGCAGGAGCTAAAACACTTGAAGGTTGGCATGAGCCTTGGGCCCTGAGGGAGGTAAGGGTCAAAGAGCACCCAGGGGAGTGGGCTGGACATTTAGTGTTAGAGAATCAAGGAGAGTCTGATCCTGTGGAACCCTGGTTCCACCCAACCTAACCCAGTTCTTCTCAAACTCTCCTGCCCACAACCATAGTCTCATTCAGGTGTGACTGGCTTATCTCAATGCTAAGCTCAATGCAACTCTGACTTCACCTTGACCTTGATCTCCTCTTGACCCCAATCACCCCCCTCAACCCCGACCACATCCCGGCAACTCCACCAGCCAGGACTTCACCACCGCCCTGGCCTCAACTTGAATATGGTAGGAAAAAAAAAAAATTACAATACAATATGCCCCAGCCACACCTAATCCAGCTCTCAGCAGCCCCTGACTACTCTCAGCCCCAGGCTTGTTGCAGAGGGCAGAGGGTGGAAGGTCTCACCAGTAACTAGGAAACAGACTCCGCCTCAGAACTGCTTTGCTGTGCTGTATTTGCCCTTCCCACACCAGCCTCCCCACACCAGGATACTCCATGTGGCTCAAACATTCTCTTGTTCCTTAGACAAGTTTGAATGAGAAAAATGCCGACCTGGTTACTTGCTGCTTTTGTGTCCTCAGTCAGGGGACTTGGCTGCAGGCACCGGCCACCACACTACTTCCTGCCTGCTGTGGGCCGGGTCAGGGGACGAGGTGTGTGGGATGCGAGTGGTTAGGGCCAGGGGGATGTAGGGGACTATCTTTTTCCCCCTTCCCTTCCTTTGTCTTCATTTTCTAGGCTATGAAGGAGACACAGAGGAAATCACTGCATCATTGTTTAAAAACCATTTGGTTGTTGACTGACATAACATAATAAAAAAAATTATAAAAAAAAATAAAATAAAATATCTGCCAAATATTAAAAAAATTCATTTGGTTTTGTTCCAATTGTCTTTAAATATTCTTAGGACAAAATTAAGGCTATGGCTGTCTCCTCGGCAGAAACCAGTTAAAGCCTTTTCAAAGCGAATCCGTGATGGCTGGACTCTGGGAGGAATGAAGTGAGTAAGAGGGTCGGGTGGGTTTTCAATGACAGGGGTGGGGCGGGGTTTCCTGATTTGGGCTTTCTTCCTCCTCCAGCCACAGAGCGTGGCTTTTTTAGGATTTATAGCACAGAGAACCACATGGAAGCAAGAGGGCTCTTTGTTAGGGGTCAAGTCTCCATGGTCTGCAGAACAGGAAAGGCTAATATTTTCCCCTTAGGAAAATAAGAGAGAAGCAATGGATTTAAACCATAAGGTGAGGCCCTCTGCGGGCTCCTTTTACCCAATCTATGAGCTGGAAAATCTCTTTTCAATGCCTAGGAGCTATTAGAACAGGGAGAAAAAGTTACTATCTCCTGAGAGTGAAAAAAGTCAAGATTAATCAAACGTGATGGATAAGAGTTCTATTTGGCAAGGAAGAAATATGACTTTTATCTAAGTGGGTGTGTGTCTCTTTCATCCTATGGCTTGGACTCCTGCTTATCTGTCTTTCTCTGTGCAGGCAGCTTGATTGATGCACTAGTCCTAACCTGATTTTTAGCTCCTTTGATGTGGTCCTTTACAGTGACCAGGGCATCAACAGTCCTGCCAGACCAGAAGCCTAGTATCTCATTCATAGAGATTTCGATTAGAGGGATATGAAAGTCCCAATGAGCCACGAGTGGGTAAACTTTCCCCACAGTATGTCTGACTTTCTTATTGTGAATAACTTTGTAACCTATGCTATCATTTTAATAAAAATCACATCTATTAAAAAAATGAATAGGTCATTGAATTTCAAAATAATAGCCACTATTTACTGAGTACCTACAATGGTCATGCATCCAGGCTGGATTAGCAGCTGCTGGGTTTGTGGTAAACAAAACAAAACAAAACAAAACAAAAAAAAAACCCCTCCTTCATTAAACAGGAGGATCATTGCCACGATGTCTGCAGCTCCCACAATGTAAGTGTCTACCGTACTGACTGGACTCGGTGATTTATTATGCCTTTTCTGATTTTTCCATGCTGGTGTCTTGGGACAACTACCAAATTGCAGGTAAAGGTTGAAATATTCTGTCTCCATAGGGCTAACTTTTTATACCAAGTACACTAGCAGCTGGTAAACATCACAGAACATTGGTATTTCCAGTCCCATCTCTACCTCCAAAGCCACTTACAGAAATGGCTCAATATCTACATGTTCTTTCAATCAGGTGCCACTGTGGTATCATAAAGGCAAAAGTGAACGTAAAGGGGCCATCGGGTTAAAATGTCATAAAAGTTGGGTTGGGATTCCAAAATAATTTCAGGATATGGCCAAAGCCATCGTCTAGTATGACAACCATCAAGGCAAATATGAATGTTAGATTTCATGGCAGATGCCCAAGATAAAAGCCAGCAGAAGAGAAAGGACATGAGAGTTTTCAAACATAGTCCATGGTCATCTCCTTGGCCAGTGGTGTTCCCATCAGTTCCTTTTGCAAATCCAAGGGCCTTGTCCCCATGGGTGTGGGTCTTCAGGTCTTTCCCTGGAGGGTGAACCCAGGAGGACTATTATCCATGGGGAATTTGTACTGAGGTGAGGGTCCTGGGGGCAGGTTGGGCTAGGAGGAGACTGACCTAGGACAGCCTCCAACAGCATCACTATGGAAAGACTCCTAATCAGAGTCAAGAAGCGAACGAAGCTCAGTGCCAAGGATCTGAGCCTACATGGGTGTGAGCAAACAGACTCCCAAAGCCAGGAACTGGAGCAGGTTGGGATGCTACACATGTAATGGGCTGAGGCAAGGAGCTCAGGCCAAGGCTGTAAAGCGAAGGGAGTGCCAGATGGTGGCAGTGTTTGGGGCTGGCTGTGGCTTACAGGGGATGGCTTTAAGGGCTAGCAGCCAGCCAGCAACCATCCCTACATTGTAATCGTGTGGCTTTCTGACAGACCAAGCAAAGGGCTGGAGCTGAGCAGCTGAAGGCATCCTCCACTCAAATCAGCAAATTGTCTCTTGAGGAAACAGACCAGGCAACTTGTACAATGAAGAGGCAATTAGGGAAGCTGCCTTCCCCTGAGAGAGTCACCATGCTGGAGATATAATCTACGCCCCTTCAGCACATACAGCTCTGCTCTGCAGAACCAGAGATAAATAGCAAAGGCCACTGGGCTTCAGCTTCATCTATTACTATTATTCAGAAATAGCACTGCGGAGCTTTCTCAAAGTCAGCCACATGATGTAGGCAGCCAATGCTGCAAGATGATTGATGGGACCTGAGAGGAGATATTTCTGGTGACCGCTATTATCCAGACACAGTCAGAGAACACTACAGGACAAGGGCAGCATGTAGCTTTATTTGGCCATGAACTTAATAAACCTAGGAGGAGGGCAAAGTGGAAAGAAGAACATGTCCAAACAAAGGTTTACTAGGCTCAAGGAAAAGGGACCACATCCCCCAGAGATGTGAGTGGCATGAGTGAAAATCTGGGAGCCATCGCTGGCTCCAGAGAAGAGAGAGAAGGGGGTCAGGCAAGAACTCCCAGGTATACCTTAGGTGTATTAGGTGGAGGCCCAGCCCCAGCCGTTCACAACTTGAACAAGTGCATCCACGGCCCTCTCCCTGAGGAGTTTACAATCTAGCTGGTCAGAAAAAATAGACAAAAGTACACAGAGATCCAGGCAAAGAACTTAAAATTCTGTATCTACCATGTGTCCTAGTGGAATGTTTGTCTCAATGGATAGATCATATTGCACCCAAGACCCATGTGGAGAAGGCTCTGGAAGGAGGTGCTCCAGAAGGGAAGAGTCATATGTACACTAAGTCAGATCTCTTTCTGAGAGTCACCATTTCTTTGGGGTTACCTATTGTGATTCCTACTCTCCCAGTTAAATAAAACTTTCTTGAAAAAATGAAGAGAGTCTGTCCCCTCACACTCTGTAGTGGCTGGTGAGGCACGCATGCCCACAGCCTAGGCAAAAGGGAGGAAGGCTAATTTGCTATATTCTAGCACTGATCTGATGCGCTAATAGTCCTTCATGGGCCAAAATTGGTTTATATGGCTTCTCAAACCCCCACCTTCACTCACTGACCATGAGCTCCTTGAGGACTTAGGACTAGGCATATGTAACCAAGACAATGGCCCAGTGCCTGGCTTATAGCGTGCTCTATGAAGAAACCACCTGATTTTGGTCATTATAAGCTGGATTCCTAGACTGTTCTCAAGGCAGACATACCAACCCAGATGATCAGGCTTCAAATAGGCAAAACAGCAGTGTTCCATGCACAAATTTACATTCTAATCACTAAGTCTGCCATTTTTGACCTCATGGCGAGGCACTGAGATATCAATCCAGATTTTTAGGAGGAAGACGTCTTTAATGTAAAACAGCCCTGGTACCACAGGACGAAGGTGAAACCATCATTTTTTCCCCAAATGCTACCAACAGCCCTCACTCCCTGGCTCAGGCATGGGCAGTAAGGTTGGCAGTTCTCTGGCCCCTGCTCACCCTCTCCCAGCTGCTGGCTCATGGGGGCGGAGCCAGAATGCTCTTCTCCCAAGCTCCCAGGGCCAGCAGCCTTGCCTCCTGGGAACACAGCTTAGTCAGCCTCTGGGTTCCTGGAGCTTGGGTTCCTCAAAGGCAGTCGGTAGCCCTGACTTCCCCAGGGCAGCCTCAGCAGCTCACAGGGCCACTGTAGCTCCTGCTTTCTGCATAGTCTGGTCCGGCTACAGGGCAAGGCCTAGAAAAAGCTCTGACACCACCTGGCCACAGTCCTGGGCCTCGTCAGCCTTCCATCTCTACCTTGGCTTGGCCTTTATGTGTTTGACAAGGTCCTCTGGGGGCCCCTGGCACCTGCCAGAGTGAGGCTCCTGTTCTCTCTCTGCCCATCCCCACTCCTGCTATCTGCTCTCCCTGTCCCCAGAGGCAGCTTCACGCAGGACTCTCAGATCTCAGCCAGTCACCCTCCCTGTGCCTGGAATTTTATTCTGCGGTGCCACGGGTTCCAGCTTTGTCTCTAAATCACGGTGCGACCTTGCACAAGAACACCTCCCCCCTCCGGGCCTCAGGTCCTCATCCAAAACATAAGGGTTCCTGATGACGTCCTGGTGTCTCCTGCTCTGTGTGTCTCTGGTTACTGCCATCTGATGAGTATTCACTCTTTCCTTGCCTGGCATTGTCTCTGTCCCTCCTGCAAACAAGGACTAACACACACTGGCAAGTACACAGCTAACCTTTGAACTCTACCAGAGCAAGGAGACGTTAAACCAAACCACCCTGCATCGAAGCCCTGTTAGCTAGTACACTGTGCAGTGTGCTGGGCAACCCCATCCACACCCCACCTCACCTCAGGAGGCTGAGTTATGGGGCAGACATCAGGCAGCAACCTTATCCCGACAGTGGGAGATCAGAGGGCAGGGGTTAATTCCCCTTCGCACCTCCCTGTGGGGTTGATGCCCCCAGTCACCAAAAGGCCAGCTCCTATCATGGGCCCTTCAGCTCTATCTGGTTTCAGTTGCCTTGTGTCTTCCACCTTTTCTGAATGGGGTGGGAGGGATTCCCACTGTTCCCAGCTCCGTGGCCTTGCCCCAGCCCCGTGGCTTCCCCATACTCTGCTCCCACCTCCGTAAATTGCCCCTAGGATTAAACTCTCCTCCAATGATCCAGTCTGATGGTGTCACCTGCTTCCTGCCAGGGCCCTGCCATCTGAGCCTGCAGTCGGGGGGCTGAAGATCCGTATGGAAAGCGGAGGATGGAGAAGTGAGTTCAGAAGTGAACTGAAGAAAGTCCTAACTCAAACCTTCACCTCCATTAGATTCAAACAATACAGACCACAGATGAAAGAAAGAGGCCATCCGTGGTATTTTTACATATCTTCAACGAGGACTCGCTGGCCCTGTAGCATTAATTTCCATTTACCAAGCTTTGTTCCCTAAAACTTTTCCCAGGTCACCCTCCTCTGCAGTTTTCAACGACACACACAGTTCATGTTTTGCTTTGTTGTGGACAGTGTGCCCACGGAGCGGCATTCTCCCGCAGGTCTAAGTGATCCCTCACTGGCTGTCTAATTGCAGAGCTGGTGGTTCCTGGTGCCTGTCTTAGCCCCGCTCCAGGAATGCAGCAGTGCTCGGTGGGGGTTTCAGATGCAAGGGCCCGAGTGACCCTTATTTAGCCGGGGCGTCTGCCATGGCTGGGTCGGTATCTATCAAGCCCTCCCCCATATACCCAGCAATTGTGCAGCGGGCACGCTCTTCGGTAGCTTCCAGCCAGGACGGGTTGGAAGTGGCAGAGCCCTCCAGTTAGCTCAGTCTATCCCTCCCCGCAGAACCCTGCCTGCGGTGGGGGGCTTGGGCTTTTGTTTTTTGGTCTCACTTTCCTTCATCTCTCCCAAGGTCATGCTGCCAAAACCTCTTCACCCGCTCTGTCTCTCTCTCTCTTTTTTTAAAGATTTTATTTATTTATTTGAGAGAGAGAATGAGATAGAGAGAGCATGAGAGGGGGGAGGGTCAGAGGGAGAAGCAGACTTCCTGCTGAGCAGGGAGCCCGATGCGGGACTCGACCCTGGGACTCCAGGATCATGACCTGAGCCGAAGGCAGTCGCTTAACCCACTGAGCCACCCAGGCGCCCCACCCACTCTGTCTCTTGCCTTATTCCCTTTTCTTTGTCCCAATTTCTGGTTCCTTCTTTTTCTCTTTTTCCTGATATCTAGCCACAAGGAGTGACTTGAATATACTAGAAGTGAAGTCCCTGAAACAGAGGGAAAGGCTTATAGAAATACAACTTTGCTTCGTTGAATTTCATGGAAGACACGTTTCTGTCTTTCTCTTTAGTCCTTGCTGAATCAAGCACGGCTCTGGGCTCCCACCGGGAACTCAATCCCTTCTAATTGAGACACTGATGCAGAGGGGGCGCCAACCATGCTGGTTTGCTCAGAGGGGTCCCGGTTTGGTGTGGAAAATCCTGTAGGCCCAGGTATACTGGGAGGGCTGCTTGTCCTTCTCTAGCAAACTTCTGACCCACTCGGCCTGGTGGCGCAGCCGCATCTCACACATTTTGGCAGTCTTAGATCAGGTTCTCGAAGAACTTAGATCAGTTCTTGAGGAAGTGGTTTAACTGAGGGCGAGCTCTCGAGTAACCCTTTAGGGGAGGAGAGAAGTAGGTGAGGGCAGGGAAGGCAGCAGGGCAAAGCTATGAGCTCAGCCGACATCGAGCTCTGCTCCACAGGAAGTGTGGCTGGAATCTCAGGCTTATCCCATCTTGGAGCAAGGGGTGAGTTTTTATTTTATTTATTTATCTATTAAGGATTTTATTGATTTATTTGAGAGTGTGCGCACATGAGAGAGAGAGAGCACAAGGCGGGGGGGGGGGGAGCAGCAGAGGGAGAGGGAGAAGCAGGCTCCCCGCTGAGCAGGGAGTCCAATGCGGGGCTCGATCCCAGGACCCTGAGATCATGACCTGAGCTGAAGGCAGACGCTTAACCAATGGAGCCACCCAGGTGCCCAAGGGGTAGGCTTTTAAACACCGATATCAGGGAACCTGGGTGGCTCCCGTGGTTAAGCGTTTGTCTTTGGCTCAAGTCATGTCCTGGGATCAAGTCCCGCATGGGGCTCCTTGCGCAGCAGGGAGCCTGCTTCTCCCTCTGCCTGCCGCTCCCCCTGCTTGTGCTCTCTCTCTCTGTCAAATAAATGAATAAAATCTTTAAAAAATATCAGTCAGCCGCTAGTTCTGGGCCATCCCTGCAGGAGGGGTCTAATGTCCTGGGCATTTCTGGGTGAGGCAGCTCTCACCACAGAGGGCGGTTCCACAGAGTGGGGTGCAGCCCTGAGCTGCTGGCCTCTGGCATGCACAGCCCCTGGGGGACAGGTGGACTGGCCCAGTGAAAGGAACTGGCGTGGGGCACCCATTAGTGTCTATAACACTCAGACTCCCCCTGGTTTCTGGGGAGCCAAGGGAATGACCCCAGCACCTGTTGCCAGTCAGCCTGCACCTTCCTTCCCACTTCCCTGAAGCACACTCAGACCTTACAAGTGTGATTCTACCCGAGTTTTCCATTGTGCCTTCTTAGAACTGCCCTGAGACCCTTCTTGGCTAAGGCCTGACCCCTACTAGAATTTGCCAGTTTTCTCCAGAAACTGCACCTTGCACTTATTCTCCCACAGCTGCCTGGATTGGGCTTTGAAACCGCTGAAGCTGGAGATCTCTGATCCCTGACCCAGCCTGAGTAAATGTGTATAACCCCAAGTCACAGCTTCCTGCAGGAGCTCTGTCAGATGGACCCACTAGACAAAAACACAGAGAGAATGTAGCCCCAGGTCTCGAGGCACTGCAGGCTCTGCCTGTGGGCATCAGGTGGACCTCATGGGGCAGGAGGTGTTCTAACCCTGGTTTGGCCTGACTAGAGTGATAGTCTCAGTCTGCTGCAGAGGGTCTGGCATGCCTGGCAACTTGGCCTGCAGAGATTTGGACAGAGTCAATATCACAGGCTTTTGGAAATGCAGTTTTTAAAAGTATCCAAAACATGTGCCTCCTGAACCTCGTGGTAGATGCTATGGATGCCTCACCCATGTCCTTGGTGCCTCATCCTTTCAAAGTGCCCCTCTCTCCACCACCACAATTAATTTCCAGAACATCTGCCCAAGGGCTTTATTCAAAGCCACAGAGGACTACCCTTCCCCAGCACATGTCAGTCTGGAGTGCTAGAAATTAACACCCCCCGAGAGCAGCTCTGAACCGATGATTAAAGGGAACCCCAGCTCCCTCACCTCTCAGGTGTGATCATTCTGACGCATGTATTTTACATCATTTCCCAGAGTTTCCCTGTAGGTTTAAGCTCCACCTGCCCGCAGTGGTGCCTGACCTGATAACACACTCTTACTGGCTGTTTCCCTACCTTGCCTAACTCCCCACCCTATGGGTCTATCTTGAACTTCCTAGATAAACTACTTGCTCTTGAATCCATGTTTCAGAGTCTATTTCTGGGGGAATAAACCCCTTCAAGACAAAGCTGGAGAAGCCAGATCCAGACCTGCCATACATGGGTTAGGCCCTCTATAGGATACCACGACATCTCTGAGCCCAAGGGTCAGGATCCCTGTGGGAGCTCTTTCCACACCAGACCCTCCTGTACTGAGCGGCCCTGAAGAAGGAGGCAGCAGCCTGGTCAAACATCCTTCTAGAGTTCCCATGCCCCATTAGGATTCAGAGGCACTCTTCATGTTCTCTAGAGGCCTTCTGATCCTGGGAGGTGATTCTAATTAGGATTCGATCATCCTAGAGATGACTCCTTGTGCATGTTCATCCTTCCCAGGCTCCCTCAGGCCCCGTAACAACATTAGACTGCAATTTCAGGTTGATATAATTTGGTGCTTACTGCACCTTACTACTAGCCCAGACCACTCCTTCCCAGGATGCCCCACACTGGGTATGTGGCAGCACCCAGGGCTCAGCATGGGAGCATCGCAGTGCAGGGGATGTCCACGGAGGATGACTACTGCAGGGGTCCAGGCCCCTGGTCTTCGAAGCCTTGCTATAAAGGCCCAAGTATCCTGCCATTCATCAAGTGAATGATCAGGGGGAGTTGGCTCTACCACCAAGCCAGGTTGGCTGGTCTTGACCCCCTGGACACAACCCCTGCTCAGCAGTGCCTATATGTTCCAACAGCTGCTTGACATCTCCCCTAGATATCTCGCAAGCATCTCACATCCATCACATCCAAAACTTCACTCTGGTCTTACTCCCTAACCTGTTCTTCCCCCAACTCTGTGCCTCCCATCCCAGGAAATGGCACTGTCACTCACCCCACTACTCCAGCCAGGAACCTGGGTTTCATCTCCAGTTCTTTCCTTTTCTTTCCCCTACATCCAATCACCAGCAAATCCAAATGGATTTGGTCCACTTGGAGGTCCAGTTGCTCCTCCCTCTCTACAGCCACCATAGTCCACACACCATCACTTTTTTCTTTTGGTTTCATCATCATTCATTTCTTTTTTTTTTCCATTTTTTGTTATGTTAATCACCATACATTACATCATTAGTTTTTGATGTAGTGTAACATGATTCATTATTTCTGCATAACACACAGTGCTCCATGCAGAATGTGCCCTCTTTAATACCC
>NW_027397111.1:5805699-6035432 GCF_003265705.2 Callorhinus ursinus | reverse complement strand
TCTAAAAGGTCCGATTTTGTGCTCCGCGGCTCTATCACTTGCCAGAAGCGGCCGACGGAGGCCCCTCCCCCGCCGCCTATCCTCCCGAATATCGCCTCGGATTCACTTCTCCGCACATCCTACCTTCCAGTAAGTGGTCGCTTCTCTGTTCAGAGAGTTGTTGCTATTCTTTTCTTCGATCTCCTGTTGAGTTCGTAGGTGTTCAGAATGGTTTGATCCCTATTCAGCTGAATTCCTGAGACCAAAGGAAGCCCAGGTCTCCTACTCCTCCGCCATCTTGCCTGTAATCCCCACCATCATTTCTTGCCTGAGATAGGCCACAGCTTCCCAAATGATTTCCGTGCTTCCACTCTTACCCATATCCAGACTATTTAGTACAGACCAGCCAGAGAGATCCTCCAGAAAGGACGGTCAGATCATACCTCTCCCCGTTTAAAATACCCCAAAACATGTGACCCACTGCACTGAGAGTACTATTCTAGAAGGTCCTATGAGATGAGGCCCCTGCCTAATTCCTCAACATTATCTCAAGCCATCATCCCCCTTCCTTGCCACCTTCCAGACACACTTGCCTTCTTTTGACTCTGAGAACACGTCAGGCTCTCTCCCACCTCAGGGTCTTTGCCTGTGCTGTTCCTTCTGCCTGGAACACTTTTCCATGGCTCTTCATGTGGCTGACTCCTTTTCATCCTTCAGTGCACAGGTGAGAGGCATCTCTAATCATCTCACCTGGAGCAAGGCCCCTCCACATTTGATTTATTTCCTATCACCCTATTTATATATCTTATGGCTTTTATCACACTGTAACCATTTGATTTGTTTCTTGTCTATCTCTCACACCAGACTGTGAGCTCTGTGAGGGCAGGGACCATACCAGCCGCATATTCCCAGTGATTAGCACAGTGGCCAACATAATGTAGGTGACTGTATTCATATTCTGTTGCTGCATAACAAAATACCACAAACTTAGCAGCTTAAACGCAAATTTATTATCTTATAGTTTCTGTAGCTTATAAATCCAGGTATGGTGTGGCTGGATTCTCTGCTCAGGATTTCCCTGGGCTGAAATCAAGGTGTCAGTTGGCATGATAGCTCTTATCTGGGCCTCAGGGCACTCTTCTAGCCTTACTGGTTGTTGGCACAATTCATTTCCTTGAGTGTAGGACTGAAGTCCCTGTTTTCTTGCCAGCTGTCAGCTGGGGCCACTCTCTGCCAGGAACTACAGGAGAACCTGTAGTTTCCGGCCCTGTGGCCCCCACAGGCCCTGCACAGCATGGATATTTGATTTATTTCAGGCCTCCAGCATCTCTGAGACTTTCCTTTCTGCAATGAGCCAGAAGAAGCTCTGCTCTTAAAAGGCTCACGTGATTAGGTCAGGCCCAATTGATTGGAGACCTGAATTATTACATCAGTAAAGACTTCACAGCAGTAGGCGGGTTAGTGTTTAATTGAATAACTAGAAGAAGCGAGTATGCACCAGGGTCCAGGAGTCTTGTGGTTCCATCTTGGAATTCTGCCAACACTGTGATCAGTACATATTTGCTAAATGAAAAAAATGGACCTCCTTCTGGCCACCTCTTTGTATAAGTGGCTTATCCAAGCCTATGTGAGTCCATCTCTAGATATAAGGCAGGCAATTAAAAAAAAAAAAAGCCTAGTGGGCAATACAAGAAAGGAAAAGATAGACACATTTGAGTTGGGAAATGTGGATTCAATCCCCAGCTCTGCCACCATCTTGGAGTGAGAACTCTGGTGATTCACTACCGCTTCTGACCTTCAATTTCTTCATCTCTCAAATGGACATAAAATAGCTATGTCATAAAATGGAAAAGATTAAATCCATCCATCCATCCACCTCCTGACTCATCCACCCACCCATGCATCTATCTATCTATCTATCTATTCATCCATCCACTCACCTACCCATCCATCTACCCATCTACACACCTACCTATCCATAGCTTTTCCTCTCTGTCCCATTCTGTCTTTTTGGTCTCCCTCTCTCCTTCCTTCCATCTCCCATAGATATACCCGGCATAACACAGGAGCCCAACTGGAAAGTGGAAGGATGGCATTTGATTTTCCTGCCACGCAGAATTGGGGAATTCGGTGAACAGTAACCTCATCCACAGCTGGACTGATGTATTGTGGGAATGTCATGTATACAGATCTAGAGGGAAGTAGTTGAACACCTAAGACTATGGAAATTCACTCCAGAAAGATTACACAATAACTTTGAACGTCTTTTTCAGAGAAAATACAATCACTTTAGGCAATACCTCGGCCTCATGCCTGAGCAGCCCTGGTCAGGAACACTCAGCAAACAACTTTGTTTTCTTTGATTCTCTGCATTAGTTCTCATGTTTAAGCCAAATGAAATTTGACAACACAGACAAGCTTCCAGACACATTCAGTCCATGGGACTTAGCTAGAAACCTCTTTCAACGTGGGGGAAAATATTCCTTTTTTTCAATGTCTAAGCACCTCGGGGAAGATAGGAGAAGTCAATGCTGCCACTGGGTGGCCTGGCATTAAAATCTGCCTTGCATTGCTGGCATTTTCTGTCACATCAGTGAGTGCCAATTGGTGACAAGTTAATTCCTTCCCACTATCTGGGTAGAGAATGCTCTCTCCACCTCCTGATCTCATCAGCAGATGATTCTTCGATCTATTCCCCTCTGAGACCCAGGTTGGGACACCCTGCCAAGGCATGTTGGAAGCCTTGCCTTCACCATTAACCCTGCTGGAGATACTCTTTTTAATTTCCATTTGGCTCAGAACCCATGTAAATGCTGAGCCCTGATCTAATTTCTAATTCATTCCTGTCACCCCATCAAATTTACTGGGTGAGAAAGGGTTTAAGGATTTGGGTTTGTGAAGTTCCAATTCACACTTCTTTCCCCAGATTAGAGACACATGAGGCCTAGGGCTTTTTCCCTGGGTCTTTGGCTTTGAAATGCTGTGGTTTTTCACTCCTAGATGAATACAAGAAAGGAAAAGATAGACACATTTGCAACCACAAGGACCACAAACACACTCCACGATCATCCCTCAGGGTTGCAGGTCACAGGCAGTGCAGGAAACGGAGGTGTCTCAGGGAAGAGAATTGGGCAAGCCAGGGTAAGCCTTGGTGAGCTGCAGCACATCCAAATCATAGCCACCCACAGTCAGAGTCAGGCCATGTGAAGGCCTGAGCACTGGCTTCCCTCCCCGGCCCCTCCCCCACCTCCTGCCCCTAAGAGAGGTCCTGCTGAGATGAGCCCCAACAGAGGGACATGATGGAGCTCTAAGTGACTCTCAAACTCTCTGCCTCCTCTGCAGCTTTCCTGGGCACTAGGCATTCCCCTCCCCATTACGGGCCTGGTCCAGGGTGCCTGACGCAAGTTGCAAGCTCTCAAGATTCTGGGATACCACAAGGATGGCATCTGAGTCCACAACCTAGGGACAAAATCCATACCTCGACGGCACGATGACCAGGTACTTTTCTGAAAGGCTGATCAGCCCAGAAGGGGTCTCCCTGAATCAGTGAGACTAAAACCGTACGCACAGCCCATGCCTTGTAAGGTTCTCAAACTGCACACAATGAAGGAAGCTGCACAAGGGAGAGGCGAATTCAGCCTCTCTGGACTGGCTGCTTTCTGAGATGTGGGAAAGCAGCACGCACGAGAGGGAGACGTTTGCCCCAAGCATGGCTGAGACAAACAGCATCTCCAGAGAAGTTTCTCTGTCTCAAACTGGGAAGCAATATGACAGAGGCTGCTAGACACAAAGACCAGGACTGTACCTGGCCTGCCCGTGCGGCTTGTCCAGCCCACCAAACGTAAAAGTGTGATCTCGGCCAGTCTTGCAGGCTAGGAAGAGGCTGGAGCCAGTGTTGGCTGCCCCTTTTGGCTGAGCTCGGGCTCATTCTCTTGCTCACCACCATCCCACTAGCCCCATTGCCTCACCTCTGCCATTCACCTTATCTATCAAGCCTCAGTAGGTAACGGAGTTCAGGACCCCTGAATGTGGCGACAAGGTTAAGTGCTCAGCCTCAGCAGCCAGATCCAACTTGGGTTCAGATGCTGGCTCTGCTATTCCTAGCTATATAACCGGTAACTTCTCTGAGCCTCGGTGTTGTCATCTGTGAAATGAGCATGATAATAATAACACCCACCTCCCACGGCTGTCCAGAGGCTTACGCGTGTGAAGTAACACATCAAAGATGCTTAGGAACAAGGAAAGCTCTTGTTAGTATTCACTTAAGCTAAGATTATACCAGCCCGGAGGCGGATATATATGCATGGGGAAGACATTCTGATGACAGAAATCCTAAATAGCTTTGTGCTCAGCCACATGTTGTCCAAGGAAGGGGTATGTTGCCTTCCCTGTGACTTCACAAACTCACTATTCCAGTCTCTTGGTCTCTGTTTTCATTGAATTCATCAGATTCACCAAGTCCTCGTGTGGCACAAGGCACCCTTCTGGGGAAGAGGCCTCATGGGGAAGAGGGAAGAAGGAATCAAAGACGAAGGCTCCATTCAGGGCTAAGTAACTTTGGAGTCTGCTTCCTCATCTGTAAGACGAAGAGAGGTATTGGAAAAATTCAGATCGTGTGTACAAGTGTGTAGTACAGTGCCTGGAACATAAAAGGTGCTCGATAGATGATCCTTTTGATTCTTCCCTACAGTCTAATTAGAAAGACACTAAAACAGAGGCAGGTTCTGTCTTTTCCTCCACCCTCATAGCCATGTCCAAATCCCATTCAATCTCCAAAGCCCAGGTCGAATGTCAGCTCTTCTAGGAAGTTCTCCCAGAATGACTGAGACCTCTCTCTGGGCTCCCTTTCACTGTGGCTGCTGGCCCTTACCATCCCTTTGTGGGTAATGGCTATTTGTTTCTGGTTTATCATCTGCACTAGGCTATGAGCTCTCTGGAAACAGAAACTGTTTCCACCCATCCTTGCATCTTAGGTGCAGAGTGTGCTCCCTGACTCTTGAGAACACCCTCTGTGAGTGTCTGGTGGAGGAAGGAGTACAGTTAGTGAAGCCCCAGAGTGGGGTTGCTCTCTGGCTCTGCCATTAGCTAGGTGTGCACCGCTGGGAAACTCACGGAACCTCTCCGGATCTGTTTCCCCTTCAGGAGAGTGAGGAGCTTGGGCTGGATTTTAGGGTTGCCTGCTTCAAGATGCCCAATGTCCCATAAGAGAAGCCCCTGTGGGTGGGAGAGGGACTCACAAAGTGAACTAGGTCACCCACCCTATTTGTAGGTCAGGTGCTGAGTGCAGAACTACCTAAGCCAGGGGGAGGCCACTGGAAGTCACATTTTGGGGACCAGGGATGAGAACACAGAGGGAACTACATGTCTTGTTACCTAGGCCCTGCCCTCCTTGGTCAGGCTAAAATCAATGCCCTACATCAGCAGCACAGAAGGAGTCAAGGGTCAACCTTGGGGCTGTCTGGTAAAAGCAGCCTTCTGTTAGTGGTGGTTCACATGAAGCCTTCCTGCTCACTGATCTGACAAACCTGGGCTTGCTTTCTGTTCAAGAGCTTCTCTCCCTAAAATTCTACATACATCTTGAACTCCGAAGACATGAGCTTCTAAAAACAACCAGAAATGAGGCATCTCATTTCTACATCTGTGCCAAAGCAGGGCTGTAGAGTCTGTGTACTTGACTAAAGCTTGTCAGAGGCAGGGACCACATCTGCCTCACCACCGCCTCCCCATTGAGGAGTTTGGAACCTGCTTCTCGGGTTGTTCAATGAATGCATGTGAATGGCTGGAGGAGCACAAGAGGCCTAAGTCCCTGTGGGCCTAAGCAGATAGGTGAGGCAGTCCCTGAAAAAAACAATGGAGTTGTTCCCCAATTTAGGGCCCCAGAGAGCAGATTAGAGCCCTGGTTAAAAAAAAAAAAAAATCTGCTCTCTCCCACCACCACAACAAGAGCAGATTTCTAGTGGTGTGCAGTAGAGAGGGGTCCACACCTCCTGCTGGACCTTCAGGCCCCCGTTATTTGTCCTGGCTTCTACCACCCCTAACGATGTCTCCCATATAACCTTCCACCATGCCATCAAACATGGTGGTGTCGGCCTCCTGGGAACCCTGACAGCTAACACACAGGACAGGGCTGGGTGGCCGCTGGGGTGGCCACAAGCTCCAACGCTTGTCTGCATGCTCCCCTTTTAGTTGAGCCCTCCAACCCCGCTGGAGGACACCTGGGAGGCGGTGTGGTTTGGGGCAGCCTTTCAGAAAATCAATGCCACCAGAAGGCATTCCGTACTCCAAAGATTTAATATCAGTAGGAAATATTTGACTGTTGGGTTTCAAGTGGTGTTAAATATGTGGGCAGGCAGAGGGAGGATGTCAGCTTCCTGGCAGCCCCTGGCATTCACTGCATTTCCACCGTCAGCACCAGTACAAGCCGCTGAGCAGGATGGGCTGACGGCCAAAAATGGCCAAGGAGACATATCTTGCTGGCTGTGCTGCGGGCTGGGGGAGTGTGACCCTGGCCTTTTCCAGGGACAGCTGGACTCCCAGCTGGGGCCCCTCACCTGAGGGCAGGAGAGACATCTTCTGATTTCCTCCCACACTTGCTCAACACTCCAGCTCCAGGAATTTCCCCCTCGACAGATGGTCACACAGCTGACCGCTGGAAGAAGGCCTTTTTGTATTTGGTTCCTGCTGGCTTTGTTAATCAAATAGTGGTCGTCTCGGCTAGTGTGTAAAGCCAAATGGTCCAAAGTCTTCCCACTGCTGACTGCTTACAGGGAGCTCATGAGCTAAGGAGGGCAGGCCCTTTGCCCTCCTGGGGGCCCTTCTTGGTTGCCAGGGAAGCATACTGGGGAGTTTCTGATTCCCCGAGTCAGTTGCCCGTATCAGTAAAGGGGCCCAGCACCAGTGATGTACTAGCCACCCCATTGCCAGACTCAGACAGGCTCTGCTGTGGGGCCTGCTGGGACCTTGGCAGAGCAGCTGGTGAGGACAGAGAAGAGGCTGACAACGTGCAGGACCAGAGCTGGAGAAACTGACTGAGCTCTGGGGCTGGTCCACCAAGAGGCAGTGCCACCAGGGGCTGGGCACATCCAAGCATCACTAACTAAGGATGCTCATTTCGGCCGGAGGTCTCAGCCCTGAGACTGTGGGAAGGCAGGTGGATCAGACCAGGGGAGCAGGGCCCCAGCCAGGTGGTATGGGAAGCAAGGCAAGCCTCTCAAATAGGAGCATTGGCCAGGGCTAGATGAGGAGCTAGAGCCCAGCTCAGGGGGTAAGGGTTCCATCCCAGGAGCGAACAGCAGCTTGATAGAGAATGGAGGCAGAAGGCTAAGTGTAGGACCAACTCAGAGAAGGTTGAGGAAGGCTGGGGTGGGGGGGGCAGCAGGTGCAGGGAACACAGCCCGGGCTGCAGCAGCTCTGTTAAAGCCATGCTGCCCACCATGGGAAGAACAGACTGCTGTTCTTCACTGCAGAGGTCGGCACAGGCTGGGCTATTAGCACATGGCACCTTGATGCACGTTCTAGAAAAGTACTCCCCTTTGGACTCCCAATTAGAAAAAGGCATTTCCAACACAGACTCATAGCAGGATGCATGGCTTAGCCAACGGAGATCATGGGCTAGATTTTATTCCCCCACTCCCCCTGGTCTGGGTGCCCCAGCGAAGGGCATAACCTGTGGAACCACATGCAGAAGCTCTGAGAGAATGGGTCAGAAACAGACACACCTGAAAATGTCAGAAATATTTATCGGATTCCTTTCCACCACTGTGGTCACGGGCCGAAGCACTTCCCAATGCTAGGGTCGGGGCCTGAGTCAGGGAGGGGTGGGCATTGGCTATCCAGAGCGGTCAGGAGCTCAATGGTCATACGGTTTCCTTGGGAGAGCTCTGGTCAACACCGGCGCGCATGATCTGCAGCCTGGCCAAGAGCTACCCTCAGGCAGGTGACGAACGGTGTGGCAGGGGGAAGGCAGCCCCTGGCAGTATGGAGTAAAGGTGAGAGCCTCCAGGACTCCTGCAGAATTCAGTGCTAGGCTGCTCCCATGTCGAGGCTGCTGGGTGCCCGCTGCCAGTCTTATGGATGGGCTATTCTAGTCACAGCCGTCAAAGGCATAGGGGTGGGTGGTGAGGAGAAGCCTTCAGCTGAGTGGGCTGACAGCCCATGTGCCTGGCTGTATAAACACCTCTAAGCTGCCTGAGCCTTGGTTGTAATTAGATTAGCTATATGGGATTCTTTAAGCTCCATAAAGCACAATACTGTCGGACCATTCTTTTCCTCTGCTTTTTTTTTTTTTTTTTTTGCAATTATTCCAGCTGCATGCAAAGCTGTTGGTATTTCTACAGCTTGGAATGAGTATCTCTTGTGTAGGACAGCATCTTTGAAACATTAAACAACAATTAGGCAGCCTCTGGGCCAAGGGATGATGGGGTCTTTGCAGGGGGTGGAGGGGGACCCAGCAGCTGGTGGCAAACAATCTGGGAGTTCCGATTCTACTTCACCACTACCCCGTGATTGTCTTACCAACAATTACAAGTAACAATGAATCACAGTTGTGCAATTACTTGTCATTTACCAGAATTGTGCAGGTGGCTCCAGGTAGTGGTGGATGAGGCTGAACCACTATCTACGGGTCTTGCCCACCCCTGCTCACACAAGCCCAGTGTGATGGGCCGAATCTGCACACCCCCCAGACCCAAATAGTCAAGTCTTAATCCCCAACATCATAGTATTTGGAGGTGGGGCCTTTGGGAGGCAATTGGGGTCAGAGGAGGTCATGAGTGTGGGGCCCCATGATGGGCTTAGTGCCCCTTATAAGAAGAGCACAAGACCCCAGAGCTTGCATTCTCTGCACACACACGTGCACCGGGAAAAGGCCATGTGAGGACAAGCAAGAAGGCAGGCATCTATAAGCTAGGAAGCAGGCTCTCATCAGACCCTGAATCTGCCAGCACCTTGATCTTGAACTTCCCAGCCTCCAGAACATGGGAACTAAATGTCTACTGTTTCAGCCACCCAATCTAGGGTATTTTGGTATAGCAGCTCACATGGAGTAAGACACCAGGTGCATCCATGCTTGCACACATTCCCCATGCTCATACCGCATCAGTGCATACTCACCAGTTCACAGCCACTCACTCACATGTGCTCATGGACACACACATGCACATGCGTGCATACACACACACATGCACACACACACACACACACACACCAACTTCATCCTATTGCAAAGGAAATAGGAAGCTGCGCCTCTCACAAGATGACCTAAGCATGGCTGCCAACTCTTTGATTTCCTCTCAACACCGACACAAGCCTAGCAGCCTCTGGCCAACACATCTCTCCTTCTTACTGAACCCTGGGCAAGGCTCCAGCTGAGGAGACAGCCATACCCTTCTCTCAAGTTCCTCCTTTGCCTCCTTCTTTGCTGGCCCTGTTGCCCAACACCATTCCCTCTCCAAAGAATGAGGACAAAATTCCAGTAAGTCTTTTGAAGTCAGAAATGCATGGTGCACTGGAGGCAGCCTTGTTTAGTGGTCAAGGGCGTTAGCTCTGAAAGCAGATGGCCTGGGTTCAAATCCCATGTCTGTGTGACTTTGGACACATTCCTTAACTCCTCTGTGCCTGCTTCCTTGTTATATAAAATCACATTGATAATGGTTCTTACCATTATCATAGAGCACTGATTAATTTATAAAAAATACTTAGAAGAGGCTCGAGCACATGTTAAGTGCTCATTGTGCTGGGGCTGCCTGATTGGGACTCTGTCTACCCAGAAGCACTGGGAGCCACTCTGATCAGAGGCCCAGGCCTGGAGAAGTGGGGGTCAAAGTACAGCACGGGGCAGAGGTAGCCCACTAAATGGTGGCCTAGGCTGGAACACAGCCCGAGGAACCCCTGGTCACACTTACCTGCCGCCTTGCACTGAAGTAGATCCAGGACTGTGCCTGAGGGGATCTAGGGGCAGCTAACCTATGTGAGACTCTGGGACACAGGTCCGCCATTTCAGTGTGTGTGTGGGGCTCATCCTGGATTTGATCCACCCTCCCCAAGAAGTAATGGGGTGGGCTGGCTGTCAGGGGAAGACTAGACAGGAAGGAACCTATGTCCACAGAGCTGAGCACAGGGCCAGCTTTGTGGCACTCCTGGTACTGCCTCCCATGCTGTTCCCTCCTCACTTGGGGGCCTTACCCTCCATGATGGCCTTTCTCTCCAAGGGTGGGTCATTAGATGCCCTTCTGATTAGGAGGCTGTCCAGAGTTTATTTCTAAATCAACCTGTCTCACTCCTCAAAAAGAAAAGACTCTCAGCAATGTGGTGAGCAGAGAGATGTGGGTTCCAGGGCCAGGGGACCTGGGTTTGAATCCCCATCCTACCATGTCCCAGCTATGACTTTGGGCCCTGATCACTTTTTATTTTGAGCTCAATGAGACTTAGCGTCTTCATCTATGAAACAGAGATAGAAACCCCATCTATTTCCCTAAGGTATTATAAGTGTCCTTTTATAACCAGTTTATTGAGGGACTACTATGTGCGGAACACTGGGTTAGGTGGTGGGACACTAACATGCCCGGTACCATGTCTCTCTCACACTGGTCACCTTGGCTAATCTGTGCTAAATTGCCCACTATAATTTAGTGAGTAAATAACCAGTAAAAATGGTGTGTGAGGGAGGAAGCCAGAGCATGTGGGAGTGCTTAAGTGAATTTACTGATCTAGCTGGCAGGTGGAGTGCAGAGCGACAGAGGGCTTTCTGGAAGCCATACTACCTGAACAGACCCTGAGGCTTGAATTTGGCAAAGGGGGTGGGGTGTGGGAGGACAGTCATTCATTGCTAAGTAGAGCAAATGGCTTGGAGCCACCACACCAAACCTAGGGTGCCTGGCCATGGACTACCATGTCCCTATAGAGTGTAGACAGTGGGAAGAATGAACATAGGGCCACACAGGGACATAGCATGGGATGGAGGAGAGAGCCCTGGTGGGAGTCGGAGGACCCAAGGTCCTCCCTCAGCTCTGCCACTCACACGCTGTGGGGCTCTGGCAAGTCTGTCCTACACAGGTCCTCAGTTTCCTCCTGAGAGCCAGATGGGGTTGGACTGTCTGTCTGCCTCTCACTGTGGTGGGGGAGGGACAGCTCCATTTGCTCTGTCTCTAGAGGCTGCCTGGTTCTATGCCTCATTCTGCCAACACTTGTCAAAGGTTTCAAGCAAACGTGACCAGCGAGAAGGCTGGATCCATGAGCAAAGGGTATTTATCACCAAGGAGAGAGATGAATGCACGAGGTGCTGGGAACTGGCCATTCTCTTGTTGGAAGAGAACAAACATCAGGCAGGGGTTAGACTGGGCACATCACTGCCATCCAAGAGCAGACTGAAATCTCCAGGTAAATGGGATTCTTAAAAGAATATCTGACATTGCCATTGCTTTGATGCGCTTTTAGTCACAAAATTCAGATTCATTTTGAAATTTCAAGTAGCATAAAGAGAAGGGTATATGATTTTTAAGTGTATCAAAAGAGGACACGAGCTAATACAAGGAAACATGGAAACCAATGGGGCGCTTGGGCGGCACAGTCAGTTGCGTGCCCAACTCTTGGTTTCCACTCAGGTCATGATCTCAGGGCCATGGGATCGGGCCTGCGTCGGGCTCTGCACTCAGCAGGAAGTCGGCTTAAAATTCTCTTTCCCTCTCCCTCTGCCCCTCCCGCTTGTGCTCGCTCTTTCTCTCTAAAATAAATAAATAAATCTTTAAGGAAAAGGGAAACACAGAAACTGGATATAGCAAAGGAAATTGTTTTTGGAAGTGGAGGTGGCTGGATTGTGGGATGTGGTGATTCCGGGACAGCTGGTGAGGGAACCTGAAAGAGCTCATGTTCAGAGAACACCTGCTCTGTGCCAGGTCCTGGGATACGTGTCACCTGAAGGTGCTCACCATGGGGGCGGGGGCAAGTGCTTAGCTGTGTGCTAAAGGCCATTCAGAAACCTGTTGAGGGAGTGAATGAATGAAGGAATGAATGAACAAGTGAATGCCAAGAATCAGAGGCAGGGATGATTCTGTCTGTGGCAAATGCCAGGGCTTCCCTCCCTCTGGAGGTCCCTAAATGTTAAATCACTCCATCCCAGCGGAAGATACTGGCCCGCTGGGATTCACCGAGAGTACAGTAATTAAAACCAGGAGGCTCAGAGCCATGTTCCCACCATTTCTGGAAATAACGAGGAAGAGGGAGCCGGGGGTGGGGGAAATACTGCCTCAGAGTCACAGGGCAGGCATGCCTGCCACATCAGCAAGACCTGCAGCGGTTGGGTAACTTTGAAGGGGGGAGGCTTGGGGTCAGCCATCTGCCTCTGTGCATAGGACCGGAGTTCAGGCCACGTTGGGGTAACAGCATGAGAAGCTCCCCCTCCTGTTCTGCATTCTGCCCACCACTCATGTCATCTTCCTCGGATGCAGCAGGGAGGTCCCAAGGGCCCCACCCAGGGAAGACACACTCCACCCAGCAGTGCCTGAGGCCTGAGGCTTGCTCTGGGGGAGCTTAAGTGCCTACTGTCCCAGGTTCCTCAGCTGCAGCACAGATGGGGGACAATAGTTAGAGCAGGGATTCCCAGAGGATGTCCCATTGCATGAGAATGCTCTCGAAAGCTTATTAAAATGCAGATTCCAAGCCTTGCTGCAGACCTACAGAATCAAAATTGATTCATTCATTGAATCACTATTTATTACGCACCAACGAGTACCAGGCACTATTTTAGGTACTGGAGATACAGCAATGAACAAAACAGAAGTCCCTGTCTTCATGGAACTTACATACTGGTAGGGTGAAAATGGACAAATAAAGTCACCAAGTGAGGACAGTAGATCAGATGGTAATAGGTGTTGTGGAAGAAAAGAAACAAGAAAGGGATGAGGAGTGACAGGGGTCAGGGCTGCCACTTCGAACAGGGTGCCATTTTAAATATTTGAACAAAGTCCTGAAGAGGCAAAAGAGCAAGTTGTGCAGATCTCAGGGGTAGGAGCATTCCAAGTGAAGGGAGCAGCAAGTGCAAATGTCCTGAGGCAAGAATGTGCCTGAATGAATCTCTGTATTTTTAATCAAGCTCAAATGCTAAAGTTTGAGACCACTCCAGCAGAATGACAGCATCCTACACAGGAGCTAGCCCCTGAAAGAGTGGAGCTTGTTTTGGAAATTGCTAAGCAGGCAGAGAACAGGGACTCAGACCCCAGCCCTTGACTTCTGTGGGGGAAAGCTAAAGATCTCGACGGGCTGCTTGGATGAAGAAAGGGGTCATCGACGGCCCCTTTCCTGTTTCCAGGAAACACAGGCCTGACCCCAAAACAAAAATACCTGCAGAGGAAGAGTTTGGGGGAGACAAGGCATGAGCACACACAGAAAGTGTGACATCGCCTGGGAGGACATTCCGAAAGCTCTGTACTCCTGCTTCAATTTGAATTTTAAACACAGACGTCCCTTCCATCATGCCTTATCTCACTCAAGCCTCCAAACAATCCCTGAGGTAGGAATTCCACATCCCAGTTTCAGAGATAAGAAAAATTGGGTTCACAGAGGTTAAGAGTGCACAGCCAGGAAGGAGCTAGAAAGAGCTGGAACTGAAAAGCTGCCCTAAGGCCAAATTCTGCACGCTTCTGTGCTCTCCCCACCAGAGCACATTGTTTTGGGAAGGAGAAAAAAAGCAAGCCTTTAAGCAGTGGCTACACATCAGCTATTATTTTATTATTATTATTATTTGCTGTTTTTGTTGTTGTTACTGTCATTGAAACTCAGCCTCAGGGCACCCTTCACACCGTGCACCTTGCACCGCACCTTCACTGCTGTTACCTCACGTGTCCTCAGTGGCAATGGGGCAGGCAGGGCGGGCAGGGCCTCATGGCCCCACACGGCACAGAAAACCAAAGACCCATGGCCAGGAAGTGGCAGGACTGACACCAGAAACTAAGTCCTCGTATGTTTCATCCCCAGTTTAGATTTATTTGCAGGACTCCCTGATGCCAGGGGCTAGGCTGCCTTCATGCCCTTGGCCCGGGCTGGGCACTCCATAAATGTGTGCGGAACTGAACTGACTTGGCCTGACACGAAATAAACCCGATTCCTGTGCTGAGCGAGATGATGCCCCAGAGAAGCCAGCCCCAGATGGAGCCTGCTCAGGATAGGGTCATAGAGCCGCCTTCCCGCAAGTCAGGCTGGTCGCGTCTGAAGGGCCCTTCTGCCCTTTGCCAAGGCATGATGGCCCACCTCCTCCAAGAGCCACAGTCTCAAGGGTCTCTTCTTCCCTTCATGCTAGCTCCGCTCAGACTGGTCTCGGCGCAGGGGGCCCTTTACAGGTTACCTCCCTGCCCCGTCCACACAGGGGTACTCCAGCTGGCACCTGTCCCCTTCCCACCATGCGCCCCCCGAGGTTCTGCAAGCTGCAGGGTCCTGGGACTGACCGCTATTGCTCTGCCAGCCTCCCGGCACCCCTCCTGACACGCCTCCCAACACCCCCCACTGCCTCTAGCAAACTCCCTCTTCACCCATCTGCTCCTCCCGAGTGGGACAAAGACAGGCCTTTTCTTCCCAGAGGCAGCCCTCATTTCTGTGCCCTGGATCCCATCCTCTCCTCCCTCCTTGGGGACCTTGTTCCATGCCTTGGCCTCAAAGGATACAGACACCCCCTCCCCAGACCAACGAAATCACCAGAGCTAAGAGATGGCTACCCGGAGTTCTTAAAAGCTCTCTAAGCAATTCTGATGTGCAGTCAGGGTCTTGAGGACAAACTGCCTTTCAAAAAAGAGAACTACAATACAATACAATACAATACAACTGAATAACACAGACCAGACTATAATAGAAAATATCATAGTGCTCTGCACATTAGAAGGCTAACTATTGTTGCTTAAAAGTTTTGTTTCAACAGTGGATGCTATTGTATGAGTGTGAGTAGGCGTGTCATCCTGGGCCATGATGTAAATGTCTTTGTTGCTGTGGATTATGGTTAAAATTTGTGTGTGTGTGTGCGTGTGTGTGTGTGTGTGTCTGTGTGTGTGTGCATGAAACATTGCTCCAGTTCCTGCTTTAGCTCCTGAATCTCTTTTACAGCCAAAATCCCTGACAGAAGACTCTAACTCCCTGTCTGCTCTTTATCTGTATTTGGCTTCCACAGTCCCTCCCCCCAGTCCTTTACCAAAGCTTCCTGCTGAGGTTTCCATGATCCGTACCTTCTGAATCTGGGGGCTTCTTCCCAGACTCAGTGTTCTTCCACCTATCCGTGGGTTTGTTCAAATAAATGACGCTCACTCTGGGAATTCCACGGAGTCTGTCATCCTCCAGATTCTTCTCTCCGCTCCTGTTCAGTCTCTCCCCAGCTAACCCCCTTAAAGTCTCACGCTCAGTGTTCTCTCAAGCTTTTTCCTTCTGCCTCTTTCCTTTGCCACCCTCTCCCCCCAGTCAATGGCTTCAGTTATTCTGCGTAAAAGACTCCAAATTTACGTCCCCACAATTCTCTCTCTTGAGCGCCGGCTGTACGCTTGGCTAGCTATGCAGCAGTCTCCTGGGAATGGACATGAGGGCTGGGGAGGAGTAAACACTGACGAGGTTCAATTCAGTCATGCACTTGACTGTGTCAGGATGCGAGGCAAGCAAGGGAGCATTATCATCCCCATTTTGCAAAGGAAGAAACTAAGACCCCGAGACATTGAGGGGTGTTTTCATGGTCACTCCTCCAATGGTGAAGAGGATCCTAGAGCCCATGATTTGAGACTTCAGTTCCACAGTTCTTTCCCTTTGCACCATGTACTGGAATTCCACAGGTACAAAAGCAAAGCTACATCTTGTTCATTAAACCAGAGGTTCTCAACCCCAGCTAAGCAACAGAATTATTAAGAATGCTTTTAAAAACAGAGATGGCCAGATTCTGCCTCAAACTTACTGAATCAGAGTCTTCTGGGAGAGAGGTTTGTTTATTTTAGCTTTATATTTTGAAATAATTACAGATTCACAGGAAAGTACACAGAAATGTACAAAGAGGTCTTGTGCACCCTTCACGCAGCCCTCCTGCAACACTGACATGGTACACAACTATAGTACAATATCAAATGAGCACACGGATGTTGCCTCCATCTGCAGAGCCTTTCAGATCCCTCCAGTGAGACATGTACCCATTTGGGTGTGAGTATGTAGTTCTGTGCAATTCTGTCACATACAGCTTTGAGTAACTACAACCACAGTCCAGATATTTAACTGTACCATCAGCATCATACTCCCTAGAGTTCAGGGTTTGACAGCCCCCATCCCTGAAGAAGAGCCATCCCACTGCTCCCGGCCCACTGCTCCTTCTGCCTCCCTCTCCTGGGAACATACCATCACCCTCAGAGCCACCGTGGCTTGAAACCAAGCTATAATTCACCAGCCCGCCTTAGGCCTACCTGCCCTGGATCCCCATACCCACCCCTACAGCAGAATAGGGCCTAAGGATGCCTCTTGCTTGGGGGAAGTCCTCACCCTTGGAGAGATGGCTCATTCATCCTTAGCCTTCTCATCTTCTAAAAGGGGAGGGGCCAGCAGGCCTGGGTGGAGCAAGGTGGGGTGCATGGGTGAGTTAGTCAAGCTGTTCTGGTGTTAGCCATTGGGGGATGGGAGCTCTTGTAGGCATCCATTCCATGGACAGAAGCAAGGTAATAGCAAGTAGCTTTAAGAAGTGGGAGCTGGGCCCCTTCCCGTATCCCTCATAATGGACAATCACCTTTAAAACTATGCTGCCTATTTGCTTCCATCCTCTGATGTCTTTTCCTTCCTTTACACCCACAGAACAATTAGAGTCAAGTGATTCATAAGCACTGCCCCTCAGAAAGCTCTAAAATCCGCTTCACAGCACTGCTCCTATACTTCTTACTACATGAGAAAATGAAAAAGAAAATTCGCTTATTGAGATTAAATATATTTCAATTATCTGATATGTTTCAGCTTTAATTGATAACAAAACACAAATTGCCCATCTGAACTTCTCATTACAGCAGCTGATTCACTGGAAAATTTACTACCTGACACCAGAGAAAGAACTAAAGATAACACAGGCTCAGTGACTCTATGATCCTGTGACCCAGCGGTCTGGTTTTTAAAATCATGCATTATCCAAAGCAAATCCATTTTAATCATCCTATCAAGAGCACTGGTTTTTTTTTTTAATTTTTTATTGTTATGTTAATCACCATATATTACATCATTTGTTTTGGTGTAGTGTTCCATGATTCATTGTTTGTTTATAACACCCAGTGCTCCATGCAGAATGTGTCCTCTTTAATACCCATCACCAGGCTAACCCATCCCCCTACCCTCCTCCCCTCTAGAACCCTCAGTTTGTTTTTCAGAGTCCATCATCTCTCCTGGTTCGTCTCCCCCTCTGACTTACTCCCCTTCATTCTTCCTCTCCTGCTATCTTCTTCTTTTTCTTTTTTCTTAAAATATGTTGCATTATTTGTTTCAGAAGTACAGATCTGTGATTCAACACACGTGCACAATTCACAGCGCTCACTGTAGCACATACCCTCCCCAATGTCTATCACCCAGCCACCCTATCCCTCCCACCCCCGACCACTCCAGCAACCCTCAGTTTGTTTCCTGAGATTAAGAATTCCTCATATCAGTGAGGTCATACGATACATGTCTTTCTCTGATTGACTTATTTCACTCAGCATAACACCCTCCAGTTCCATCCACGTCCTTGCAAATGGCAAGATCTCATTCCTTTTGATGGCTGCATAATATTCCATTGTGTATATATACCACATCTTCTTTATAAGAGCACTGGTTTTTAAACCACCTCAGTACCTGGTCTCTAAGTTTGGAGGATATTACAGGGGCGGTACACGTAGGTATCAGAGGCCCTGAAATACACACCAAGGGAAAGAGGTAGCTGGCAGTGGCTGGAGAAGGGGGGACAACATGGGGGTGGGGCTTCAACTAGTGTTTGTGGGCCACCTGTGGCTTTGCTAAGGTCAGACAGAGCAGGGAGCAGGGCATCCAGCAAAGAGGACAGACTTTCAGCAGCTCTGTTGTTGTCACCGTGTTATACACCCACTACCAGCCCCACCATCAATACCGCTGTGACCTTCACCATCACCGGCACCATCGACCCCACCACTAAGACAACATGAACTGTCTTTCAGACAGAGGCCAAGGAACACCACAAACTGAACTGATGCTTCCCAGAAAACAGTCCCTGGGAATGTTCACTATGTACGCGGTGGCGGAGGAGGTCAGGGCTATGTACCTTACACTGCGCTAGAATGCTAGAGGAGACCGTGCACAGCCAGTAAGGAAAAGCTTGGGGGCCAGGCCCCTCCAGGATGCAGAGAGGGCACACCTATGGAGGGAACCTTCCAGAGCAGTGGCCATCTAGAACCTCCCATCTCTGAAGTAACGTCTCAGAGAAGGAGCAGTCACGGAGAGCCTTAAGAAAATGAGACCCTCCGCCTCCCGAGGCTGAAGCCTCTGCTCAGATGTCAGGCACAGAGCAGGGCACTGGGCCCAAGGGAGTGCGGGCACTCACCGTTACTGCTGTTGTCATCCACCAGGATGATCTCCTTGAGCAGGTGTGGAGGCGTGCGTTCAATGGCTGAGTGGATGGAACGAAGCAGCACGGACAGTGCTTCGTTGACAAAGATGAACACGATGCTCACCTCTGGCAGGCCATCCGGGAAGGAGAGGTTGCGGCACCTAGAAAGAACAGCCAGGCTCTTAGATCTGTCAGTGACTCATGTGGGGTTACCCCAGGGGCTGGCCCGCCCCATATCTTGGCACCAGCTTTGCCAGAGGGCTCAGGAGTCCAGATTCTTATTTGATATGGAAGACAAGCCTTAAGTGTGCAACAGACAGGGTCACACCATTAAAACTGGTGTGGACCACCCCAGAGTCTGAATTTGTCAATGGCTATCCCAGCTGAAGAGTTGTACAATTAGCACCAAGGGCAGTACCTGGAACCCAGCATGTGGTCACTGAGTATTTACTGGAAGAAGGGCTCAGTATATCTAAACCCACTAGGATAGAAAATGCAACCAAAGGGAAGTCTTAGTATTTTCAAAATGGCAGGCAACATCTAGGTGAGGGCAGACCTTTGATGATCTGCCGCAGGAGAGAAATACGTGTCCTTCCAGAGACTTTGACTGCCAGAAGCCACTCTGCCTCACTCCAGAAGGCATACTGCCTGGGGCCTCCCCTACTTCTCATTCATCACCAGGATCCAACCTCCAGAACCAGGCTGAAACTAGACTCAGAGTTTCCACACGAACGAGGGATGGAAGGACAAGTCCAATCTCATTTCACAGATGAGGGCACTAAAGCTCAGAGCGACTGAGTCCCCACCCCATGAGTCAGCTGCCAAGATAGAATCCCAACTCTGGCCTCTGACATCTACACCAGGGATCTTCCCTCCAGGAAAAATGGTTGCTGGAGAGACTGCCTCTAACTGTCCCATTTTCCCCCTAGTTCTCCTAAAACCCTGAAGTCATTGGAGGTCTCTTACCCGAAGGACTTGAGCAAAACCATTAAAGTCTGCGTGTTCTTCCCCATCAGAAGAGAAATGCATAACCGCTGCAAACATTGCCTTAGTGGGCAGGAAACCATGGCTGGTGCCCTGCTCTGGCTGAAAGGAACCATTATTCCAGAAGGCATTGACTCAGGATAGTTGAATGAAAGCAAAGAGCAGAAATTATAGGCCGTGGGCTCAGAGAGGAGGCTGTCCACTCCCACCACTGGCCACGGACGGCTCCAGGGGCTCCCTCCAAAGTGGGAGGTGCAACCACGTTAGAACATGCAATAATGAGCATAACAGCACACGGCTTCTGCTTGTCAGCAATTAAAGTGCTGCAGGATAGGAATGGGCTGGTTCTTCCTTAATGAGGAAGGCTGCAGGATAACCAGCGCTGAGCAATTTGGAGAAATCACCATGGGGCCCCAGCCTGCTTAAGAGCAGGAGATTAATAAACTAAAATCACCGTCTCTATGGTTACCAGAAATTTACAGAAACTTCTCCCATTCTATTTCCAGCTCTCCTTCTCTCTCACCAAAGAGGGGTGGGGGAAGGGGAAGAGTTGAACCTTTTCCCAAATCCACCTCATGCTTACAATGTTAATAAAATCACCAGGTTAACAGATTGGGGTGGAAGGCGTTCATTCTTGTATTTAATGGAATAAATATTTATGGAGCTTCTTCCATGAGACAGGTACTCCTGTAGGCAGGGTGTGGATGAAATACCTATCCTCAGGGCACTTAGACTTTGACAGGGGAAACAGGTTAAGCATGGAAGCAAAGAAATGATACAATTTCGGACGAGTACGGAGATGAAAAGAAAGGCAGGGTAGGAGGCCAGGGTGATGCCTTCGCAGCTGTTCAGAAGGAGTGGTCAGGGAAGGGCTCTGTGAGGAGGAATTAGTCAGAAGCTTATATGGTTTGAAAAAGCAAGCCGTGAAAAGGCCAGGTGGGGCCGAGGGAACAGTGCGGTGATGGGAGAGGAAGCAACAGGGGAAAGCGGCTCACGTAAGTGCAGCGAAGGGATGAAGGCGACAGGGAAGCAGAGGGAGGGACTTGAATGAAGGATATAGCCTAGAAGCTCTAAGCTCACCTGACCGTTTCCAAAAAATTTTTTTGGTGTCGTGAATGGGATTTTTATAAGAACCATGAGAAGGTGTGGTTAGCAGTGCTTATTTATGTCTATCAAGACCGGCAGCTGGCCCTTCCTTAGGCATGAAAAGTGACAAAAGCATTAACAGACAACCCGCTCGTTAACTGCATTTTTAAAATAATACTATATATGGCCAAACTGCTGGTACGTGACCTTTATTTTTATTTTTATTTTTATTTTTTTTAAGATTTTATTTATTTATTTGACAGAGAGATAGTGAGAGAGGGAACATAAGCAGAGGGAGTGAGAGAGGGAGAAGCAGGCTCCTGGCTAAGCAGGGAGCCCGATGTGGGGCTTGATCCCAGGACCCTGGGACCATGACCTGAGCCGAAGGCAGACGCTTAACGACTGAGCCACCCAGGTGCCCCTATTTTTATTATTTTTTTTATAAAGTATAGTGAACAGCTCGCGATAAGGTCAGCACAGGGGTTCACGCTCGCTGTCCTTCCCACTAGCCCCACCAGCAGTGAAGATGGTGCCCCCGCGGCTGGAAACATTTCTCCACGGTTCCCCGGGGCCTCAGAGGCCCCCGCTAACTAGAGCTCCAGGTTGTTCATAGGTGTTTTCCAGAGCTGGGGGTTAACTGGCTTCCTCTACTCCCCTCCCTTCTTACTTCTGAACATAACCGCTCCTCTTCCCCGTCCCAAGGAGACCAAGTTTAATCTCTCCCAGTATCGGCATGCCCACCCCGATGGTTTGAACCCCCAGCGCCGGGAAGCCGACTCCTGATGGTCTTAAGCAGAATGGCAATGTTATGTTGGTTTTATAAACTAAACTCTGCTGATCACCATTTTCACATGAAAGATTCTTTCAAACATAAGGTTGTTATGACACAACCGCTTTGGAACATGACACACACCTAGAGTAATGCATCGTACGGGTACCTGTTCATTGTCCGTCCCCCCATAATGCAGCCCCCCAAGAGCAGGGGCTTTATTTTGTTACTGGGCTCTTACCCTTAAACCAGAGTCCGGCACACAGTAGGTTGTTGGAATTAAAGCTAACAGAGCTACTGATTTTATGGAAAGCCTAAATTTTATATGCACACCACTGACCCCAGCATGTTCCTTTTTTTTCCTGCAAATCTCCTCCCTGTGTTGGAGAGTCAGGGCCTCTCTTCACCAGCGGGTCCTTCCTCCCCTGAATTTATGGCCCCAGTTCCTCACATTCAAGTCTCGGGCAGCTCTCTGATTCTTGGAACTGTAATTAAGTGGTCCCTCCAGGCCAAACGTCCTGACCTCCTTAAATCCTTCTTTCCCCCCTCTTCTCTCCTGCGAGCTGCTCGGGGTCCTCCCGGCAATAGGGGTGCTGCCCTGGCCTCTCCCTCTCCACACTGCGAGGCCCCCTCCCTCACCCTTCAGTTTATTGGAGCCCAACCCAAATATGGGTGTGGCTGAGCAAAGGCTGGAGGGTGGCAGGTCGAGGAAGACAAGGTGGGACAAGAGCATTGGGCAGCGGATGAAGCCACCCAGCCCCAGCTCTGCCCCAACCTGCCGTGTGACCCTGAGTGGGCCACTCTACCTCTCTCCATGTCACGTCATAGAATAAGGGAGGCAGAAGAAACAACCACTCAGTTGTCCTTTCTCTCAAAAATTCTGTAAAATCCGGGATCGTCTATCTCCCACATGGTGAAAAGAAGACACCGCATTCAAGAATCGGTTTGCAAACCTGCCCTCCCACGCAGCACCTGGTCACCACCAAATGCCACATGAAACGTCCCCCTACTGCCCTCATGATTACACAAGGTGACCACACGTCCTGGTTTACCCACGACTTTCCCAATTTCAGCACTGAAAGTCCCAAGCAAAGCGGGACAGTGTCCCTAGCCTTGTTGAGGGTCGGGATGGAGCTTGCTCCCGGCTGCACGCCCACTGCCCAGCACAGTGCTTGGCCAACAGCAGGCACTCAGTCAGCATCTGCTGAATAAATTGGTACTACCTTCTCAAAGTCCCCAGCACACACACATCAACGCACTGAAGTAGAATTTGCATTGCTGGAGAAAGGAGGCAAAAAGAAGGAGGAAGAACAGCCTGTCGGCCGAGATGTCCACATACCTGCTGGTGACACTCACCATTGTCCCTGCTGAACACTGAACTCAGGACAGGAGCCTGCCTGCCACAGGGCAGCTCAAGGCTTTCCAAGGGAATACACATTCAAGAACCACTTTGGAAGAGAATTGTTCCAGACCCAAGCCCAGCACTTCTGCTCCAGAGTCCAGCCACTCGATTCGCCCATCAACCAGCACTGCCCAACCCCTTCCCCCCCAGAGCTTTGCCTCTGTATCCACACCCCTGAGATGCTCTCCCACAGCACTTTGACCCTCCAGGGTCCAGGGTCTGCCCCACACCCTCTGCTCCCAGCGCCTGCTCCCCACCCGCTCTGGGTGTCTGCCTCCGCACCCCTTCGCCCCTGCTCACCTCCCCAGGAAGGCCCAGAGGACCTGAGAGTCAGAGGAACCACACAAGCCCAACTGGCCTTCCCCTAGTGATGCTTCTGGAGAAAGCCTGACTGTACAGGACCAGTTCTTTACTCATATTGAGAAGAGGCATATTCTCCTATAAAATTAAGCCACAAAAGTTCCCTTTTTACTTTTATTCTTGTTCCAAGTCGAGCCATTTTCCACTAGAGATAAAAACAAGGCATTTCTGAGAGGGGAGTACTATGGCTGTCTAATAAGCTGGAATTGATGGTCATGATAAACTCAACTTTATTGATCTCTGCACACAGAAGGTGATGCGGGATGGGAGCAGCTATGTAGAGGCCGCTCGGCAGAGCTCCCCAAGACTGTTTTGATCTGCTTATAAAGCACATTTATATCAAGAGCTTCAGTGCCACTGTTGCCTGTGGGAGGCAGGGAAGCAGCGGCCAAGCGAGTGAGACCAACCTTGGCTCCCGGCGGCCAGGTACCGCCCTGGACAGCGGCCAGATGCCTCCATGTGGCATCGGCGGATTCTCCCCTCCCTACGACCTTGGCAAATCTACAAGCTCCCAGTCCATCAGGGTGATAACTCATGAGGAGGCTGCTTGACCTGGGGTGGGAGGAGTGGGTAGACCTCTTTGAGGATGAAGTTCAAAGTCGAATGTGAGCTGAGGCTGCCTGCCAGTGCAAGGGTCAGCAGATCCAACTACGCCAGGATGCTTGGAGTGGAGACGGGGTCTTTCTGGACCAAGCAGCAGGAAAATGGCACGCCCAGATACCCATTCCCCTGAGTGTCCCTAGCCCCTCTTTCTTCCCAGACTTCTCCCAAGATACCCTCCCCTGCAGCTGTGGTCAGCACACAGGGTTCAGGGACACCACTAACCACCTAGAACATAAACCCTTGGACAGAGCCTGGTCCCAGGGTCAGCACAGCCCTCTTGGCCCTTCGAGATCATCAGTGTCCTCACCCCAGCCTCTCCCCTACCTGCACCCACAGGACTTGCTTGCTCCTCCTCTGACCTCACTTGGGTACACTGCTGGCTTCTTCTAGACCTTTCCAGATGGAATAGGCTCCCAGGCTGGCCTCCGTCCAGTCTGCTGGACTTAAACCCACAGATGAGGGCAATGAGGAGATTTTCATTGAGCAAGAGGATAGTCAAAATTTTTACTCCCTCTGGCTGGCATCTCTATCTCCATGACCTCTACACCTGAGAGACTGCATGGTGCCTGCTACCCTATTGCCCATGGACCCCCTGTAGAATATTTGGAAATTATAATAGTAATAATTTCCATTTTCTGAGTGTTCACGATTTGCCGTAAACCATGCTAGGAGATGTACGGATATTTTTACTCCCCCCCCCCCCATTTATTCCTTCCTACAGTCCTATATGGCAAACACCATTATCCCCATTTTACAGATGAGGGAAATAGGGCTAAGACAGTTCAGTTACTTTCCAGGGCTTAAACCTGGGTTCATTTGTCTCCAAAGCCTATACTCATAATCCCTGCTAAACTAGGGTCTGTATCTTCCTTCCCACTCTCACCCAGAGATGGGTCCGGCAAAACAATGGTGTTGTAACAAGCTAGAGACCTGGTGGGGGTGGGGGGGGGCAGAACAGAAGTCACTCCAGGCTGCTATCTGATGAAAGATGGAGAGGATGTTGTATGTCTGATGTGTGCAAAGATGATAAAGCCCTGCTGGGCACGTGAACCCTGAAACTCTTCCTGGTGCATTATTCCCATTGGGATAAACCATCCCGGTGACTCCTGGTATAAAGGGGTCTGGGTCTTCTGTCTCGTGGCTTCATCCTTTGGCCCACCACTGATGGGACCAGAGACTGATTCCTGAGCTCCACGTAGCTACCAACAGCATGGCCATCAGCATATAGGGCAGCCTGGCCCAGGAGCTGTGTGTAGCCAGATCTGGCAATACTGAAGAAGGACCCGTGACCCGATCCAGCCCTCTCTCGTGCGAAGGTTGAACGTGAGATACCCCAGGAGGCAGGAAGCAGGAGTCTGGGGCAGTAGAAATGATGGGGTTGGAACAGGACAGGTCTGGGAGCTGGAGGTGCAGAGAGTCACCACTAGAGACAGCGTTCTAACATGTGAGTCAGGAGGAGGCAGGCTCGGGCCTCCCTGGGCCATCCTGAACCATGCCCCCCTCCACCACACCTGAACACAAGGCTTCCGGTTGTGTGATGACGTGACTGGGCATGAACATCAGCCTACAAAGAACCCCAGCCATCTGCGGTTGCCACGTGAGCTCAGCTCCTTGCTCCGAGAGCACGCAGGAGCCCCAGGAAGGAGAGGCCCGCTGTGATTCCTGGGCTGCAACTGGATCCCCCGTCACTCTCACAGCCTCCTCTGCCTTACTTGCATGCCACTCACAAGCCATCGCAACATGTTTTTATGTGAGTATTTAACAAACACCAGCGTCTCCGCTAGCCTATAAATTGCATGAGGTCAAGACCACATCTACTTTACTCACCAGGTATGGCTAGTACCTCGTACCACGTGCAGCACAGAATGGAAACTCAGAAGCCCCTGGGTGTCTGGCTGAATGAACAAATGAATAAATACTCAAATGACGAACAGAACTAATTCAGGCCCATGAAAGGCCTGTGGGTGGGAATTCCAGCATGACCTGGCAGAGCAGGAATCGCTGAGCTGAACAGTAAGTCGCTGACAGTACCCTGTATGATTTCCTCACATGAACAGAGTTGCCATAAAAAATCACTATAAACTTGGTGCCTGAAAACAACACAAATGGATTATCTTACGAGAAAGGTACAAAGGGGCTTTTGTACCTTGTGGGAGGTCAACCAGTTTGGAAATGAGAGACCGGGCCTTGCAACCCACCTGTTTTAAACATCACTCTATAATCTAAGCAGAAGCTTCATCTGTTAGTCATGTTATCCAGTTTCTCTTTTCCTCTGATAAGCCAGAGCAGTAAACGGAGCCCGGGCAGAGGCGGGAGGCGGGGGGCGTGGGGATATCCCTCTGGCTCAGCTGTGGAAGAGACAGCAGACATCTAAGAACTGGGAGCTTTAACCATCTGCAAGGTGAGAGAAACAGGCCCGTCTGATCAGAAACCACAGACAGGTAAACTACTAAGTAGATGTGATCATCAAAGTGTCCAGCTTTCGTCCAGAGGGAGAGCTCCTACAAACATCTTACAGGTGATTATACCAATTTGGAGAAAGGATCTGCTATATCAAATGTCGATTGTAAGCAAGACAAGAGAGAAAAGAGTCATTTGAAATGCACACAACTGACAGGAAGCAGAGAAACCATTTGTTCCTAAAACATCTTACTGGAAATCCAGGGGAAATGGAATCCCTGTGGCTACGTGTACAGTGGCCCAGGGAACAAGTCAGCTGGTAGGGAAGGCACATCAGGGACTGAGCGTCTCTGGTGAGTTTGTTGGTGAGCAGGTCAGGCCAGGAGAAGGCGTGGTGGGGGAAGGTGGGCCCCTTAGGTCAGAAAAAGGAGGATGGGGCATCTTTGCTCTCCATCAGACCTGGCTCCGGCCTCTGATGCCCAGAACTCTGGGGCTGGGGAGAAATCCCTCCATCTGACCTGCCTGGCTCTCCTCTCCCCTAACCCCGGGGCCGATGGCCTGTCCCATGTGGTTCCTTGTCCACACAGCAGTCCTCCGGGGACTTAAAGTCATGGTCATGTCCCCCCAAGCCATCTCTTTTACAGATCAAAGACTCAGATGATGCAAGTCACAAAAAATTAAATAGCAGTTGCTCTGTGTCAGGCAGTGTTCTCATATTACCATCTCTAATTTGTGTATAGGAAAATCAAGGCATAGGAGAGGCTGGGAAACTTGCTGGAGATCAACCTGCTTGTTATAGTACTCTATAATCTAAGCAGAAACTGCATCAGTTTGTCATGTTCCCCACTTTTTCTCTTGACTCGTTCTCCTCTGAACATACTCCTTTCTCTATATCCCTTACAATCCAATCCTGCACTTGTCATCTGAGTGGCAAAACAGACAAAACTATCACCTCCCCTTTTAAAGGCATTATATTTCTATTAATATAGCTCAAGATTATATTATCTTTAAGAAGAGCCGACATGATACTCTTGGCCCATAATGAGCCTCACATTAAGAATCAGAACTGTTTTCTCAGAGTGCTTTAGTAAAGGAGTGTGACACCCCCTCCCCTGCCACTGTGCATGGTTAACATTCTCAATGCAATAGCAGAATCACTACTAAGGGTGTTTCCCCTTTGTTTGGAAGCTGCTCTCATGGAGGACACATCTTCCATAGATCTCTGGGTCACCTCCACAGAGCCACGATCCCAGACCAGAAAAAGTCGCCTGGGCCGGGGAGGGCAAGCGTGCCAAGGTGGTGTCCTTAAAGACACAAGACCCAGCTGAAAATACTGGCTGTGCCACATACTACCTGTGGGAACTTGAGTAGGCTTCTTAACTTGACAAATACTCAGTATTCTCCTATTTAAAACAGAAATAATAATAACTACCTCCAAGAGACGTAAGGATAAAGTGAAATTAGAAAATACACATTAAGCAGTCTGCCCAGCACGGGGCACATGGTAAGTGAGCAAGTGGTAGCTCTTAGTAAAAATCATAAGCCCCTGGGTAGCAACTCCCACATGGCCCAGCAATCATGATCCCAGCTGCTCCCCCTTGAGCCATCCCCCTTGTCCCCCAGGACCAGCTACATAATTTGTGGGGCCCAGTGCCAAGGGAGAAGATGGTGGTATTCACAAATCATTCTGAGTTTTAACACGGTGACAGTAGAGCATTAAACCAAGCACAGAGCCCCTCTAGCCTTCTCGGGATCCTGTGCAACAGGCTGTGCACTGTACTAGTTTCCTAATACTAGTATTGCTGCTGCAAGAAAGCACAACACACTTGGTGACTCAGAACAACGCACATTTATTATCTTGCAGTTCTGCGGGTCAGAAGTCTGACACGGGTCTCACGGGGCTCACATCACAGTGTTGGCAGCACTACGTTCCCTTCTTGAGGCTCACGGTGATAATCTGTTTTCCTGCCTTTTCCCAGTATCTGAAGCTTGCCCCCGTGCCTTGGCTTATGGCTCTTTTCTGTCTTCAAGGCCAGCAATGGCTGGTGGAGTCCTTGTCACACTGCCGTTCCTCTGGCCTGATTCTTCGGCCTCTCTCTTCCACTTTTAAGTGCCCTGTGATTACACTGGGCCCATCCCGATAATTCAGGATAATCTCTTTATTTTAAAAGCAGCTGATGAACAACCTTAATTCCATCCGCAACCTTGATTCTCCTTTGCCATGTACCAGACCATAGTCATAGGTTCCAGGGATTAGAACATGGGCGCCCTTGGGAGACCATTATTCTGTCTACTATACATACCCAACCATCCCTGCTGGCCCACAAAGTCCAGAGTTGAGGACCCTACAGCCCTCCCATTCATACATGCAAACCTGTGGCCACACCCCAGTGGTGGCAGCAAATACCCACAGTCACCTTGGATGCACTCTAACCTGCTCCTAGGGGGACTGAGCCCCTGGCTCCATGCTGTGTTCTCTCTCTGCTATACTCCCATTCCAGATCTTTCTACCTGGATATTCATACAGGATGGGGCTGGTGTGTGTGTGTGTGTGTGTGTGTGTGTGTGTGTGTGCGTGCGCGCGCGCGCGCGTGCATCTGTCCCAGTTGCTCCCTCCTGGGGCTGCAGAAAATAGTCTAACCCCCTTTAGATCATACCCTCATCACTCTGTCTCAAGCTTGAGCCCCCCCAGTCAACCCAAAAGCCAGTCCACCCTACCCCCTGGGAGGGAGGGAGAAGGATCTCAGGGGACACTGGAAAGAAAGGTGACACGGTCACTGACAGACTCAGGAGCCTCTGAGGATCTCCCAGCGAGAGGCAGGAATAGTACCTGGCGGAGGCTCTGCCCTGAACTACCTTGGAGGTAGGCCATAGAGTTGCCATGGCAACTTTAAGCCTTGAAGCTTGCCACCTGGAGCTCCCTTGCTCCTACCCACACCCAAATACCCACTAGCTCAGGCACTCGTCCCTTCCACTTTCCGCAGCTCCTGGTCAGAAATAACCACCACGGCCTGCAGAAAAGAATGCGGCGTGCACCTGTCGTTGTGGAACAACGGGCTCCCGTACGTCACCTGCTCGACCTGCTCCCGCCGGGTGGGCGCCTGCCCGTACCTTCCTGCCCTGAGCTGCTGAGCGGCTTCAAGCCCCCATGAGCCTCCTCCCCCACAATCACAACCCATCTTCTCAGTGGCCCCCCAGGGATGCTGCCTCCACCTTCTCTTTCCATCCCGCAGGCAGAGACCTCCCTGATCTCTTTCTTCCACCCTCATTTTTCAAAAAAACGGATGCTCCATCGACGTGCGGTAAAATTCACAGATCTTAAGTGAATTTCATGAGTTTTGACAAATGTAGTCCACACCCCAATAACACTTGTTTTTCCCCTCTTCCCTTTTTGTCCCTGGTGGGTTATTTTGGAGCCTACAGATAAGGAGGAGGAGGGCGGATACTGGGACGCTCTGTGTGCTCAAGCACACCGAGAAAGCCGCAGGAACGTTCGGAGCTTGCATCTGGGGATGGGAGGGATGGAGCAAAGTCCCCCCAGGTTGAGATGCAGCTTTTCTCCCCTTCAATCATGAGACCTGGGAGTCTTTCCAACCTAGGAAGCAAGTAGGCAAACCCCTGCCCAGATCTGGCAAAGGCCCCTCCTGGGGTGAGGTCCAGGAGGGTCACCGGAGGAAGACACCAATGTCCTGTCTCTCCCAGGTCTTCTCACCTGGATGGCGCTTGTTGTAACAACGAAAGGAGAATAAATGGCACTTTGATTTCCCTCAAAGCCAACTGTCCCGGAGCCTGGAGGAAATTTGTCCTTTCTCTGCACAGACCAAAGAGCCCCGATGAGGCTCATAAAACTGCCACACTTCCGGCTCCCATGTCCTTCCTTCCCCAGGGGAGGGCTGTCATAATCGGTAAAAGGAGGCTCCTTGCAGATGCCTATTTGGGTCCTGCCTCCCTGCCACAGAGGCCACAGGGCTTCCGTGGGCCATCCAAGTCCAGCCCCTGACTTACTCCTAACCTGCAAGAATGGCCCCTCTGCCAGGAGACCAGGAGATGGTCAGCAAGCTTTGGGATCCCCTGCCCTGCTCTCCCACTACCTTCCACCTAGATTCCTGCTACGGTGTAAGCTCCTCGAGGTTTTTCTGTCTGGTGCTTTACTGGGTGCCTGGCACATACTTGGAGCTCAATACATGTTTGTGGGATGAATAAATTAATAAAGCCTAGCAACCAGCTGGATGGACTTTTTTCCTTCTCATTATGTCTTCTGCTGTGTATAAGGCCCTGAGTATAGAATGGTCCTTTCAGCCAGATGACAAAAGTGGGTCAGATCGCATTTTTCAGCACCAAGAAAGGACCAGCCAGAAATGACAGAAGAGAGGGTGGGGCAGGATTTGGATCACCCACATTCCAGTCCAGGAATGAAGCCAAGCATAGTGTCAGGGTTAGAACTTGGAAGAGCAAACCCAAGAATACAAAGAGCAAAGTGCAAAATCCAAGGACACCTCCAGGGACAGAAGTCCCCAAGGACACCGAGAATGAAGCAAGATCCACCTGGCCAGATACATCCGGAGACTTTCCTCAGCATGGTGCTTCCTCTCCAGATGCCACCCACCCCCACCCGCCTTGCCTCATATCCCAACATTACCTGTAGCAAAGGCCTCATTCTCTGCCTCGATAATGGGTTTTATGTTCAGCAAAACAGTTTTTCCAGCACTTAGAGAAAACTTTCCGGACTCAGACGAACTGATGGGCCCAGTGCTACATACTGTTCAAGCAGTCCCCATCCCCATTAGAGTGTCACAAATTGACACGTCAAGGCAGTAAGCGTGGTGGCAGTTACAAACACAAATTCTGTTGCCCGACTACCTGGGTTCAAACCCCAGCCAGCTCTGCCACTAGCAGCCTTGAACAGATGTTACAGTCATTCCGCGCCTCAGTTTCCTCTTTGGTAAAATGGGAACGAATAATAATACTGTCAAATAATAAGAAATATATCTATTGATCTCTGCCCCTGGTTTCTACTCATATTTGGTCTTTGACCCCAGTTCCTGACACGGAGATCCTAAAACCCTTGTCATTCCCTGAGTGACAGGAGTGTCTGACACAGAGCTCCTAAGTGCCTTGGAATTTCCTGGGTGATGGGAGCATCTGTTGATCTAATGAGGTGATTCTTGGTGGGCCCTGGATGCGGGCTGGTCACCAGAAAGACCAAGCTATGATTAGAAGTTTGGAACAGAGGAGAGGGCCTGGAAAGTGAGTTAATAATCCATCGTGCCTACATGATGAAGCCTCCATAGAGACCCCGAAAGTATGGGGTTCAGAGAGCTTCGAGGTTGCTGAACACATCTGCGCATACCAGGAGGGTGATCTACCCCAGGTCCATGGGGACAGAAGCTCCTGTGCCTGGGACCCTCCCAGGCCCTCACCCTATATATCTCCTCATCAGACTGTTCATCTGTATCCTGTCTTACATCTCTCATAATCCACTGCTAAGTGTAAGCATTTCCCTGAGTTCTGCACCAGTGCTAGCAAATTACTGAACTCCAGGACAGGCGGTGGGGACCTTACTTATAGCGGGTCAGAAGCACAGGTGACGACAACCGAGTGGGGGCGGTGTCACGGGACTGAGCCTGTAGCCGGTGGGACTGATGCTAACTGCTGGTAGATAGAGCTACAACTGAATTGAACTGTAGGGCACCCAGCTAGTGTCACAGAATTGGCTGGCATGGAAAACCCCCACACAGCTGGTGTCAGAAGGATTGTGAGTAGGAGAATCAAGAACAGGGTGGGTTTCCCAGACAAGTCTCTACTCCAGAAGGTTACTGCGAGGAGTCCAAGAATTAACGGAAATAAAGTGCCAAATGCATCCCTGCAAACGTGGCTCATGCCATAGAAATGTTTGCCAGTGTAATTTGGAATGGGATGATAGTAAAGACTTTGAAAAAATGTTTCCAAAATGAGTTAAACAGGATAAGCTAAGCAGCAATGACCTTGTTACAAGGCAGGAATGTTTTTAGGGAAATTAACAGACAAAGAGAGGCCCTGTTTCAGCTAAGCACACCCTTGTTTTGAGTGGTTCACCAACAGCTCTCCGGTCTTGGTTGTGCGTCTGGCACAGGATCTGAAGCGGAGCTAGACAGAGCTTTCCAAGTACGTGTGCAGAGAGAAACCGCATCCTTAAAGCCCCTGCAGAGGACACTGGTGGAGGCTCACGGAGAAGGCTCAGCTCTGTCTTGTATCAGAGATTCCGTTTTTCCTTCCATGAAAAGGCACCTTGCCCCACAGAGGAGGCATGGAAGCTCCATAGACTGTAGCTTTGTGCAGAGGGAAGGTCTTTCCGTTGCGATTATTGCTCAGAATTCGGCCCACCTGGAGTCCTTCAGAGATCCTTTCTCCGCAAACTCAGGAAGCCCAGGCTGGACTGCCCCCTGAAACGTGCTGCCTCTAGAGCACGCCTGCAAGGGGGGCCTGCCCTTCTGAGAAAGGCCGCATGGCCTCAGTTCCCTTCCACCCTTCGCCTTTCTGTTTCTCTCCCATGGAAGTAGGAAGGAATAGCAACAGGGCACATCTCTCGATGAAGGGGTAAGGGGCTCCGGTGTCAGTTGGCTCCTAACAACACAGCCGTGGGCTACCATCAAAGGCCAGGATTTGGCATCTGGACACATGGGGCTGAGTCTCAGCTCAGCTACTTATCCAGCTGTGTGATCTCAGACATAACACTTATTCTTTCTGTTCCTCAGTTTCCTTAACTCTGAAGGGGGAGAATGTGCCAGTTCCTTCCCTACCTCTGGCGCAGCTTGGTGTGGTCCAGGTGGGAAGGGCATTCCCAACACGTCAAGCCCTGTGTAAATGCCAGTCATTGTTACCGTCATGCCGCAGTCTGTAAGATCCACCGTTTCCATAGCTTCCTTCTCAGTTCCCCTCTAATTTGGAACAAACGTGCATTGAGCAAGGCCTAAGCTTTACGTCGGAGCCGGCTGCAAAGTCTGCAGCTCCTGTGTGGGCCAAGATCAAGGCGAAGGCCCCTGCAGGAGTCCTGGGGCCCCAACTCCTCTTGAGGACCCTTTTCCTGGAGCCTCTAGGTTCTGCCCATATCAGACCTGCTTCTCTGCAGGCCCAGGCATGGTCTCTGCAGCACTCCCGGGGGGCTGAGACCCTGTGGCGTTGAGATAAAGTCCCCTTAGGGATACCCCCAGAAGCCAACCCCATCCCAACACCTGCCCACTGCCGTCACGGCCCAAGCTACCAGCACCTCTCACTGGGATAGGCAGAAGCCTCCTAACCGGTCTCCCTGCTCCCTCCCAGGCTCTTTCAGTCTGTTCTGAACACGGCAGCCACGGGGGCCTTTGAAAATGACAATCAGAGCATATTACCAGTCTGCTCGAGCGCTTCCCTTGGATCCCCACCTCACAGAGTACAAGCCACGCCCCGTGCGGCAGCCTGCAAAGCCCCAAAGCCCCTTGCCTGCGAGTCTCAACCTGGGCTGCACACTGGAATCACCCGAGAGCTCTAAACAATACGGATACAGAGGGCCACATCTGGAAACTCCTACCTAATTGGTCTAGGGTGTGGCCGTGGCATCAAGATTGTTCTAAAGCTCCCTATGAGTTGAATGTGCAGCCAAGTTTGAGAACCACTGGCCTACTTGATCTGCTTCCCGTGGCCCCTGTGACCTCGTCTCCGACTACCGCCTTCTTGCTTGCTCTCTTCCAGCTGCATGGGCCTCCTTTTTCAAACATGCCAAGCACACTTCTACCTCAGGACCTTTGTACCTGCTGGTTCCTCTAACTAGAAAGTTTCCCCCCAGGTATCCACATGGCTCGCTTTCTCATCTCTTCTGGACGTTTGCGCAAATGTCACCTTCTTCGTGAGGCCTTTTCTGACCACCTCACTAAAAACCCAACCCCTCCTCCTGTTCTGGGAAGTCCCTATTCCCCTCTCCAACTTTCTGTCTTTTCACAGCATTTACTACCATCTAACATGCTACATATTTGACTTTTTTGTTTTGTTTATTATGTGTCCCTGCCCATCTAGAATGTAAGCTCTGTGAGGGCAAGGATTCCTGTCTGTTTTGTTCACTGCTCTATCCCTGTGCCTAGACTATGCTGGCATATATAAATGCTCAGCAAATATCCTTTAAATGAATATATACTCTTCTAGCTCTTGTAGATCCTCAGCTGCTCTTTCATCCCTAGGGTCCAGCCAAGTTCTCCTTGGGCCAGGGAAAACCATACTCAACTATACAGTATACAGCAGGTGCTCAACAAATGTCTATGGAACTGAACTGAACTTTTCTCCCTAAAAGAACATAGCCTCCAAACCCAGCAGCAAGATCTTTCCTGAAAAAGATATTTGTATCTTTCCTTTAGATATAAGCTCACTGTAGTTTGCAGCTTTAAGAAAAATTTAAAAATAAGGAGAAAGAGGGGGAAAGAAGTTATGGGGGGAACTCACAAAAGTTAATGAGATTTTCTCAGCTGTGGTACATGTCCACACTTTTAATAATTAGGAGTAACAAAAATTCTAACTGAACCTTAAGGGAACATCTTCTGTAACAAAGAGAGAAGTCAAGACAGACTCCTGTGTCAGGTGTAATGACTTGTTAGCCCTGGAAGATGGATATACTTTAAATACTAATTTATAGAATAAAAATAATTGTTCATAAAAATGCAACTAATTGGGTTAAAAAGACTTATTAACAGGAATACCAGATGATTCTAGAGCCCGTGAGGAATAAATTATGCTATTAATCCTAAACATCTCTCATGGAAGAAGCCTTCCCCCTGCTTGGCAGATGGAGAAACTGAGGCTCTGGGAGGAGGAGGAGGAGAGGGACTTGCCCCCTGAAGGCTGAGGGCACAAGCCCTGGCTGAAGCAGGAGAGGGACCCAGAGTTCGAATGCCCTGTCCTGACTCTGTTACCGGCACCGTGGTGACCCCATCTCCCCACAGGCAGGTCGAGAAGGGCCCAGCCACTGACTCTGCTCACCCACTAGGTCTGAGGTCAGGCAAGGGCCGGTCGAGGGGCAGGCGGTCACTGAGGTAGGCGTTGTAGCCGTAGTACTGGAACTGCTTCAGGGCTATGCGCCGGCCTTCAGGGCTGAGCTCCTGGCCCCAGTGTGCAAACAGAGAGGAGTCTGTGAAGGGCTCAGCCTCTGCCTCCTCAGGCTTGGCGGGAGCCTCTGGAGAAAGAAGAGACAAGGAGACAGCGGGTCAGAGCGCACCCCTACAAATGCCATATGACAACCCCTTTCCCTTCCTCACCACCACCTTGGGTAAAACAATCTTATCCCCATATTTGGGTCTCCCCAGATTTGCGGGGAGAATAGACTATAATCCTTATGCTTCCTCAAACTCATTTATCCATCCATCCATCCATTCATTCATCCATTCACTCATCATCCCTTCATCCATCCATTCATCCACAACCACTAGGCACAAGGGATATAGAAATATACCCTATAGGGTGTACCGAGAGGCTGATAGATATGATCCTTATGCCCCATGGCTTCAAGTCAGAACTCCCTCCTTTCCCCACCAGAGATGCTAGCCCTAGCCCTCAAACTGGGCTTCTGCTTCTCTTTCCCAAGATTGCACCCCCACTCCCTGCCAGTCCTGAGCCTGCTCCATACCCAGGTCCTCTCACCGGGGTTCTTGTTGGCCTACCTCCCTCTCCATTGTCTAGTCTGCTGTGAGTGGCCTGGCCCCGCCGAGTGCCATTCACCTGGCTCCAAGGACCCCCAGCCAGACTGCCTTCTGCTGCTTCCAGACTGTGCCTACCAGAATAGGGAAATCAGTGGCACAGAGGGGTCACCCATGCACTCTGGACACTGAACAACTGGACCCCTGGTCGATTTGCAGGTAGGGGCAGCCCCCACACCAGGTCACAAGCTCATGGTTTCCCTAGAGTTTTCTAAGAAAATGAAGGGGGCATAATTACCCATAAGAGCAGGAGCTTTGGATTCCACACAGACATGGATTCAGATAAATCCCTGCTCCACCATTCACCGGCTACATGGTCACAAGCAAACACTAAACCTCTCTACACCTTGATCCCCCCATTTCTAATGCGGGTATACTAATACCAACCCCCCCCCCCCCCTCCCCCCCCCCCCACTGCCCAGGATCTGAGAGGATTACATAAATAATGTGTATTCAGCACTTAGGCCAGCATATGTCTCAGAAAATTACACAATGCATGGTAACTAGCCTAGCACCTCGCAAGGGGCTCCTGGTGAGTCATTTCAATCTCTCTTTTATGGGAGCAACAGGTAGGTCTTGCCAGGACACAAGCTGATGGGTCAGAATTTTGGCATTCATTCTGAGAGACAGGTAGTCAAGTTCAGAAATCAGAGAAACTGGACAGAGATGCCAAGCCCACTTGATGGTACCCGCCATGCTCATAACATGATGTAAGTGAGAGATGGCACCGGGAGCCTGGAATGAGACAGAGACCAGAGGAAGCAGAACCAGGTTAGGGACAGAAGGGGGAGGCTTGCGACACTTGCCAATGACCACCCGGCCATCTGCATGAAGCCTATGGGCGTAGGACACACACCTATGCCGGGTAAAGACACAGGCAAGGCCCTAAGGTTCCAGGGTCTTCCAGGTTGGGGAGCTCAGCACTGCAGACCACAGCTCTTACTCCCACCTCCTCTTGGGGGGCTCTCGTAAGAACCAATCTGGGAGAGGGGAGGAGGCCTTCCAACACCCAGAATCCTCCTATCATGGAAGGGGTGCTCTGGGGGCGGAAGCCCCTCCCTGTCCCTGCAGGTGCACGAAGGCTGTCTCGAGAGAAGGGGGCTTTTGTGGCTCCCTGCAAATTAGAGAGCCCTTGATTCTGAAGCAGAGCAAGCATACTGATGCCAGAGACTTCAGTGAGAGAGACGCCCAAAGACGTGTCATCAGGGCTGGGGCTCCCAGGCGCTGGGTGAACCTGTGGAAGGCACCTCACCTCTCCTGACCATGTCCTTGGACATACCCCGTACTGGAGGTACGTGTATCTCCTGGGAGAACCATCATAGCTAACCCCCGCTGAGTGCTGACCACCAGTCAGGCTCTGCTGTGAAGGGTTTTCCCCCATCAACTCAACGCGCCCTGTGAGCTGGGGACCTATCTTCGTTTCCGTGTTACAGGTAGTGAAAGTAAGGCACAGGCTGAGGATGAGAAACCTGCCCTGACTCACTCATAAGGAAGCGAAGTAGGGGACAGTCAGTCCCGGGAGGTCTGTCCCCCAAGGCAGCGGTCCTGACCACTACACCACACTAGCTCTACGTGGCAATGGGCTGGGACACACAAGAGTTGCATAGATAAACATGGCAGATCAATTTTCCTTAAAGAGATGGAAGGAAACTCAGATATACAAAACAGATTAGGACCTAAGAAGGAGTAAAATGCAAACCATGTGAGCATTTCTATGACCAAGCAAGAAATGTGGTGGCCACTCAAAGTTCCAAAGTTCCAGAACCCAGCGCACACTTGTTCTCCCCTCCGAGGCATGTGTGAAGGGAGGCCCAGGGCTTACGTGATCATAAAGGTCCTTGCTCTCTAAAAAGATGTTATGACTTGTTCATTTGGAATGTTGGGGACAGTAAAAATCTAAATCAGTGAGCCAACGGAATCATATAATATTTAAAAGAAATGGAGTTTTACTGCTCTCACATACCTACCTAAATGGATATTACCAAGTAAAATGAGATCAGTTAATGAAAAAACTATGATTCACAGTTAGACCTGTGTTGCATAAAAATGTATTATAAACATACTCAAGTCCTAGGTTCTACCACGTGCTCCCGTCTTTTTGCTCAGCATGGGTATAAACCACAACAAACTGGAAAGCAGTGGGTCTTGAATGATCAAGCAGGGGCACAGCACTGGCAAGAAGTCCTCTCTGTTGAATTGCCAGAGCCAAGCACCATGCCAGCCGATGTCCTTACCCAAAGTTATCTCTGTCTTGCTCACGCGTGTGGGCAGGTCAACATCTGTCTGGCTCCCTGCTGTGCCCCCAGCACAGTACGCATCTCTTGCAAGGCGCTCCATAAACCATTTTAAATAAGTTAGTTGATAAGTACCCCGTAGAGGTTAGTTATTAGACATGAAGAAACCAAATGAAAAGGTTAAATGACCAATCTTTGTCAGGGGGCATTGGAGAAAGGTCTGGCTCCCTCCAACCCTCACATTCTTCCCTCTATACCTCAAAGGGCAAACGATAGTCTGAGGGCCAAATGTGGCCTGCCACCTATTTTGTAAATAAGGCTTTACTGGAACACAGCCTCATCCAGATGCTTACATATTATCTACAGCTACTTTAGAGCTACAAGGGCAGAGTCAAGTATGTGCAACAGAGCCCATGTGGCCTAAAAAATAAAAAATACTTAACTATCTGGTCCTTTAAGAAGGTAGAGCATGATGACTCCCTGCTCTACCTTCCATGCAACATCCAAAGGGCTGGTTAAGAGGACTGGTTGTGGAGTCAGAATCTGGGTTTTACACTCCAGATCTACCATTCGCTGCTTTAGTCTAGCTTAGACTGTGCACCTGTTTCCCCAACCAGAAAGTGTCGTTGATAATATTAGTACCCTTTTCATAGAGTATGTGTGCATATTTGATGAGATGTTCCATGTAAGGAGCTTAGCACAGGGTCTGGCATAATAAATGTTAGCTCCTAAGGAACCACAGAGACCCACAACCCCACCAGGGTGCCCTTCTGACACTTCTTAAGTTCAAATGGAGAAGATAAATGGCTTTGCCCTGAGGTCCCCAGCTCTGAAAGATGTTGCTACTGTCTAGCCCCCAGAGGAGGGGTTTCCATGTCCACTGACAAGTGGCCTACACTTAACTGGGTCTACACCCAACAACTCCCGTCTCTGTCTAGTAAGAAAGCAGTCTGACATGGTCATCAGCAAAGGAGGACCATCTTTGACATGTTGGTGTGACAGGAAAAGAGGCTCCAGGGAAGTACAAGGGTCCAGGGGCATCTGGACACATCTGGTGATGGGCCAGACCAAGGGCTGTCTGTCACCCTGGGCTGAGGCACCTGTCAGGAGCAGACTTGGGCTATACTGGAGTATAACAATTCCTACTGGGGTCTGGACCTACTTGAGCGCACCTGACCAACCGAGGGGGTACTCAGAAGAAGTATATATCCAGACAGCTGAGAGCTCCCCAAGGACAGCTCACTCATGGCAGAGATTAAGCGGGGCACAGCACAGTGAACACAGCCTGGAGCAGAGCCAGAGTTTAGAGGGTTCTGAGTACAGCACAAACCCTGTAATCCTGGCCCATTTCTCACCCAGCCTGGGTGCTTGTCTGGGTCCTAGGGACAGCAGGCCAGGAGCGAACACTGAAAGGCTATTCCACCAGACAGCCACACAGAGGGCCCAACGGGCACAGTGTAACACAGAGGCAGGGAAGCACTCCCCCCGCCTTCCGCCACTATGAGCTCTGTGGCAGGCGCAGGCAGGGAGCCCCAAGCAGGACCTGAGCAGACCCACAGGCCGGGGGAAGACACTGCCATGCTATGCCCCTCTCTGCACTGGCAGTATCCTCCAATGGCCAACTGTCTCCTCAGCATGAAAGACCGAGTTCCTACACTTAGTCCCTAACACTTAGAAGACCCTACAAGGCTCCTGGTGATTAAGACCCTGAGAGCTCACCCACCCACCCACTGCCCCCTTGCCTTCTCTACTCCAGCCACATTGGCCCAGACTCGCCAGGCACATCTCACCTCAGGGCCTTTGCTCTTGCGCTTCCTTCTACACCCCATGGCTAGCTCCCCTCACTTCCTTACTCAGAAGTCATTTTCTCAGCAAAGCCTCTTCTAAGCATTCGATCTCCCTGTTCCCTCTGCACCCACTGAAGTCCTTCTTCTTTTTTTTTTTTTGTCTTGCTTGTTGTCTTTCCTGACTCAGACGTGAGTTCTGTGAAGTCAGGGATTTGCTCTGTTCTCTGAGGAACCCCCAGTGCTTAGAACAGTGCCTGTTCTGGCAGGTGCTTAATGAATATCAGGAAGATGAATGAATGGAGCAGTAGCAGCAAGACAGGAGAGGATAGCCCCCTATCCGTTAGGGATTCCTCACGTCCTCGGAGGGAGTTGAAAGGGGCCTGGAGACCTGTGTCAGCAAGTAGGAATGTGAAGCCGGTAAAGGGCAGAGCAAATTCCATTTGTGTGCAGTTAATTTCCTACCTAGTTCACTTACACGAAGCCTTTTGAGATTATCAGTGTGCTTTTAGAAGCTTCTTAGGGAGTTCCATGGAATGCGGTCGTTGGTAGACAACACCCACCCCCCTCCCCAGGACTTTTTGGTAAATCTCTTACACCAGAAAAGTACCTGGAATCTCTCCCAAGTGTCCAGAACAGGACTGTGCACAGAGAAACCACCCCAAAAAAACATGGGAGAAGAGAGCAAAGGAAGGAGGGAGTAAAGGCTGTGTGTGTTTCTTGCCTCTTCCTCTTTCTACTCTCACCTGGAGGAACTCAGAATGAAAAGACCACAGGAAGGCTCCAAAGTCCCAGAAACCCAGGTGCAGGGGACAATGAGGTGGCAAGACCCAGAGTCTTCAGAAAACTAACATGCCTTCAGGGAGTATCTGACCCAAACCACAGAGCCTCAGAGAGACTGAGAGTCAGGTCAGGTGTCCCCATTCCTCCCCAAAGTTCCCGCAGACATGTGGCTGCCAACCTTCCTCCTGAGCTCACCCCTGGCTTGATCTCTAAGGTGCTTGCCGCAGAAATCCCTGTCGGCAAACTCAAGGGGAGGAGTCCCCTGAGAGGTCACTAATCACTCCACCTTTTGAAGAGAAAAGGCACATTTGATGGGTCTGCGCAAAGCAATGACATTTCTGACGCTGAGAAAAGAGGCTGACTTCTTCCTCCTCTTTGACATCTCTCAGAGGAACGGGCCTTTTGCTTTGTGGGCACTCCCCCTCTGGCCCAGGGAACAACCATTTCTGCTCATCCCTTGAATGCCCTTCTCGGCCAGCATGTGGGAACTGCTGCTCTGTCAGCTTTATCCCGAGGGGCTCCCCATGGCTGCACCTCCCTCACTGCTGGGCTTTGGGAGTCACCGTCAGCTCTGCCCCAAAGGGAGTTAAACTCTTCTTATCAGACAATCAACAAACACTCAAGCAAGTGTATTGTGCACCAGGTCTATTGCTGGGCATTGGAAATACAAAGACCACTCAGACTCGGTGCCTACCCTCAAGCAAATCCAGTCTAATGGAAAAGCCGGTTGTACAGAGAATGTGATCAATGCTCGGATCCAGGGTGGGTAACATGCCACTGGGTCACTGAAGAGGGAAGAGTTGCATGCAGGGAAGGCTTCCCAGAGGAGAGGATGCTCAAGTTAGATATGAAGAGTAAGTGAGATTCACAGGCTCACTCTGGAGAAGGGTACCCCTAGGGTGGGGCCAAACAGGAGCAAAAAGGCAGAAGCAGGAGAGAGCACAGTTGTGGGGCTCAAGGCCTCTGGACAGATGGCTATCCACAGTTGAAACCAGAGAAGAAGAACCGGAGCTGCTGGGGGTCTCAGGAGGCCTGGGACAGCAGGATGTCTGGAAGATCCATACTGAAAACTGCAAGTCTGAAATGCCAGGATTGGCCATATCATTTGGAAATAGTTTATGAACCTATAAGCACGTATATAGATAGTATGCCGAAGTCCAACATACTAACCATCAACAAAGGTACTGTCTCAAGTGGCAAAATACATTATTTGAGGTCCAGTGAGGAGGGAAACTGCAGGCCAATCTTGGGTGTCTACTGCAAACCCTTTGGCCCTTGAACCGATCCCTTGTACCCTGTAGCCCCGTTCCATTGCCCTGCCCTGCCAGGTGGTGAGGCTAGGCCATCACAGTGGCCCGTGATGTAGGATCTACCCTTCCCATCACAGATAAGAGGAAACCACAGCCCAGAGACGCATCCCCAGCCTCCCTCCATGTTGTGAGCCAACACGTACTGGCTTGAAGACCAGAAACTTCGGCTCCGGGAGCAGACCCAGCCGGTCTGTCCTGGTTGACTGCAACATTCAACTACCAGATACTTCCACAGTGCCAGTCAACAGCTGCTGCCCCGAGCCCCTCCAGGTGGCCTGGCTACCCCAGCTGCTCTGGCTCTCTTCTTGGAATACTCCAGGTCTTTCCACTGGCCAGCAACTACAAGGTGCATGCCTGGCCTGGCCAGCAGTCCCAGGACCTTGGCCCACACTGTGGCCAGCATTCATGCCTGTGCCTTGCTGGTTAAGTATAGTTTGAGTATCACTTGCTCTGAACCCTTCCTAGGAGGCCCCCCGTGAAGAAGAAGGCCAGAGACCTTTCACTCAGCTCATCTGCTTCCCCCCTGTTAATGCCCAGTTCTCATTGTGCATGACATGTTTTCTCAAAAGTTCTACCCGTGATCACATGGGGCATCGGGAAACACCACATTATGGTCTCAGAGATATGCCCACAGTGCCGCACATGCAGCCCACTAATGAGAGCAGAGAATTACAGATGCATGTCCTGACAGCCTCTATGCTAATTCACGGAGACAGGAGGGAAGCGGGGCAGGAGAGCGGCTTGTGAGGCTTTGAGCAATGAATGCAACAAAGGCCACAGCTCTGAGGGTTGTGCCCTGGCGTGCCCGCTAGGCACGAAGAGCACATCTGGAGACTCTACCAAGGCTTTCGAGGCTCATGAAGCCACTGATGCTGGAAGCGGGAAGAGTACCTGCGTGAGGGCGGCTGCTGGGGTGAGCAGCCTGAACAAGGGCTTGCCCAGCTGCTTTTGCTCCAGGGTCTTGGCGGTGCCGAGACCGCACAATGGAGTGGAAAGAAAATGGGTTTTGGAGTGAAACAGACGTTGTGCTGCTGCCCACCCCCATCCACTTCTGACTGCCTGTCTTCTCCAGGACTGCATTCCTGGCCATCCCCATCTTTTGAAGCTGAGCCCCTTAGCCGGCCCCTGCTGTGCACTTTACCGAAGCTCTGAGAAGCTGCAGGAGAGACTAAAGCCCAGACCTCCCCCTAGGCAAGAACCCAAGACCCACCTCTGCTCCTTGGATTTTAGGATAAATCCTAAAACAGCAGTAGAAGGGGTCACATGGCACAGTGGCTGATGGAGGCCAAAGGGGTCTGGAGCTCCCACTGCAGGGCTGAGTGGCAGTACCAGTTGAAGTCCGCTGAGGGGCAGACAGAGCCACCGGGAACCGAGCTCACATCACTTAGGACCCCCAGCCCGCTGCCTACACTGAGCCATGTCTTTATTGGAAGCCACAGCTCTGCTTCTGGTGCCTCACTTTGGGCTCCTTTAGGGGTATCTTTGCAGGAAAGTGATGGAGCCTTCTTGTTGCTTGTGGTTTTACTCAGTTTACTATATATTCCTCTTTCTGGCAGAGTTGAGCAGGCTTTGAGAGCATGTGGGGAGGGGGGCCTAGATTCTGCCCTGCAGCCCGTCCTATAGCCACTGCTATTTCTGCTTCTACCTTCAGGCCATGCTCAAAGCCAAAGCTCTGGGTGTTTGGTGCTGAGATCCAGAACCCAGTAATGAGGAGGCAGGGAGAAAGCAGGACAGACCAGTGGGCCCATGTCCCAGGTAGCTGCCTGCTGTGGGCGCTAGAACCTGTGTATAAGGTTTATCTATAGGTCTGTCCCCTGGTCCTCCTCCTGGAGTGTTCTGGAGATCCTTCTCTCCCCACTCCTGGGGAGCTGTTCACCTCTCTGGACAAGACCCGCAGCCTGACCCTTCCATCCTCCGCCCTCTCCTGTGGAATGGGAATAGCTTGCCAAGCTGCTGTGTGGAGTCACCATGAAGTTGGCTTTTGGAAGGCTGAAGGCTAAGCACTAAATAATGGAGTCGGCCTTGCCGAATCTCCCAGATAAGAACTCTTAAAGGATGCTTCCTTTTCTTCTACCTCATTTAATTTTTTTAACAGCTTTATTGGGGTACAATTTATATACCATAAAATTCACCCATTTCAAATGTACAATTCAATGATTTTTAGAAAAATTTTCTTCTACGCTTGAGATGCCTTGTTGCATGCTTTATTGGGGGCTAAAAAGAAAAGGCTAATTGAATATCCAGAAATGTACATTTTTCTTGTCGGCTCTCAGTAAACCCTTGCCTGCTGGCTTCCGGCTGGTAAGAAGTCACCATTATTCCTACTAAAGAGCCTGGTGCTGGGGCCCCGCCTGAGCAGCCCAGGCCGGTCCCTTGGAGGCCCACCATCGGAGTGCTACTGCTGAGGCTGGGTTCGCTCCACTACACAGGGATGGATGTCACCCCGAACAGCAGGCCAGTCCGGGCTGCCTTCAGCTTGCCTTCTGCTGTATCGTCCCCACAGCCCAGGATGTGTCTCCCTTCCCTCCCCTTCTAGCATCCAGCCCAGAGGCCCACAGCCAGCCTCTGTGCCCAGGGCCCCAGCCACAGTGAGGCGCTGAGAGCTTGTGGGAAACAGTAGCCCGAGAGGCAGGAGGCCTCAGCCAGTTCTCACCTCCAACACTGGGCAAGTCGGATGCTCCTTGATCCCCTTTTCTCATCTGTAAGATGGACCCAGTGTTTGGGTTTTATTTGGGAGGAAAAGGAGGACTTTAGCACATCATCGTGGTGCTTTTTCTTATCCTGGAAAAGCAAGACTCTGCCTCTACTGGGGCTCCCAAGGGGAAATTTTTGGGATCTTATAAACACCCCTAGATATGCTGAGAGCTCTAACGATAAGAAAATAAAGTATTCTGCATAAGGTATTTCCCCTCTCTGCTTCTAGAGGTGCATTAGAATTCCAGCTAAAGGTCTTTTGCCTGCAGCCCTCACAATTAGGCTTTCTCTTCCAGGGATCCTCAGAACTGCTAAGAGAAAGAAGTGAAATCTGACAAGAGAAACCTCAGAGCTAATCAGAAGAAAGGAGCCCTGACAGTCTCAGGTCTGACACCATTAAAATCTTCTGTGCAACGACTTTATTCATCGAGGCAAAGGCAAATGTGGGAGAGCTTCCTCTGACACCTGAAGGATGTTGTGGGGAAAAAGCGAGACTTCTTCTGAACACTTCATGACCAGGCAGGGGGGCTTCCTGCAGGGGCTCTGGAGTCAGCTCTGCCCTTGACCAGCTGGCTGACCTTGCTCAAGCTCTCGAGCCTTTCTGAACCCGAGCTTGCTCATCTGTTTAATGGGGACAATGCTATCTACCGCTAGCTCACCACAGAGGTGAGGTTCTGGAGACCCGGGAGTCTGACAGGGTTTCTCCGAGATAAAATCAAGGCATTGGCACGGCTGCTTTCCTTTCTGAATGTTCTAAGGGAGAATCCATTTCCCTGGAGTGTTGAATCTTTGAATCCTCTCCAGCTTCTAGAGGTCACACATTCCGTGGCTCACGGCCCTCTTACTCCAAGGCGGATGCCAACAACGGTGGCTTGTCTCCTCTTCATGTGGCATTGCTCTGACTTTCTCTTCTGATACCTTCTTCCACTTCTAAGGAGTCTGAGATGACCTCAGGCCCACCTGGATCATCTAGGATGCTTTCTCTATTTTGAAGTCAGCTGATAACCACCTCCATTCCATCTGCAACTTTAATTCCCCACTGCCGTGTAGGGTAATAAATTCACAGACCCCAGAGATTGACATGTGCACACCTTTTGGGGGGGGTGGTCATTTTTTTGCCTACCTACCCCAATAAGAGTTCCGTCACTGTGGGTTTTGCCATCAATAAAAAGAAGATTCTAATACCTTGCCCCGGGGGCTGTAGGGAGGCAAAGAAATGACACTAATATTTGTTGAGCACCAAGCATGTGCCAGTACCACTCTCACTACAGAGTCCTCTCATCCCTGATACTTCGGTGAGACTGCATGCGGGGATATGACCAGGGCTATCAGGGCATGACTGACAGCCAGGTTCTCCAAAGAAGCAGGTGCACATGAGGGTAGCAGGTGGCCGTGAGCCATGCAGGGACCTCATCCCTGACCTTGAAGCCACCTTGGCCCTGCCTCCCTCACACCCCAGCTAATGAACAACAAAGGAGAGCTGCAGACGTTGCAAAGCGGGTACTGTGGCAATCACCATTCTGCCTGTTTCCTTTCCACTCACTCTGATTGAACTATCCCAGTCTCTGACTGGCTCCTGACCATTGGCCTTGCCTCCCACTGCTGTGCTTTGGCCTAGGAACTGGCATTTGGCTACCCAAAACTCTGGCTTTCAAAACTCCCTAAAGCTGCAGTTCTATTGTTCTGGGGACAGGGGAGGGGGTTCTCATCTGAGAATCCGATGAAACCTGTGACCATGCCCCAGAAAATGCACACTGACCCATGCACGGGATAATCTGCCTTCAACTTCATGGGAGTCACGAGTGGTAGTATGATGGAAAGCAGGGGTGGCAAACTTTTTTTTGTAAAGGACCAGTAGTAAATATTTCAGTCCTATGGGTCACGTGTCTCAGTCACAACTACTCAGCTCTGCCACGTAGGGAGAAAACAGCCATGGACGCTATGTAAATGAGTGGGTGTGGCTGTGTTCCAAGAAAAAACGACTGATACAAGCAGGCAGCAGGTGGGCGGCAGTTTGCCAACCCCTGGTGTAGCCATAGCACAGACTGTGGATCCTGGCCCTTCCATCTACTAGATGGATGAGTCTTAACTGCTTTGAGCCTCGGTTTCCTCACTTGTAAATGACGATAACAATTCCTACTTCATAGGATTATAGTGAGGAAAGTAGGAGTAAATCTGTGTCAAGCCCTCAGAACAGTGCTCGGCACCCAGTAAGCTCGGTGAAGTGTCAGCTAGGGTCTGTCTGCTGGTCAAGAGCCTCCGCCTCCAGGAAGCTGGCTTTGATACACCGCTCTAGCTCGTCTGAGTTGCTGGTATCTGCCTCATGGGACACAACCCTAGCCGAACTCAGCCCCAGCTGAGAAAGACAAAATACAGTTATGATTCTGGATGTTCAAGTCCCTGCAAACAGGATGCTGGTCAGGGCTGGGGATAGAGAAATCAGGCCCCATGCCCTGCAGGGGCTGGCAATGGTTAGGGAAAGTAGCCCCAGACAGGTGGGCTAGGATTCAGGAAGGTGGCAAGTCCTAGCAAAGAACTAGAAAATGAGCCGGGGGTCTAGGGAGAAGCACCATTTTTTCTGTCTGGGCTGACGTGACAGGTGAGGAATGGGAATTCGTCAGATCTGGGAGACCATTCGAGATACGGTATGCGGACCTCTCGCAGCCAGACAGACCCCATGCCATCTCTGGAGCTGAGCCTGCACAGGGGCAGAGTCTGGGCCCGGGTGTGGCCGAGCTCTCCGCTGCGAGGGCCCGGCAGGCCGGGGCAGCGAGAGCTCAGTGTGCACACACACTCACGGAAATCCAAGAGGACGTGATTAGAAATTATGCAGAATGAAAGCTTCCATTAAAGGTCCGAGTCTTTATGCTCCAAGCCAACCATATAAAGAACATGTGAAAAACTCACTTTAAGGAGTGACAAATGTGTGTATCTTAGGAACCAGGATTTATAGGTGCCATTATGTGCTACTTTAAAACAACCCTTTAAACCTAGAATTCTGCCTAGGAGATATAATGAACTCTGAAGCACATGCCATCATTTTTTTTCCCTGAGAGCTGACAGCCTGGAGCTGAGCACCCGGACTTCTAAATATACCCCTCACTGTTCACACATAAAACACAATGTTTCCACACATCAATTTCTTGGAATGAACTAACTGGTCGACCCTGATGATGTTCAAGTGGCATGCTTCTCCCCGGCACGGATGTACCGATGGGAATAGCTGGGCTCGGCAGGGAGGAAACGTGGCGCCTTGCACTAGAATAGTCTGCTGCCTGACCCACCGGACGCCTGCAGTAGCCGCACCTCCGAGGTGCTGGGGCGGCTTGAGGAGAAGTCCTGGCTTTGGGAAACCTGCAGCAGGAAAGAAGCCGGGAAGGGCCGTGTGTACCTCTCCTCTGTAATACCACTCTACTCTCTCCTCTCCAGTCTCAGGCTCTCCACAGCAGCCTGCAGCCTGGCAGCCTCTTTCTTCTGGTCATCGAGGAGCAGCCCTGTGCTGGAATGCAGTGGCTCCCAATATTAGTGAGCATCAGGCTTACCCAGAGTCCTGGTGAAATCACAGATCCTCTCTGGGCCCCACCCTTGGAGGTGCTGACTCAGCGGGTCTGGGGTAGAACCTGAGAATATGCATTTCTAACAAATTCCCAGGGGATGCCGAGGCCGCTGCTTGGGGCCCTGCTCTGGAAACCAGGCGGTAGAGGTGACTGAAGTCCCAGGCCTCCTTCTAGCCTGGCTCTGTGGCTCATGCCCCCCATGAGTGGGCAAGTCCCCCCTTCTCTTTAGGACTCAGTTTTCTCCTGGGTGAATGCGAGGGGCAGGGGGTGGTAAGATGAGCGTAGGTCCTAAAATGCAGTGATTCTAGGGTGTTTCAGATCACACATTCTGGCTCACACAGGGACTGGTGGCTTCCCCTTTGAAGGAGAATGGTCAAGGGAACCCTTCTACCTCGGTTCAACTCTTGTATCTTATAAATAAAGTCCAGAGAGGTTAAATGACTTGCTCCAAGTCACACAGATCTGTAGCAGTTGATTCTTAGACTGGGAAAGGAGACAAAGCCCCCAAAGGCCCTCATTCCCTGCTCAATGCTCCCTCTAACACCCACAAGGATTCCACCCCGTAGCTCTGGGAAAAGGCAACCGGCTTGACCAACAAGGATTTCCAGTACCTCGGAGGCAGCCAAGCCCTAGAGCCTGAACCTTGGGCGAACCAGGGAATCCCCCTACAGAGACTCCTCACCGATGCTGGTGTCTGGATCCAGATCTAGAGAAGCACCTGCACCCCATATGTCAGGCCAGCACAAAGCTCCGAGGAGCTCTGCAGGTCTGGAGGGAGAGGACATTAATCATAAAATCCAGGGACTATTAAACCAGGCTCCCAGAGGAGGGCAGAGTTCCTGGTTTGCTTGGTTATCATCAGCTGTATCCTCACACATGGGCGCGCGCGCGCGCGCACACACACACACACACACACACACAGAGTTACAGAAGGTCACAGCAGCCTGTCCTGAAAACAGATTCCTCTAGTCCCAAGCGGCTGCTCATCTCATACAGCAAGACCGTTAAAAAGGTGTCATTTCAAAGACAAGAGAACACTTGTAAAAACAAACTTTGAAGAAGAAATATTATGGCGCTCCACTCTGGTTCAACAACCCCCATCTGAATCCTTCAGTGCAATCTAGAGCAGAGAGGGATCTCAGAGGCCAGGGCATTGCCGGGTTCAGTCTGTTCACAGGTTCCTGGGTGCCCGGCCGCTGGAGGTCCCAGGGCTGGCTGTGTCATCACTTCTAGCAGCTGTTGGCTCACTGGACATCTTCTCATTATTGTCCCCAGCCATGAATCTCCTAGTCCTGGCAGCTGTGCTTATATTTCAGTGAAGGGAAGTGGATTTGTCCTTCGAAAAACTTAACATGTCGGCCCTCCCGAACCCAAGCCCCTGCAGGACCCAGAAAGGCTTTGAATCCACGTCAAAGAAGCCATCAAAGGAAATAGGCCATTTTCAAACAAATTCCATTTCTCGAGCATGATGGTAAAAATATTTATCACATGAAAGATGTGAAAAACCTTTATGATGTCTCAATGCTCTGTATTATGAATGCAGCATGTGTCCAGTGGAATGTGTGCAAAAAAACCCAGTCATGCCTATGATTTTGATAGCGGGAAAAATTAGTCCTTTCCATCTGGCAAATTCTTAATTTACCAACCCAGTTGTGCTATATGGGCACACGAGGCCAAGGAAAGAGGCGAGCCTGGCATTGAGCCAGACAAAATCAGCAAAGGCTTTGGGCAAAGAAACTCAGCATGTCCAGGCCACAGGGAATAGAGGTCCTATGCTTACCTATCTCTGTCAGCCACGGCTTTGGCTAGCATCCACACTCATACCTCATGCGCAAGGTCAGACAAGGCCACTTCAGTGGGTCTCAGGATCATCCACATGGTCTAAACTTTCTTCAGGGAACTTCATAATCATGACTGTTTGCCCCACCAAGGGATTTCAAAGTGCTTGATAAAGCTCGTTCTTATGCCCCAGAAAGAATGGTGAGGGGGCAAGCCAGGCTTCCTGGGAGACCCGAGTCTCCTGGGCTCAGATTTGAGAATAAGAACTCTGCTCAGAGACTGTGTGGCCCTGAGACTCTCCCCCTGTGCCATGCTTTGAGGCTGGTGGGTGACCAGAGAGAGTACTCATAAGCACAGACTCTCATGCGCCCATGAGTGTGTCCTTCTTTTCAGAAAAGAAAGGCCCCTAGTTCTAATGCCCTTTCTTTCTGGAGGAAGTGGCTCAAACAGAAGCTCGCTGACAGGTCCTAACACACTGAAAAAGACACGTTAGCTTGCCCTACATTTTTTGGTACCCACAGGGAGGCAAAGATTAAAATCCATGCATTTGGAGTTAGGAATGAAAGTGAATTCACTTATTCAACTAATTTGCATCAAGATGCAGTTGTTCAGAGAGAGAAACTTGGCCTAGTGGTAAAGTACAAGAACTCTGAGCCACCCTGTCAGAGTTTGGAACGTGGCTTCCTGACTTACTAGCTGTGTGGCCTTGTGTAAATCTATTCACTTCTCTGCACCTCAGCTTCCTAATGTAGAAAATTGGGGATAATCGTAATATCTGCTTCCTCGTGGGGTTATTGTGAGGACTGAATTAATTAGTAAAAGAGTCTCTTGCATTCTGTGTGCTACATAATCATGGGCAACTGTTACTATTGTTATGGGTCAGGTCCTCTGCTTGAGTGCTAGGGATAAAATTGTAAACAGAAACAGTGCGGAGTTGTTGAGGTGGCTACTTCATACTTCGGTGCCTTACCAACCAGTGTCTGATTCACAGGGTGACTTAGAACACAAGGCTCCTCTACCCTCCCTAAAAGGCTGGAGGAGGCCCAGAGCCCATTTGTACCCTGGGATGAAAGGCCTTGTGATACCCAAGAAAGGTCTGTCTCTGCTCCTGGCTCTCCACCCCTTTGCTGCAAAGGTCAGGGGAGGAAGAAAAGTCAGGAAAGCCACATGGGCATAAAGGAGGCTAGTGCCATCATGTGAGGGCCTCTGTATCCAGACTGATCACCCCTGGGCTGGGGAGTTGTGTGAACAGGTGGCGATTTTTCCTGCCAGGCTGGTCACACTGTGCAGGCCAGGTCCAGGAAACAGCACTGTTGTCTGCAGGCAGACACCAGAGATTCCTCACAGCTTGGGGGTCGATCCCCAGGCTGCCTTCTGCTCCTGAGGATCATAACCCAGTGGCCATGGCATCTTGGCAATCACAGAAACCAAGGCAACCCAGAGCATGAGACTGGGAGGCACAGCTCGGGCAGGGGCCTGAAGGTGGCCTGCATGAACCAGAGAGGACTGGAGGTGACAAGCCTCTCCACTGTTGGGAGTAATCAGGGGAGGCTTCTAGACCCCCTCCTCACACACCCATATTGCTCACCTTATATAAGATATACGATGGTTAGCTCCCTAGACCATGGACTTGGACACGGTCAGCCCCATGCTAACCTCCTCACCTCTGCCAGCCCCCAGTAGGAGGAATGTTCCTGCTGTCTGTGTGCTGGGCACTGGGCTCTCTGGAGGGGAGGGGCTCACCCTGCCCAGCAGTCCTGCCTTTCCGAGGCCTCCTTTCTGTGCATTGTTCATCAACTCAGTGCAGAGCCATCAGCTGGAAGATTCCCAAATACAGATGTGAGGCAAAGTGAGAGCCTGAAAGAACCGCAGGAACACATCCGTCCAAACCAGCTCTCGGCCTCTACTGATCATAACTCCCAGTAAGAACCGTATCTCGCATGACGCCGGTATGCACGTGCAGATAGGCATTAGGGAAACCACAAGTTACAAAGCAGTCTTTAGTCTTATATGTGGGACTAATTCTGGTATATTCTATTTTATTCTATGATATTCTGTTAAGAAGGAATGCTGGTCATGACCTAGGAAATTGATTCCATGACCTACTAATGGGTTGGGACCCACATTTTTAAAAATACAGATCTAGATCAATGGATTGCAACCTTTTATAAATCAATGCCCCCTTTTCATAAGTCGTAAAATCCCTACCTTCCTTTCATATTACCTGAAATTTGAAATAAAATAATTAAATATCCCAACGGAAAACAAATAAAAGCAAAGGCATTTGGAATATGCTTTTTCAAAGTATGCATGCCACCTAACCCGACTGTCCCAAGATTTTGATATGGACACCCCCACTGAAGGAGAGAAGGTGCTCCCCACTGAAAATACCTTGGCTAGGACAGTGATTTCCAAGAGCTTCTGTGGAAGCTCTTGGAAGCCCCACCCTTGGGGAGGGTGGACCCTGACTGGGGGTATAGGAGGTCTGAAGCCCCTCTCTCCCCCTTTCCCACAACAGCTGTAATTTAGTCTATTTATATACTAGAATTTTGTACAGGAAACCCTTTAAAGGAAGGGTCAAGGGCTAAAGAAAATGATTTAAACCCCACAAGCTGATGAGTTCATCCATGTCATTTCCCAGGAGAGAGAATGACGCTAAGTCACTCATTCCATCAGGAAGGTTCAGAGACTTGCTGAAGATGGCACAGAAAGGCAAAGTTGGGGCAGAAGTGAGAGTGAGGGGGACACGGGACAGCAGGTAAAATCTGAGCAGTATTTCCCGGCCTTCAAACGGGTTCAGAAAGGCCCAGCAATAACGACCCCCACAGATCAATGAAGGGGCCCAATTCCTTGACTGTGGGTTAGATTTCTAGAAGACTCCGGGTGGAAAACGTCTCCCCTATTGGGCATCAGAAGCCTTGCTTAACAGGTACATGTGTCCTTGATTAATAGAAGATGGGAAATAAATTGATCATCGCTGAACAGAGGCAGTGTGTTTGGAGGAGAGCATCTTCCTAACCTGGGGCCCTAGAGGTGAGAGGCTCTTGATGGAGAGAAGACAGGCATCCCTGTGCATGCCCACCAGCCATGTATGCTACCTGTGCTCATGCTGGGGCAGGGAGGGGGCTCTGTTGGCTAGTCCACTGATATGGAGAAGCCCATCCTGAGTGTCAAGCCCATGGCTCTCGAGCACCTGCTACATCAGCTGCTGCGGTCCTAAGGGAGATCACCTACCGCTTGATAATCAGAACCGTCCCAGAACCGCTGGTTCTGGCTGTAGTTGCTGCCCTCTGCTCCTTCAGACAGGCTTTTCTGACCCAAAGCCAGACAGGAGAGGCAAGGCAACAGACAGTCTTCTTGGGGCTCCCAACACAGCAGAGATGGCCCTGCCGATCTGATGGCCAGACAGAGGCATGTGAAGGGAACCGTGTCCTAGACTGAGCCCAGGTCTGAGCCAGCCGTAAATGTCTCCGAGGGTTGGAGTCAGCCCGGGAGACATACCTGCACACACTCCTACACATCCAGGGCCCAGACAGCCATTGCCCCTCAGGCCACAGCTTACCCCAAGTTCCCAGCCCTGGCTGCACGTTAACGCCAACTGAGGAACAAAACAATAATAAGCCTACTGAGGTGCAGGCTCTACCCTAAACTGACCAAATCAGAATATCTGGAGGTGTCATCCAAGCATTTTTTTTTTTTTTTTTGCTTTATTTCCTTCTTTATCTCCCCAGGTGATTCCAGTAAGCAGCCAAGATTTAGAATCACTAGGTTGGGGAAATGGTTTACAAAATTCAGTGTATACATAAGAATCCATCTGGAAAGTCTGGCAAAAATATCAGATACACCCCAAGACGGCCCATCCCCAGAGATTCTGGAGCAGAAGGCCTGGGGCAAGCATAAGAAATTAGCTGCACCCCCCCCCCCCCATCAACAGAACTTCATGTCAATCCAAACCATCACAAATCACCAATAATAAGCAACCCTGAATGTCTTATCCCCTGACCCAATACCGCAATCCCTTTATATGCGATCAATGTTTTATTGGACAAATACTATGCCTTCTTTCCAATGTAGTAGTATATTATCATACCCCCTTTCATATACCCTTTTAGAAGTGTTGTAACTGATGACTACAAGGTCTATTTTCCTCATTTGGGCATCATGATGTCCCATTTTCCCATGTGAGTATCAAAAGGCCCCTTCATGATAGAGGGCTCTTTGATATACAGATGGGTGTGGGGGACAAGGAGCTCTGGGCTGTAGCGGTCCCCGGCCCCTGGCTGATAAGCCCAATCCTCCTTCCTTCATGCCGTGCAGTTTTATAAATAGCCAAGTGTTGTTTTAAGATTCTGAGTCTCTTCTCTATGCCACAAACTCTTTAGGTGTTTCTGAGGCGGTGTTCCCCAGAACATTTTGAGAAACCGGGCAGCTGAGGCTAGGCTGTAGGGAGGTTGCTGGGGAATAAAAGCAGGGCCAGGTTGGGGGATGGAGGACCTCACAGGCTTTTCACTGAACCCCACTTCCCTGAGTCACCAGTAGGCAGGGTTCTCAGGACTGGAGGCTTTTTCAAACAGAAGCCCCAGAAATCAAAGGACACGTCTCCACTTCAAGAATCCCCGGCTTAGTGAGCAGCCACTACCGAGGGCGTATGGCAGATTCCACAGGGTTTTGTGATGCGGAAAGCTTTCAAACTACTTACTGCAGGAGGGAAACCGAGATGAGGCCAACAGTCTCCCTGCCTTCAGCGACCTCACACTCTAGTATGAGGTATGACAGGCGAACAGGTGTATCGCCAACGTATCACCATTCCACACTGGGCTGCCTCACACTGGCTGGATAGATGGATGACCAGACAGACGGTCACACGGCTGAAGCCAGGGTTGGGTAGAGAGAGTGTCGGCCCAGCTGCTATCTCTTGAGATGGAACGGCAGAACTGAGCACTTTTTACGTCACTGAAGGAGCCAGCTCTGAGGATTTTATTTTTTGGATCCCGGGAGCCAGGAAAAGCAGACTGAGCTGCTAGAAACACAAAGGAGCAAGTCTGCTTTATTGCCTTTGTGAATATCTCAGACAGTGCAGAGCTAATGAAGGCCCCAAACCATGGTCCCAGACTGTTCCTAGGGACTTCACAGAGGGAGTAGATGAAAGGCATCAGGACAGCTCTGAAAACCTGTCCCTCATTATAAGCGGTTCAATGCCTCAAGGCAACATGCAGTCTCCACTTTATCAATCTGCAGCTTCCTGTCCATCAGAGGCCCAGACTGTTCCTTGGGAGCCCAGAGAGGAGAGGTCCCCAGGGGCAGGTGGGGCAGCACGTCCCCTCCAGCACCTCAGAGATCGGTCCTAAGCATCACTCAGCCATCAGCAACAGCCCCTTGGTGTGAGAGTGCAGCAAAGGGGTCAAGAGCATGGGCTCTGGATTTAACAGATGAGGGCTCCCCCACTATGACCTATGTGACTTTGGGCAAGCTCCTGAATCTCTCGTAGCATCCTGGCTTATTGGGCTGTAAAAGGGGGATTTAAAAAAAAAAAAAAAACCTACCTGCTAAGTGCTGGGAAGAGTACATGAAGTATATTTCATGTAAAGCGCTGTCAATGCTTGGGACATGGGAAGCGTCTAATCAATGTTCTCTAGTGGTGGTACAACCAAGGTCACTGTTGCTATGTGGAATGGTGGCAGCAAAAAACACAGAAAGACCAAGGGCTGAAAAGCCAAATTCCCAAGCACGAGTGCCTTCTCTGCCCTGCACTAGCTGCATGACCTGGAACTCCTACCCTCTCTGAGCCTCAGCCTCGTCTCTGAGATGGACATGGTAATTACGCGTGCCCTCCGCCACACAGGGTTTGCATATGTGTTGAACGCTGTGTTTGTGCCCATGTTATTCCCAGCATACCTAGAATAGTCTCTTCGTGTCCTTCAGCCTGGCGCAGGGGTGGCGTATCTGATCCTTCAGCAGCCTACGGCAACAGTGAGGTCCTCTTCCCCAACAACACCTGAGGGATCTTGTTCTACAGATAACCAGGGAACTCAAAGATCCACTCAGAGCTCGTCTAAAAGCTCAGTTTCGTTAACCGGCAGGACTGGGAGGAATGCCCCAGAGGGAAGCCTGCTGAATGCGTTGCCATGATCATATCTTTTACAGGGTCCGATACCAATCTCTAAGGCGGGAATGGGGTCGAGCAAGGTCCAGCTGAAGGCCCTTGTTCTTTGGGGAGCATTCCTTGATCTCCCAACTCCTCCACTGGCTGTGCACAGCAGTCTGTGTCTTGTTGGCTGGCCTCTGACTCACATTTCGGTCCTGGCTCATCAGTGGGAACTTTTAGCTCATCAGATGATGTGAAGAAGCCCACACTTCTCCATGCAGCTCACTTTCTGCCATTAGGATGTGAAGAAGGCACTGTCCTCCACACAATTTGCTGGGTAAGTGACCACCCCATGAGCCCCGTCATTCCTCTGGTCTAGGCTTGGGGACCGTGACAGGATGACTACTCCCTGGCAAAATTTTGACCTTTTCATCTTTATCTGACTCCCTTCTCTTACTCGGCTGCTCGAAGTGTTGGCAGACACAGGGAATGGAGTGAAAGACCTGTTCAGACCCTGCCAGCTAAGTGGCTTTGCAGATTCTCAGACTCCTTCCCTCCTCCAGAGAACTTCTTCCGGCCACTGTGAGTGCTATGCTTGGCCTATAGCAGCATGTTCCCAAGGCCTGTCCCCACACCTGAAGAGCAGGAATAACCTGTAGCTGCTGTGGAAGGCCTGTGGTGCCTCCTTGGTCTCCAACCACCTATGGCCCCAGGACACAACTTCTGTGCTCTGTAGGATGCTTTTCCCCTCTGTGGGCCCATCCTAAAAACCTCTGCCTGGGAGTCGAATGTCCGTCCAAATGACTCTTGATACCTCCCGTCTGCACCCAAGAGCCCTTTTACCTCAGGCACTCTCTCACCTGCATCTTCATGGTCCTTCCATCATCCCTGTGACCCTGTGTCCTGTCTCCCCCACCTAATACAATCTTTCCTGGGTCCCCCATGCCCTATCCTCTCCTTTCCCCCTTTTTCAATTCCAGTCTTCTTGTGACATAAGTCTACACTATCTGCCCCCTCCCCATCCACTGTTACAGTTGGTTCTCTACCCGCCCTCACGGTTCCAGTGGTTCCCTGAGGGGAAAGCACAACAGATGCCGGGTGAATGAATGAATGAATGAATGAGCAAATGAACAGCACTCAGACAAGTCACTGCCCACTCTGGGCCTCATTTTCTCATCTGTCAAGCAGAGAGGCAGGTAGCCTCCTGGCCCAGCTCTGACATGGCATTGTTCTGGGACTTTCCTCTTCATGCCATCATGGTAGGAAGGTGGTGATTGGCTGCTCATCATGGTGCCGGTGATGAGGGTAGCAACATTCATCCCAGGCTAGCTTTTCCTCGCTGTCTCCCTGCCCTCTTTCGGATCCCTCTTTCCTTTCACTTTGTGCAACACACCAGCTCTGCCATCAGATTTTGAGCTTAACTGAGATGGTGTTTATAATGTCTATAGCACTGGGCATGGCGCATGAAAGGAGAACCCCTGAAGAACCATACTGAGTAAAGAGACTGAGGCTTGGAATTCAGTAGCCTGCTTGGGGATACCCAGCAAGAAAATACGTAAGCAGGAGCCAAACTCTGGGATACTTTTCTTATGGCTTTGCTTGACCCATGGCCCATTGGCCTCTTGAGCTCCTGCCCTGCTCTGGCCCTGACTGCATGTCTGTTTGACAAATACAACAGCCTTGCAGCCTGACTCCCTCCATCAGCAGCACAGCTGTCTAGGAGTTGCAAAGGGTCTCGCCAAGAGGCCCCAGCCAGTGCAGGGGACATGGCTGAGCAATAAGGAGAACAGCAGTGGTCTCAGCAGAAAGCCACTTGTGGGAAGCCATTTGTGCTTTATTCGGGGTTTGCTTGCAAGATAAGTAGGTTTCTTTGGAGTGTGCAGCAGGGAAAGAATGGGTGATCTATCTCACACCAGGAGCAGCTGATAGCATCCAAATCGGATGGCAAGGACAGGGCCCTAGGGTCTGGAGATGGGCCATGTTTCCCACTGCTCTGCACTGCCTGGCTGGAGCAGACAGAGGGATGTGTGGGGCCCTATACCAACACCCAGCTGTCAGACTCTGGCTCAGTGCAGGCTCACGGTGGAAGGCAAGAGGGGTTGCGTGGGAGTGGGGGTGCATCAGAGGCAATCTTTCCCTCATTCTCTCTCTGGCCTGATGTTTTTCTTGGGGCTGCCCTTCTCTGTCCCCAGTAAATCCAACTGAAGTTTGTTCAAGGTGGGTCTATTCAGGAAGGGGAGAGGCACTAAAAGATTAGCAGTTATTTCTGGGTCGTTCATTGGATGCTGATGACTGGTTCTATAATGAGAAAACAATAACAAATGACACTTTATGTACTTATTGAGCTCCTACTGAATGCACAGAGTGGAGCATAGATATACACTGGTATAACTGAGTCTGGCTGGAGGGATGAAACTAATAATTAAGATGTGTAATTAAACTGAATTCAGCTACACTATGTTTATAAAAACCCCAATTATGTGCCAGGCAATGTGTTAAGTATCTTCATGCTCGTTATGTCATCTTCAGAATAACCCCAAAGGGGTAGGAATTACTATCCCCGTTTTATCAACAAAGAAACCTGATACAGTAAGTAGGGGGCAGGTGCCGACCATGTCACCCACCCGTTCACCTGACCCCATTCAGCGCCACTTCCCCTATTACAACCCTAAAACCCAACCGACCCCAAACGAGGCACTTTCAACCCATCTCTGGAACCCACAGGCCTAGAAAATCCTTGGAACCATACAGAACATTACTGAATAAAATTAAGCAGAACTCAATAGGGCTACTGTCACTTATTTGCCTATCTCAGTGCAAAATACTCCGAAGCAAGAGTTTGGATGAGTAAAAATGTATTTATTGAGCAATCACATGAAAGCGCTCTGGGCCCAGAATATGCTCTTGTATATAACTTACTTTATAAATACAAACCCAGTCTTATTCAAAGGTTTGGAATGAAAGATTTGCCTTTCAATGGAAAATCTGCATTTCAATATAAAGGTGTCTTATTCACCAGAGATGCAAGATTCGATTAATTCTTTATATTTAGCATTTAGAAAGCCTGAGGATTCCAGAAGGCTCATTTCAGGCCTGAAGGTGACAGAGTGAAGTATGTAAGCATCACTTTCAGCATCCTGAGTACCATTTCTAAAGTAAGTCTCCAGGGACAACAGCATCAGGGCTATCTTTCTATAAAGCCAAAATGTGTGTGTGTGTGTGTGTGTGTGTGTGTGTGTGTGTTTGGGGGAAGAGGGAAGTGAGTTCACTCCCAAAACATTCACTTTGTTGTGCTAATTGAGTGCCTATTACGTGTCAGGTGCCTAGTGCTGGGGCTGAAACAGGCAACTTGCCAGGCAAGAGTGCCCCATGGAGCCTATGTTCTATTAATAGAGACAGACATGAAGTGAAATAAACCCACAAAGCAGGTTGCTGCAGACTGTGACAACTGTTGTGAAGGGAACAAACTCAGTGGCCTAATAAAGAGAATGTTGCAGGGGCAGGGGGGTGCTGCTTCAGATAGAGCTGTCAGCACAGGTCACTCTGAGGACATATTTGCGCTGGTACCAGAAAGATGAGAATGGGCCAGGAGTGGGGCAAAGAGGACAGCAAGTGTGAGAGTGTTGTGGCCAGAAAGTACCCAGAGGGTCCAAAGAATGAAAATAAGACTAGTGGGACTAGAAGCTGGGGAAGGATCCTGCAAGACCCTGTCAGCTGTGGTAGGGAGTGGGGGTCTTGTTCCAACAGCAAGGGAAAAACTGAAGGGCTTAAGCAAAGGAGCAGCACGATCTGATTAACACATTAAAAAGTTCATTCTGGTCCAAGAATGGATGGGAGGCCAGTTAAGAGCTAGTGAGGAGTCCAGGCAAGAAGTGGCTTGAATGAGGCCAGTAACTGAAGATAGAAAGGGGTAGCTGGAGTTAAGGTACATTTTGAAGTAAAAACACCTGGCTTTAAAGTGAAGTAAGGGTGGATTCATTCATTCATTCAACAAACATTGAAGATCAAGAAGTGGGAGTCTCCTGATACAGAAGGACACTATATCGTTCTTAAAGGGTCTTTCCAACAAGAGGATCTAACAATTGTAAATATCTATGCCCCCAACATGGGAACAGCCAACTACATAAGCCAACTGTTAACCAAAATAAAGAGTCATATTGATAATAATATGTTAATAGTAGGACACCTCAACACTCCACTCTCAGCAATAGATAGATCATCTAAGCAGAAAATCAACAAAGAAACAAGAGCTTTGAATGACACACTGGACCAGATGGACCTCATAGATATATACAGACCATTCCACCCTAAAACAATAGAATACTTATTCTTCTCAAGCACACATGGAACTTTCTCCAGAATGGACCACATGCTGGGTCACAAATCAGGTATCAACCTATACCCAAAGATTCAGATTATTCCCTGCATATTCTCAGACCACAATGCTTTGAAACTGGAACTCAATCATAAGAAAAAATTTGGAAGAAATTCAAACACTTGGAAGCTAATGACCATCCTGCTTAAGAATGTTTGGGTCAACCAGGAAATCAAAGGAGAACTTAAACATTTCATTGAAACCACTGAGGATGAAAACATATTGGTCCAAAACCTATGGGATACTGCAAAGGCGCTCCTAAGAGTGAAACACATAGCCATCCAAGCCTCACTGAAAAAAACAGAAAAATCCCAAGTTCACCAACTAACCTTGCACCTTAAAGAACTGGAGTAAAATCAACAAATGAAGCCTAAGCTATGCACGAGAAGAGAAATAATTAAGATTAGAGCAGAGATCAATGAATTAGAAACCAGAACTACAGTAGAGCAGATCAACGAAACCAGAAGCTGGTTCTTTGAAAGAACCACCCAAAAAACAAGAGTCCAGGACCTGATGGATTCCCTGGGGAATTCTACCAAACATTTAAAGAAGAAGTAATACCTATTCTCCTGAAACTATTTCAAAAAATATATACAGAAGGAAAACTTCCAGACTCATTCTATGAGGCCAGCATTACCTTGATCCCAAAACACCAGGCAAAGACCCCATCAAAAAGGAAAATTTCAGACCAATATCCCTGATGAATCTGGATGCCAAAATTCTCAACAAGATCCTAGCTAATAGGATCCAACAGTACATTAAAAGGATTATACATCACCACCAGGTGGGATCTATCCCTGGGATGCAAGGGTGGTTCAACATTCGCAAATCAATGTGATAGAACACATTAATAAGAGGAGAGAGAAGAACCATATGGTCCTCTCAATTGATGCAGAAAAAGCATTTGACAAAATATAGAATCCTTTCCTGATTAAAACTCTTCAGAGTGTAGGGATAGAGGGAACATTCCTCAATTTCATAAAAACCATCTATGAAAAGCCCACAGTGAATATCATTCTCAATGGGGAAAAGATGAGAGCCTTTCCCTTAAGATCAGGAACAAGACAAGGATGCCCACTCTCGCCACTATCGTTCAACATAATACTGGAAGTCCTAGCAACAGCAATCAGACAACAAAAAGAAATAAAAAGTATTCAAATTGGCAAAGAACAAGTCAAACTCTCTCTCTCTTCGCAGATGACATGATACTTTATGTGGAAAACCCAAAAGACTCCACCCCCAAATTACTAGAACTCATACAGGAATTCAGTAAAGTGGCAGGATACAAAATCAATGCACAGAAATCAGTTGCTTTCCTATATACTAACAATGCAACTGTAGAAAGAGAAATTCAGGGATTGATTCCACTTACAATAGCACCAAAAACCATAAGATACCTTGGAATAAACCTAACCAAAGAAGTGATCTATACTCTAGAAACTACAGAACACTTATGAAAGAAACTGAAGAAGACACAAAAAGATGGAAAAACATTTCATGCTCACGGATCAGAAGAATAAACATTGTTAAAATGTCTATGCTGCCCAGAGCAAGCTATACTTTCAATGCCATCCCAATCAAAATACCAATGGCATTTTTCGAAGTGCTGGAACAAACAAGCCTAAAATTTGTATGGAACCAGAAAAGACCCCAAATCGCCAAGGAAATGTTGAAAAAGAAAAACAAAGCTGGGGGCATCACATTGCCTGATTTCAAGCTCTATTACAAAGTTGTGATCACTAAGACAGCATGGTACTGGCACAAAAACAGACACATAGACCAATGGAACAGAACAGAGAGTCCAGATATGGATCCTCAACTCTATGGTCAACTAATCTTTGACAAAGCAGGAAAAAATACCAATGGAAAAAAGACAGTCTCTTCAATAAATGGTGCTGGGAAAACTGGACAGCTATATACAGAAGAATGAAACTCAACCATTCGCTTACACCATACACAAAGAGAAACTCTAAATGGATGAAAGACCCCAATGTGAGACAGGAATCCATAAATCCTAGAGGAGAACATAGGCAGTAACCTCTTTGACATCTGCCACAGCAACTTCTCTCAAGACATGTCTCCAAAGGTAAGGGAAACAAAAGCGAAAATGAACTTTTGGGACTTCATCAAGATAAAAAGCTTCTGCACAGCAAAGGAAACAGTCAACAAAACAAAGAGGCAACCCACGGAATGGGGGAAGATATTTGCAAATGACACTACAGATAAAGGGCTGATATCCAAGATCTATAAAGAACTTCTCAAACTCAACACCCAAAAGACACATAATCAAGTCAAAAAACGGGCAGAAGACATGAACAGACACTTCTCCAAAGAAGACATACAAATGGCTAACAGATACATGAAAAAATGTTCATCATCATTAGCCATCAGGGAAATTCAAATCAAAACAACACTGAGATACCGCATTACACCAATTAGAATGGCAAAATTGACAAGGTAAGAAGCAACAAATGTTGGAGAGGTTGTGGAGAAAGGGGAACCCTCTTACACTGTTGGTGGGAATGCAAGGTGGTACAGCCACTTTGGAAAACAGTGTGGAGGTGCCTCAAAAAATTAAAAATAGAGCTACCATATCCCAGCAATTGCACTACTGGGTATTTACCCCAAAGACACAGATCTAGTGAAAAGAAGGGCCATATGCACCCCAATGTTCATAGCAGCAATGTCCACAATAGCCAAACTATGGAAAGAGCCGAGATGCCCTTCAACAGATGAATGGATAAAGAAGATGTGGTCCATATATACAATGGAATATGACTGAGTCATCAGAAAGGATGACTACCCAACTTTTACATCAACATGGATGGGACTGGAGGAGATTATGCTAAGTGAAAGAAGTCAAGCAAAGAAAGTCAATCATCATATGGTTTCACTTATTTGTGGAACATAAGGAATAGCAGGGAGGACATGAGGAGAAGGAAGGGGAAAATGAAGGGGAGTAAATCGGAGGGGGAGACGAACCATGAGAGACTATGGACTCCAGGAAACAAACTGAGGGTTCTAGAGGGGAGGGGGGTGGGGGATGGGTTAGCCCGGTGATGGGTATTAAGGAGGGCAGGTATTGCATGGAGCACTGGGTGTTATACGCAAACAACAAATCATGGAACACTACATCAAAAACTAATGATGTAATGTGTGGTGATTAACATAACAATAAAAATTTAAAAAAACTAATGATGTACTGTATGGTGACTAACATAACATAATAATAATAATAATAATAATAAAAAGAAGTGGGAGGCTCCCAACCACAGAAAGAGTTGCTGGAGCAAAGGTAAGGCTTTGTAGTGGAGACCTTAAATTCACCATGACTAAGTGTGTATACAGTGATCCACCTTCCAGGGAAAAGACGTTGCACCCATTCACCAAACAAATAGAATGGGGCTACTAAATACCATGTAGATTTCAACTTTCTTCCATTTCAATTTTATCACAACAAAGAGAGTAACCAAACAAGATCTCTGTTTTCTTTTTTCTTATAATTCTACTTTGTGTCATTTCTCTGGGAGCTTTCTACCTGCATAATACATCTCATTATCATATTACAGTCACTGCATCTCAAATAGTTGATAATTATCATATTTCTAGAGCCCGTTAACATCCACTTTCCACAGTGATATCTTTCTAAATCTCCATGTGAGTTATTTCATTTTTTTGTGGAGATCACAGGTAGGTGCTTGGTGGAAAAACAATCATTAACCTCATTAAAACAGCAGGGTGAGAAGCTGAGAGCATGGCTTCTGACATCCCGAGAGTTTAGAGCTGCAACTCCCGAGACCCTAAATTGAGTTTTGTGCCTTTTAGTCATAATGAATGTTAAAATCCAAAAGCATACTTTAAAACAAAGTCTTCGAAACTTGGCCAGGGGCTACCTGATCCTGTCACTTATGCTCAGCAGGGCACTTACCAATATGGCTAGCCATGTGGATGGTTGTTGTACCTGCCTAACATTTATTTATTGTATTTCGGAAGATGCCGAGCCTTGGGCAGAGTGACATTAGAAAAATGGAGACGTGCCAGCCTGAATCTCTCAGCCCCAGAAGCCCTTTCATAGGGCACATCAAGTGAAACAAATCCCCAGTGGCCTTCTGGATCACCAGTCATGGTCCACATTCATCTGCCGCATGGGCTTCTTGACTCCATAGAATTGCAAACCATGCAGACCCTGAGTCCGCTGTCTACACAAGAGAAAACAACACGCGCCAAATCCAGGAACAGAGTTGCGGAGCCATGGTTTTCATGGCCCATCTCATTCTCCAAGCTCAAGAGTTTCTTTCCTGTACAGGGAGATAGAAATATAAACATGGAGAACCTGAAAGTGACTTCTCTGTTCAGCCTCCCCTTCTTGTCCCCTGGAGATTGTCATCTCTCAACATATTAGTTCAAGAATCATATGTTCCCTTTGTATCTGCCAGCCAGGTCCATGGAAGTCAGAAATCAATTAGCTCAGTCCTCCCCCCAAACCAGCTGATAACTCTAGCTCAGGGCAAGGTTCTCATGAGTAGCGATGGAATTAGGGTCATCCAAATATCAGTAACAGCATAGAGAAGTGGCCCCTCAGCGTAATGTTCCCCTGGGATTCCAGACCGTTCTCCTTTAATAGCTGATTTATTAGGACCTGGAACTGCTCGAACCAGGGATATGTATTTCTGTTCTCTTTCTGTGTTTTCTCCTGTGTTTATTGAAGAATAGTCAAAGCCAGAGAACGTGATTCCTCCTGGGTAAACAGAGCTAATTGGACACATTCAGAAGGGAGAAATTTCTCCCATAGCCTATAAAATTAAAGACAATAAATAAGCAAGTAAAACGTGTTTCCTATGACTCTGGAGGTGCTATGGCATCCTCCTTTATAGGCTTGTAAAGCATCACTCAGCACACTTGCTCCGCTATCGACAGTCACAGCAACAAGGTTGAGCTACCAGCTCACTAATTGGAATGTTCTTTTTCCGGAAATTCTCTGAAGGTATTAAATTTCCAGCCTCCCACAGCCTCTTTTCAGAGGTGCCTAGATATTCGATAAGATGGCTCTTCCGTAACAACTTTGGCATGGTGTGACACAGGTACAAGGAGGGAGGCAGATTCCTGAGGATACCCATGTAACAAGAATGCGAAGCTGGGAATTTTCACTAAGGCATCAAAATGTGATGGATACCAGATACAGAAGTGAGTTCTCAGACAGGCCAGGAAGTGATACCTTAAAGAGGGTGTTTGGAAATTGATTAGCAATTCACCCAGATTGAGAGGATAAAGGACTGGTTTATTAAAGATTAAGGAGAGAATTTGTGAAGAGGATTTCTGAGTTGGGGTCTTCCTCAAGAGGAAAGGTTGGATGACCTACCTCCCACTCCAAGCTTAGTGGGAGAGGCATCAGTAGAACCCACCTACAGAATTGATATGTGTTCCCCAAAGCTGGGGGGCACAGGAGTCTGTGACTTATAGTTGAGAAAGCTAACATAGCTACTAAAGCCCCCTGCAATGGCAGGACGATGGTGCACAAACATGGAATCCTAGGTAGAAATGTCAGCCCGCCACCATTTTAATAGACCTCCTGCTCCAAAAGGCTGCCTACCAGGGCAAGGGATCCTTCACCAAGGTGCTGTCGGGGGTCAGAAACTGTGGAAGAACTGGGAGTAGACAGTTAAAGCTGAAGCACTCCTTCTGTCGGGGAAGTTGGATTTACCTGCCCCAGGAGAGGAGTCTCTGGAAAACTCACAAAACCTATAATAAAGAGTCATCTTCTGTGTCTGCCAGGCCCACAAGACACAAAGCCATCTTAGGGCAGGATCAGCCAAATAAGAGTTATCCCCACACATTTTCCCCCTGCTACTTTCCAGAATGGTGAGAAAGCCCAGCTAGCAAAGAGAAGCAAGGAAAGTATGAAGCAGGGCCACATTCCCTCCTTGGATGGCAGAGCCTTTAGAGAAGAATTAACATTAAATAGAGTTTGAAGTTTTACTGATTCTATAGCAGCAGGCTCTCTTAATGACTGAATTGAGACTGTGTTTTGGTTTAAATTAATCATAGCACTGTTTCTTACCCATTAAAAAAGAAAATCCTGGTCTTGTTTGAATTTCACCCCATAGCAGGGGAAGATTCATTCCCATTGAGTACATTTAAAAGGACAGTGATAACCAAAAATAAAGATGCTCCTATAATTATACCTCAGGGGTCCAAAGTACTTATCCAAAGCACCAGATTTACCAAGTCAGAGCAGCAGAAGAGGATTCATTTGATCATCCATAGTTGATGGCTAATTCTGCCAGAAAGTCCTACAATTAGGAACTGATCCCTTTGGGACATCGTGCTCTACCTAAGATGAAAGCTTCAATCCCATTGGGTCTTATATTTTCCTCACTGTGGAGGGGGGTGGCTTTATGCCCTCAGCAAAACAAATCTATATTTGGGGTTGTTCATCTCCATTTGCAAAGATAATCTGGGGATATACAGAAGATCCTAAAAGCTTCCAAAGAGAAAAAACAGGTCACATGTAAAAAACCAAAAAACCTGGATGGCACCACATCTCAAAAACAACACTGACAGTTACACGTCAATGAATCAGCACCATCAAAATTCCAAGGAAAATTTGTTTTCAATCCGGAGTTCTAAAGCCAGCTAACCTGTCAATCAAATGTGAGTACAATATAAAGACATTTTCAGACCTGCAAAAGGAAAATATTTAATTCTCATGGCCTCTTTCTCGGGAAGCTATTGGAAGACATGCTCCTATAAAAAGGAAGCAAACCAAGAATGAGGAAGCCATGGGATTAACACAAGGGATTCAGCCCAGGCCCCAGGAAGAGGTACTGCCCCGAGATGAAGGTGCCCTGAAGTCTCTGATGGCAGCACTGAGGTAGGCCTGAAACATACAGCCCTGACTGGAGCAGAAGGATCTAGCACTCCAGGAAACAAAATGAAACTGATGGATTACATGATGTATTCAAACATTAGGAGAGTAGTATCAACGGTATAAACCAGATTTGATAGAGCACAAAGAAAAAAAAAATCAATGCTAAATACTTATGTAATTTTTTTTAATAAAAAGAGCAAATATTCATCTTAGGGTTGTCTGGTATTGGCCTGTTTGCCCTCATATCCATTCCTGGCTCTTCTCTGACCCATTCTGTACCATGGGACTTAGGAAGGAGACTGGGGGGCTGAAGCCTTCAGGCTGCACTTCTCAATTGGCTTCTGTCTGCATTTGGCCAATGGTAGGCACTGAAGGGAGATGGAGACGGGAGGAAGGGAGAAGGCAGTCTATTTCTCTCCCTCCCTCTCTGCTTCCTGTGGCGTCTCCTACTGAGGTGGCGCATCCTCCATGGCTTGGATTCCCGCTGGACAGGCCCACTACATTTCACCTTTTGCCGGGTAGCCCTGTATCCTGGGTTCCAAAAAGACCGCCCACACCCTCAGCCTTACACATGGTAGCAGCTTCTGGCTGCTGCAAATTTCTCATTGCCTCAACTTCCTTTGTTTGGCTTCCCAGCCCTTCTATGACCCATGGAACCAATTCCTTAAATTCATTCTCTTCTGCTTAAAATGCTTAGTGATTTGTTTTCCTAACTGGATGCTAATTCAACCAGGAAAAACAAAAGTTTCCATCATGGAAATCCACTGAACAGTGACGCGTACTTTCAGAGCACATAACGTAAACACTGTCTATTGTTTTTACACGAAGTGTGAGGATTAGGAGAGAGGACACATGTGTTTGGGAGAGGTGGAGAGTAGAAGAAAGCCAAACCCTCATCTACTACAACAGGAAATCAATATGTAGTGCCTAATATTGGTGAATCAGGAAATAGTGATGTAAGCATGTTATTTAGTAATATGGTGGCAATTTTGAGGAAGCACTGCTAAAAGTGTTGAATGGAGCTCCTTTGGAGGTCAAGACTGGGAGGATGACTTGGTGAAGTACAGAACTATTTTGTTTTACCATAGGTACTATTTGAGGTTTTTAAATGCATAAAGAACTACTTTGATAAAATTCAAAAATAATTTTAAAAATAATGATTCATACTAGTGGTTTTCTGAGGGACAACATTAAACTCACTAACCCATAGCCTGCAAAGCTGACCTTCTGCCCCATGTGAAAAAGTCAGGACATTTACTTTATTCAATAACCTTCAGTCTGAAACAGAACCTCCCGGAACAAGTCAGGATGGTAGGATGGTAGCCACACATGAGTGAAAAGAAGAGCTCTCTTTCTCTTTCTCATGCTCAGGCTCTGTTACTTGTTCTTTTTGCTCATCTCATTCCAGGTTTTACCTCTCTGATACTGGTCCAGGATATTATTGTCTGTTCATTCTTTGCTGTTTATCCACCTTCCATTGGCCTAATAGTCTGAATTAGTTCCAGCTAGTAGTTTCTCTCCTCACTCATGCTGCCTTCTAAACTGCAACTGTCTTTGAAGCACATTATTAATTTACTGGACAGTCTGCCTCTAGTTTCTGGCAAAGAGAGGCTCTGGGTAGTATTTGGCCACTACCCGGTATTGTGATCTGATTGTGGAATGCAGTGGCCACCATTCCTGCTGGGGCTCACTGATAGCGGGACAGTAATGTTGGCAGACCAGCCTCAGCCCTCCAGAATCTTCCCTGACTATCCAGATGTGTTCTCTCATTCTGTATCAGCACTTCCCACGGCATGCTCTGCAGAGCCTTCATTCTGTGCAGAGTTAAGTGCTGTGAGATAGAGAACCATGGTCAAATGACTGTGGGAAATACTGGTTAATCCTGGTTAAACGAAAAAGATTCCTGACTTGGGACTTCTCAGGTCTTTGATGTAGGGAACCTCCAAGAGTAAAGCATAATTATAGCACTGGGCAAACTCACGTGATGGGGGAACTCTCCTTTGGTTGTGTGCTTCCTCTGCGTCTCAGCACTGATCTTCCAATCTAATGGAATTTTTTCAAATTGTATCCAGAGGGATATTCCAATGGGATCACAGTGGCAGGCTCTCCATGGCTCTGGGCAGCTATACATAGGAGCTGGGTGAGTAAGCTCAAGACCAAGAGGATAGCTGAACCTCTCAAAGCAGCTGCCTTAACCCAGCAAGGTGAGTCTTCTTCAAGTTCCCATGAGAGGAGATAGTCTGTGCCACCCCTTGACCCAGCTACAGCATAGCACAAAGTTCCCTACGTGTTCCCCCACCTCTGTGCTTTGCTCATGCTATTGTCCCTTCCAAACATAGATCCCTTCTTTGCTACTGTCTTAGTTTAGCTTTTCCCAAGGGTCAACTCTGGAACAAGCACTGAGGTAAAGAAAATTCTAGTAAGGGAGAAAAGTGAGACAAGGAAGGGAAGGCAGGTAAGAAAAAATGTTTTATCCCACCAGCACTGTGGTAATTGGGGCTGAATCCTGCTGGGGGAAACTTAAGTGTATGTAGACCACATACCTCAGAGTTAGCTTCCCCACAGGGTGAGGGAAGTATTTACATATCATCTCCTGTCAGTCATTGGTTGAAGGCTGCTGTGGAAGCCAAATTTCCATTCGCCATTTGTACAAAGTCATAGGAAATGAGGAGTAAAACCCTCCAAGGTCAGACACACAAGGCTTGTCCTGCCTGCCACAAGTCTACCCTTTGCTCTTCAGAGTGTGGACCAGCAGCATGAGTAACATCTAGAAGCTTGTGAGAAATGCAGACTCTTGGACCCCAGCACAGATGTATATAAGCATAATCTGTATTTTAACAAACGTCCAGGAGATTCACATGCACATCAAATCTGAGAAGCTTTTGTGCAAATTCACTCCATTGGCTCAGAGTTTTCTTCTTTAAACCATGAGAAGCTTGTAGGTTTGCCAGTCCAAAATCTTGACTACCTCCTCAATGGTCCAATCTGATGTCCACCATTGTGCCTAAGAGACAGTGGCATGCCTCCTTGCCTCTGCTCTTGTTACTCCCTTTGCCCATAGTGCTCTCTCTTCCTGGCTCCATTCTCGGCTTGGCTAAACTATCCTCTAAAATTCAGCTTCCAGGAAGCTGTCCTGACCCCCAGGGTGTGAGAAACCATCCTCCGGTCTCCCATAGCACTCTGCCCTCAGTCCTAGCATAGGACTCAGCCTTCATCAAACTGCAGGTTGTTGACTTCTTCTGTCTTCCCCATCACACTGGGAGCTGTGTGGCCACCTTTATATAACTAGCTGCTAACAAGAACAGTTAAAACATTTTGGCTGAAGAGAACAGAATGTCTGCTGGACATTTTTCTGAGGGGAAAATTGCCTGTTCGTTCCGGAGAAGGCTGAGAATGTGCCCTTAGCCTGCTCCTGGCCTATCACACAGAGCTCCTGGGACAGAGGGCCTGCAGAGGGCTTGGAAATGTCAGAGTACAACCCCCCCAGGGCCATTCTGAAACACACACACCTTCCCTCTCAGTGGAGGTAAGACTCTGAAAGGTAGAAGGCACTAAAGCCAGCCCTTGGTGATGCTAACGAGCTGCAGGAAGGCAAGTGGATCAGGGTTGTGACTTCAAGATGCACCAACGTTTCTTCAATAAATAATGAGCTCAATATCTGTTGGCAGGTTGGTATTTAGGCTCTTTATCCTACGATTTTGGAGGGATGATTAATGTAGCTCTAAAAGAGGAGATGTGAGGGCGCCTGGGTGGCTCAGTCATTAAGCATCTGCCTTCGGCTCAGGTCATGATCCCAGGGTCCTGGGATCGAGTCCCACATTGGGCTCCCTGCTTGGCGGGAAGCCTGCTTCTCCCTCTCTCACTCCCCCTGCTTGTGTTCCTGCTCTCGCTATCTCTCTCTCTGTCAAATAAATAAATAAAATCCTTAAAAATAAATAAATAAAATAAAATAAAAGAGGAGATGTGAACCATGTGTGGGCAGATGCTGGTTGAAATGAAAGCCCAGAGCAAAGCAGCCATCATTGGACATGTTGGATCCTTCACCCAAACGAAACAGTATCTACTCTGTGCCAGGGACTCTCCACACATTTTCTTATTTTTTAAAAATAACTAACATACAATGTTATATTAGTTTCTTATAACATACTGATTCAACAATTCTATACATTACTCAATGCTCACCAAGATAAGTGTAGTGACCATCTGTCACTATACAATGTTATTACAATATTAGTAACTATATTCTCTATGCTCTACTCTTCATCTCTGTGACTGATTTATTTTATAACTGGAAGTTTGTACCTCTTAGTCCCCTTCATCTAGTTTGCCTATTCCCCTGCCACCACCCTCTGGCGACAACCAGTTTGTTCTCTGTGTTTAAATGTCCATTTGTTTTGTTTGTTTACTCATTTGTTTTGTTTTTTAGAGTCTACATATAAGAGAAATTATATGGTATTTGTCTTTGTCTGACTTATTTCACTTTGCATAATGCCCTCTAGATCTATCCATCTTGTTGCAAATGGCAAGATTTCATTCTTTTGTATGGCTCAGTAATAGTGTGTGTGTGTGTGTGTGTGGTGCGCACATGCACGCAAGCACACACACAACACATACATCTTCCTCACCCACTCATCTATCAGTGGACACTTAGGTTGCTTCCATGTCTTGGCTATTGTAAATAATGTTGCAATAAACATAGGGATACATTTATCTTTTCAAATTAGTGTTTTCATTTTCTTTGAATAAATACCCAGGAATGGAATTACTGGATCATCTGGTATTTCATTTTTAATTTTTTGAGGAAATTCCAGACTGTTTTCCATAGTGGCTGCACAAATTTACATTACCGCCAATAGCGTATGAGGGGCTCCCTTTCTCCAGGTCCTTGCCAATACTTCTTATTTCTTGTCTTTTTTATGTCAGCGTTCTGACTGGTGTAAGGTGAAATCTCATTACGGTTTTGATTTGCATTTCCCTGATGATTAGTGATGTTGAGTATTTTTTCATTTGTCTGTTGGCCATCTGTATGTCTTCTTTGGAAAAATGTATATTCAGGTCCTCTGCCCATTTTTAAATCAAAATATTTGATTTTTTGGGTTTTGAGTTATGCAAGTTCTTTATATATTTGGTATTAACCCCTTATCAAATATAACATTGGCAAATACCTTCTTCCATTCACTAGGTTGTCTTTTTGTTTTATTGATGGTTTCCCTTGCTGTGCAAAAGCTTTTTTATTTTGGTATAGTCTCAAGAGTTTATTTTTGCTTTTGTTTCCCTTGCCTGAGGCGACATATCCATAAATATGTTGCTAGGGCTGATGTCCAAGAGAATACTACCAATGTTTTCTTTTAGGAGCTTTATGGTTTCAGGTCTCACATTCAGGTCTTTAATCCATTTTGAGGGTGTGTGTGTGTGTGTGTGTGTGTGTGTGTGTATGGTGTAAGAAAGTGGTCCAGTTTCATTCTTTTGCATGTAGCTATCCAGTTTTCCCAATACCATTTATACAAAAGACTGTCTTTTCCCCATTGTATATTCTTGCCTCCTTTGTCATAGACTAATTGACCATATAGGCATGAGCTTATTTCTGGGTTTTCTATCCATTCAATTGATCTATGTGTCTGTTTTTGTGCCAATACCATACCGTTTTGATTATTATAGCTTTGAGTTATATATTGAAATCTGGGATTATGATACCTCTAGCTTTGTTCTTTTTTCTTATGATTATTTTAGCTACTTAAGGTCTTTCGTGGTTCCATACGAATTTTAAAATTATTTGTCATAGTTCTGTGAAAAATGCTATTGGTATTTTGGTAGAGACTTTAAGGAATCTGTAGATGATTTTGGGTAATATAGACATTTCAATGATATTAATTCTTCCAATCCATGAGCATGGTATATCTTTCCATTTTGTGCATCTTCAATTTCTTTAATCAATGTCTTACAGTTTTCAGAGTATAGGTCTTTCATCTTCTTGGTTGAATTTATTCCTAGGTATTTTATTTTCTTTGGTGCAATTGTAAATGGGATCATTTTCTTAAGTTCTCTTTCCACTACTTTGTTATTAGTGTAGAGAAGTGCAACATATTTATGTGTATTAGTTTTGTATCCTGCAACTTTACTGAATTAGTTCAACAGTTCTAATGGTTTTTTGGTGGGAGTTTTAGGGTTTTTTATACACATTTTCTCGTTTATTCTTCCCAAGAGCTCAGTGAGATAATTATTATTATTGGAATTTTACAAATAAGGAATCAGAAGTTCAGAGTTGTTTAAAAAAAAAAAAGATTGTCCAAAGTCAGAGAGCAGCTAAGTGCTGGAGTCAAGATGACTATCTGAGCCTTATCTCTAACGACATTTTGCAGAGCTCCTGAAAAATGCAAAAGACCTTCTGCTCATGACTGGGAATCCAGGCTAATTATGAGGAATTTGCTTCACTTCAAAAATAGCTAAGTGAGATGTTAATAAAGCACCCCAGTGCCTCTCTGTTGACTTCAAATAATGGAATGGGCACAAGACAAAGCAGGTTCAATGTCATGTGGCTTACAACAAAAAGAATCCCAGGGCTTAGGACAGGCCCTCAGCAACTCTGGCAAAGGGGAGAGGGGCTGAGACCAGGAGGGATGAGGAGACACTGAGCAGCTATGCAGGGCCCTTAGGAACACTACTCCAAATAAGAGCTTGGGCAAATCACTCAACATTTCCTCATCAGTAACATGTGACCATTATGCCAATCTCAAGGTGAGCCTGTCATAAGATAACACAGAAATAACAAATGTTTATTATGTTAGGGCCCACAGCAGAATTCCTAGGGAGAAATGTCTTGGAAAGCCAGTCTGATGAGTGCTGGATACAAGGTGAAAGGTGAGCACATACAGCCCTCCCTGAGGACCAGAGGACCAGCTATGGCCCAGGTGCCAGAGGAGGGAAGGAGCTGGCCTTCACAGGCCAGGGTTAAGAACTGGGAGTTTGCTCCTGAAAAAGAAAGAGAAGGGAGGACAGTGAGTGCCAGACCAACAAGATGATGTGAGCCTGGGATCCAATGTGTGTGATGAGACCCTATGAGGTAGAATGGCCAGCAGATGTTTTAAGGCTTTTGGATGTTCTAGGCTTCTGAAGCCAATGAAAGTGGCTGTCCTACTAAATCTTCTTAGAGAAGGCCTACTGTGCACCTGAACCTTTTGTGAATTCTCTTTGTAAAACACATTGACTACGAGCACAGTAAGCCCATCTCCTAAGCGGTCCATGGAAAGCTGGGGACCCAGGATGCAGGGGCAGTCTTAAGTCATGGGAGTGAGCAGGAATCTACACGGAGGACAACATTCCCAGGGGCTGTGGAATCCTCTGGAATGATGTGCAGATCTTCGAGAGGCCAGTGGGCCCCAGCTGACACCTGAACACATTTGTCAGATGCCTTGACCATCCCAGGTGTCATGCACCTCCCCCCCTGCCCTTCTTGCCTTCCTTTTCTCCTGTATTCATTTCCAGAAAATTCTCTGGAATTCTCTGTCACAAGGCCCCCTGAGGGTCACAAACACATTGCCCATCAAGCCTATGCTCATCACAGGAAAGAAAACAAAAAGAATATTGGGATTTTTTTTTGTAAGAGATGAAGAGTGTGCATACTCCAAGGTCGTTGAGTACCACAGGCCACTGATGTTCCTGTCAAGAAGGGACAGAGCTGAGGAACTCATCTGAAAGTTAAGTAACTCCAAGTGGGGTTTCTTTATCTTCTTCCCCTTTTTAAAAAAAATAATTCATAGTATCAGACAGGTTGACAACTTATTGAAAATGGTTCCTCACCTGGAAAGTGCTTATTACTTACAGTGTACCATCTTTATTACATCGATACTGACATTTAACACTCAATAAATCTCCACTCCCTCTATGGAGATGTAACTGACAGCCAAAAGGAGTCTCTGCCTTTTCTCTGAATTTCAGTTTGGTTTTGGTTTCAGGGACTGTGTTCTGATACCAGGTCCCTCAAATCCAACCGAGTGGGAAAGAATAGTCCTGGGATGCCTTTGTTCAAGCTGCCAGCCCCTTCCCCACCCAGTCAAGACCCCCTAATCTGCTAACAGTGGCTGATAACAGTATGTAAAGGGAGTTGGGTAGGAGTCGAGTAAGTAAATGAAGGAAGAAAGGAATGTTCCCGCCACACCCTACCACATGACCTGCTATAACAGCCAAGGCCCCTCCCAGTCCAGCCTCATCCTACCACCAGACTCTTACCCAGGGAATGACCAATCATCATCCCCCAATAAACCAACATGTACCCCCAACCTCTGGGCCTTTGCTTATATGGTTTCCTCTGCACTGAATGTCTGATTGCTCCTAAAGTCTAAGTTCAATGCCTCCTCCTCTATGCATACTGCACACTGCTCCCTGTGGAAGAACCCAGTGTTTTCTAGTCTGTTCCCTGAAGACCCGTGTACAGACTGACCAGAGTTCCACCCTGCACAACTGTCTGTAACTCCATGAGATTCTCCAGAGCAGGAGCTGGTTTTGCTAATTTCAGTATCTGACTTACCAAAGGCCCAGATGTAATGAACAAATGAGTGAATAAATGAATGAGCATATCACTTTCTCCTCTACCCTCTTTGCCTTCTTCCCACTCTTTTTTACTACCTCTAGTAGTAATGATTTCACGGGTTCTAACCTCTTTGTTTTCGCTAAATGATAGATTAAGGTAGGCAATATTTGGGACTCTGAAGTTGGACAAATCTGTGTGTGTCAAACACACATACACACATATACATACATACCCCATTCAGTGGTTGGAAGGATCAGATAATGTAGTTCATATAAAGTGCTTGCATAGCCTCTGCTGCGCTGGAACAAAGGAGCTTTCTTATTTGCTATTTCCTGCCCTGGGAGGACAGGAGAGTCCCCCATCCTGCCTGGCTCAGATGGTATGACTCTAGGCAGCCCTGATACTCCAATAGCCTGGGGTAGAGAAACACTCAGGGCAAAGCCAGTCTAGACTGGCAGGAAGCCAGAGCAGTAGCCTGTTTATAGAGAAATGCAAGAGTATTCCTTCCAAGGACATGCAGTCAAATGAAGGTGGGGAGTGTTTTGTTAGTCTCCAATTTGTAATTAGAGTATCATGCAGATGAGTTCTGCTCCAAAGCCTAAAAACATTTCTTCTCTACAGGGTTACAAATTTCTCCTTGCTGCTAGAAGTAGCTTATGCTGATCACTGGCTTGGCAAATGTCACAGACCTCTTGCGCTATGCAGGAACAACACAGAGCCTGGCGCCTGGTGATCCCACACCAGTCCTTCTCCTGCATGTGGGGGAAGGGGGTACAAGAGACATGCAGGTCCCTTGGGCCACAGAGGGATGGGCAAGGCCTACTTCCAGGGAATGGGGTCCCCGAGCTCTGCTGCAAGAGTTCATCGGTGACTGGGCAGCTGTCCTAGGGCAGGATGACCTTCCGAGGCACACAGCTTCTGCCCTGCACTGAGTTGCTTAGAGTCTGCCCTTGACATCAAAGGGGCCCCAAAGACCTCAGGAGCATGGAGGAAACATCCTTGCCTACTCTAGACTTCTGAAAGCATACTGCTGTGTTTTCCCAAGGCCAGAGAGAATAACCAGAAAATACACAACAATAAAATGGGGAAAATGTAATTGCTATACAAAAATCCATTAATGCACTCACAGTTCTTTATGCCTCCGAAGGGCTCTGAGTATGACCTGGTCCAGTCCTGATCTCAAAGCAGCAATCCCACAAAGGTCCTGTGAAGAGGGCCTTGGCCTCTATTTCTTTTTGCTTTCATTTAAATTCAATTAGTCAACGTATTGTACAGCATTAGTTTCAGATGTAGAGTTTAGTAATTTATCAGTTGCATATAACACCCAGTGCTCATCACACCACGTGCCTCTATTTCTGCATACCTGCTTCTCATGATGGGGAGCTCCTGCCTCTCTTCTTTGGTCATGGCCAATTATTAGAAGCTCTTTCTTTCAGTGAGGTCAAACTGCCTCCCTAACATATTATGCCATTGGTCCCATTTCTGCCCACAAGGCCAGCCCTGTCTGATAGAAACAGAATGCAGGCCACATGTGTACTTTTAAATCTTCTAGTAGCCCCATTAAAAATAGCAAAAAAAGTGAAAGTAATTTGAATAAACATTTTATTTAAACAACATACCTAAAATATTACCATTTTAATATGTAATCAACATAAAAATAATGAATGAGATATTTTACATTATTGTTTCCATTTGAAATCTTCAACTTGGTTGTGAATTTCGTGCTTAGAGCACATCTCAATTTTGCCTTGTTGCCTTTCAAGTGTTCAAGAGCCACACATGGCTGCTGGCTGCTGGATGGGACAGCAACACTTGAGGAAGCTTCCTGGCATCTCTCTTGGCCCTCCTCACATCAGTCTGCCCATCCCAACTCACGCATTCCCGCTTCTTCCCATCCTTCTTCAACCTTCTTTTCTTTTGCTTCTTTAAGCTACTCTGTTACGCTTTTATTCATAGTTACTGCTCAATAAATGCTCTTAATCTTCTCAAACCTCCCTTTTTAAAAAAACATTCCACATCCTGCCTCCTGTGAAAGGTTCTCTTCACGTTATTACTGTAAAAAGTTTTATATTGCATCAATATCATTTAGCTTCAGGAAATGCTAATAAAAATTATATCCAGTAAGCATCTAAGTATTAGATCCATTGAAAATACTCGTTCATCCTTCCAACTGTTTTGGCTACAAATCAAAATTTTTTTTCTTCCGGCATTTGAGCCCCCGCATAGTTTTTCCTCAGCAGCTAAGCTTGAAGGTCTTCACAGACTGATTGCCAAAAAGGGCAATGCAAACCCCGATCGTTGTCCAGAAACTCTATCACACAACATCTGATGTAGGGCCGTGCAAGAGCTACAGGGAGCAGAGTGGGCCAGTCTATCCAGCACCTCTACAAGACGGGCCTCCATCATCCTTTCTACCGCACACCAGGCTCATGTTTCCAACGGAAAGAGACAGAGAGGCAGCCAAGAGCTGAATCTCAATTTCCATAATAACACCTGCCCCCACCGCAAATTCCTGAAGGAGAAGTGCACAAAGAGTAAGATGATAAAAATGGCCATGGTCTACATGACATCTGGGGTTAGGAAGCAGAATAACATGGTGGTTATAAGTCCAGGCTCTGTAATCAAACATCTGGTCATGGGTCCTAGCTCCAAGCCTTACTATCTGTGACAATGCATAAGTTTATCCTTTCTAAACTTCAGGACCTCATCTGTAAAGTAGAGATAATAATGATACCATTTTATAGGGTGTATTAGGTTCTTATTGCTGCTGTAACAAATTAACACAAATTTAGTGGTGTCAAATGACACTCATTTATCGTCTTAACCATACTGGAGGTCAAAACGCTGAAATGGGTCTCACTGGGAAGAGCTACGTTCCTCCTGGAGGCTCTAGAGAGAACCCATTTTCTTGTCTTTTCCAACTTCTATAAGCTGTCCCTGTTCCTTGACTCATAGTTCTCTTCCTCCATCCTCAGAGTCAGCAAGGATGGGTTGAGTACTTCTCACATTGAATCACTCTGACTCTCTTGCCTCTCCCTTTCACTTAGAAAGACCCTTGTGTTTACATTGAGTCCACCCAGATAATGCAGGACAATTATCTCCCCATCTCAAGGTGAATTGATGAGCAAACTGAATCCCCCCTTGCTTAACTAATAGACCATATTTGCAGATTCTGAGGATTAGTATGGGGACATCCCTGGGCACCTTCATTCTTCCTCCCACAAAAGGTTATTTGAAGGATCCAGCAAGCAATACCTGGTACATCATAAATCCTCTGTAAGTCTTAGAAATATTTGTATTTGGTCCCAAATCCTTATCTGAACTCCTGGCCCTGGGCTGCAAAGTGGAGTTAATCTGGTCCATTTGATCCAGGCTTTCCTTCTCTTGGACCCAACTGAGGTCCTCCTTAGGGTGACAGGGTTATATCCAAGTGGGTGATAACTCTGGGTCCGGCTCACCATGTGGATTCCTAAAAGGCCATGCTCCCCAGAAAGAAGCTGCAGAGTAAGGACCAAAGACAGCCAATCCTAAGAGGTAAGAGTTTTAACCTCTTTGCTCTTCACAAGGAAAGCTCCATTGCAGGCACCAAAGCCCAAACATGCCCTTGCCCTTGACCCACAAAGGTGCTTCTCCTTGGTGTAAAGAAGGGCAAGAAGGGAGGATTGGTCTGACCTAGAAAGGGGGCAAAATAAGAACCCACTGCTATAGAGTATTATCCAGGCAGAGTGAAGCATGCCCCAAACTTGGAAAGAAGGTGACTTGACAATAATAACAATAGTGACAATAACTAACATTTAGTGAGTACTTACTATGTGCCAAGCCCTGAGCTAAAAGCTTTATGGCATTTATCTTATTTAACCCCCAGCCAAATAAATGTGAGAGCATCGTTATGCAAGTGGAATGAACAGGCATTTGCACATGGGTGGAAAGAGCCCACCGCTAACAAATGCATGAGCAAGAGATGTAGGATCCCTAAAGTTCCATCCTTTGACTTGGGTGGGGTCTCAAGGATATGGTGCTGGAAGGAGACGCAAACACAGAAAAAAATTGAAACCTATTCATCTCAGCTGAACCTCACTTACAAAACAGCATAGGCAAGAGACGTGGACAAGAGTATTTCATGAGGAGGCCAATGTCCACTTGTCTCCCCCACTGTCCACAAAGCCCACTGGAATACATAATCCCCATGGCAGGTCCCTCCCTAGAGAGAAGATGTGATCAATTCCATCCAGGCTCGGAGTTTGGGAGCTAGGCCTGGTTTTAATGCCAGTTCTTCCATGTAAACACTGGTGACTTAAGGAATGTTCTTCATTTCTCTGTGCTTCAGACTTCTCATTTGTAAGATGATGATAACAATAATGATAGCAAACACTCACATAGGAATTAACCAAGTGCCAGACCCTGTTCAGCAAGCATTATACATGTTAACTCTTATTCTTTATAACAACTATATGAGGTAGATATTATCATCCTGAGGCATAGCAAGTTTATATTAAGCAACCTGCCCAAGGTCACAGAGCTGATGGTGAGTAGAACTGGGATTTGAACACACATAGTCTGGCTCCAACCACAGGGGTCCCAGTCACTACTCTATACTGCCTCACAATGTGGCACACCTCATCAGGATATTAGAAATTAAATAAGATATCTATGTAATGTGTATGCATACTGCTCATATAGAACATAGCTGCTATAATAAATATTAAACATCTGAACAAGTTAACAAATGGATGGGGGCTCAGCAATGGAGCATTTCAGCACAAGCCAAGGACCTGCAACGTTAGGTAGTGCTGTTTCCAGAATGGCTGATGGTCGGTGACCAGAGTTATAAGGGAACACAAGCCCTTTGTAGGACCATCTCTGACTTGTGTGTCAGGGACAAGCCCTGCCTTGAAGGTCCTTTCCAGCAGACACACTAGAAGTCTTGTAATGCCTTTGACTTGTGATTTTTCCAAATCATGCTATATTGGTGCTGGTTCTCCTCAAGGAAACTGAGACAGCTCAACATGGACTGTTGGAAGGTCTGTCTGGTTGGATAAGGCAACCATGCAGCATTATCATTCTGGCAGAGCCATGGTCACCAGACCTGAAGGCCCAATCCCTAAAGGTTGGCTCTGGCAGATACTGGGGCATGGGTAGCAAGGTGGCTCTCCATCAGATGTCCTGGCCATACAAGGGCACCTCAGCTCTTTGTCATCCCAGGAGCTCTGTGGCATCTGCTCAGATTTAAGACATATCCTAGGAGTCATTTGCAAGAGTCAGATGGCAGAAAGACTCACTATCATCAAACAGCCATGAGCAGTGACATTTATAGGCATGAACACCTTCCAGGCCTCCTTCCCAAGCTCAGAGCACCGAGCTATTCACTGAATGCAAAGAACAATTAGTCCTGCCAGATGGGGGATGTATCGAAAACCCTCTCCCTGAGCATAACCAATTAAAGCCTGGGTTTTAAAAAGCCAATTGATTCACTCAAAGGAGCAAACAGCAGGCTGCAGGAGCTTTTCCTGCTGAGCCATTTCTCTGCGTTTCCCAAAGCAGATCTAAAATCTCCCGATGGATTTAGTTTTCATATGGCTATGTGCAGTGTCCGCAGATAATCTCTATGATTCAAAGCAAAGCACTTGCCGGGCATCTTCTGATGCATATTCATTTAATCATTCAACACAATTTCACTTTACCCTTTCACCCTGGAATCTGTGCCCTGGGAAGGCTGACAGCAGAGTGCCAGGGCAGCAGGGTGGATGCCCTGAGCATGTCAGCTGGTGCCATCTACACCACAGCCACAGAAGCAAGTGAAGAAGGGGACTTCCGAGGCACTCCCTACCCTCCACAAGCAAGACCATCTCTCTTGGCATCCGCAGCCACGCTGAGCCAAAGGAAAAAATCCTGCCCATCATGGGCAATTCAAATAGATGGAATCAGTAATGAAATGCTCATTTCTCATAGAAGGAAAGAGTACCTATGATCCATTTAGCATTGACTCAAAATTTGATTTTTAAAATCCAAAATGAATAATGTGTGATGAGTTTTATTGGCTCAACCAGAATTAATGAGTTAATGGAGGTGGGAAAAAAAAGTCCTTCACAGCAAGAGAAAATCACTCTGAATTATATGCTGATGCATAAGTAACACCAGGCACCCTGGTGTCAGGACCAAGCATTTTATCCAATGTATCGGCATCGATGTCCTGCCACCTTAAAGTCTAGCAATAGGCATCCAAAAAGGAGTGGACACCAGATGCTGCCTTCTGGGTTCCTTGCCTACTCATTTCACAGTCTCACGGGGGCAGCCACCTGTTTAGAACCAGCAACAGCACCACGAGCCTAGAGAGTTGCAAACAGAGGGAAGAGCTGGCTCAAGCCAGCAACAGACAAAAGCACACAACAGTAATGAATCTGCTTTTAAAGCTCCCGAGGTGAAGCCTCATGCCCATGACTTTCCAAACTCTTGGGCCTCAAAAGGATGGCTTTCCCTCAACTGGATGGATCTTTTATTTGGGTTCTCTTCACAGCCAAAGGCCAGAGACCACTCGAGAAGCACTCATTGAAAACTCACGGTTTTGTATACAGCTCAACCCTGATGCATATATCTGGCAAGTTGCTTAACCTCTGGAAGCCTCATCTTTCTCATCTGTAAAAGGGGATTATATTAGTCCTCTTGAAGAACAATTAGAAAAATCAGGGATACTGTTGAAGGTTTCTAGTACAGTTTCTAGCACACAGTGGGGCTCAGTAAATGGCTGTTGGTTACAAAATGGAAATGATGAAGTTTACACCTCAAGGTTTTCTTGAAAGAAAGCATATGAGGAATACCCACCCCTGGGTCTTCCAGTAACCACAAGGTGAGTAGGAATTTCTGCCTTTCCTTCTCCCTCCTGCTCCCAGGCCAGCATGTCATTAGGGTTCAGAGCCCAGCTCTGCTGTCAGACTACCTAAGTTTAGATTCCAGGGACAAGTTACTTACCCTCCCTGCACCTCTATTTTCTCATCTATAAAATGGGGTTAATATAAATATCTTAGAGGGCTGCTATGAGGACTTAATGAGGCCATGCATAAAACTTGGCACAGTACCTGGCACATAGGAAATGCTTGATAAATGTTTACAATGAGCATGTTTTTTTCCACACCACCGAGCAATTCTCCAACGCCAGCTGGGAGTCCTACAACTCTGCTTAATTCGGACACTTTCTACTTGGAGATGGTATCAATCATATAAGTTAAGGACTCAATCCTACAAGACTGCCCCCAACTTCAGACACCAACCATGAGTCCAGATTGTCATTTATGCTTCAGATGAACCGGCTATAGATGGATCAGAGGTTCCAATGACCCCCTCCTTGGGTTCAATTAATTTGCTAGAGTAATTCACAGAACTCAGAGATACATTTTACTTACTAGATTCCCAGTTTATTATAACTCAAGAACAGCTAGGAACAGATGCTTAGGGCAAGGCATGGGGAAGGGGCTCAGTGTCCATGCCCTCTGAGCATGTCACTCTCCCCCATCCCAGAAGCTCTCTGAACCCCATCCTTCTGGGTTATTATGGAAGCTTCATTACATAGGCATGGTTGATTAAATCATTGGCAATTGGTGACTAAACACAATCTCCAGCCCCTCTCTCCTCCATGGAGGTCTGGGGTGGGGCTGAAAGTTCCAACCTTATCATCACTTGGTTGGCTTCTCTGTGGACTGTTCCGCATCCCCAGGTGAGCTGGGGGCTTTCCAAAAGCAATCTCATTAACATAATAAAAGACACCTTTATGCCCAGGGCTCTTACATCCAAGATGATTGGAATCCCTCTTTGTTCCCTGCAAAGCTCAGCTCCAACTTGTTACCTTCCCCGGCAGCACCGACCACCACCCACACCCGTCTCAGCCACATGAGAGGAGGCACCTTCAGGTCAAGCTAGATGCAGTCATGGCCTCATAAAATTTGTCAGTTTCCTTTCTTTCCACTGGCATCTACCACATACACATTTCTATATAGCTTCAATCTTTTTTGTTTTTTTTTAATAAAGATTTTATTTATTTATTTGAGAGAGAGAATGAGATAGAGAAGAGAGAGCATGAGAGGGGGGAGGGTCCAAGGGAGAAGCAGACACCCTGCTGAGCAGGGAGCCCGATGCGGGACTCGATCCCGGGACTCCAGGATCATGACCTGAGCCGAAGGCAGTCGCTTAACCAACTGAGCCACCCAGGCGCCCTCTTTTTTTTGTTTTTGACTCTGCAGGGGATGAGGGTAAATTTAACAGCAGTTCTTCCATTGTCTGTACCCACACTCCTCATCTTGGGGCATTTCCACTGTGGCCAAGTCAGAGAGATGAATCCAGCCTATGGTGCCACTATTCAAAGCTGATCTAAGACTAATGTTCTCATTGGAGGGAAAGTATCTTAATCTTACAACCCCAACCATGATCATCTGGGAATGTCACAAATCAGATGCCCAATTCCACCAAAGGAAAATGCAGTAACACAGAGTTACAAGCCAATCATGTACTCTGTGGTTTGAGTATATGAATGGAGAAGCCCAGCATGAATCTTCCAGAGCATCTTGGTTTTGTCAAGGGAAGGGGGAGGATGAGGAGTGTTTCAATAAGCTCTGAAATTACATCTTAAATAAAAAATCTGATTCTGCCCAAGAGACGTGAATAGAAAGGTATAAGAAATCAGGTCAGCAATTTTGTTAGCAACTTGAAGTTCTGAGCTGAGGGCTTGGGGTTGGCGTTTGGAGACGTGGAATTCCAACTCTGATTCCTAAAGTCCACCCAACAAAATAAAATGAAGAGCATTGTTTTAAAGTGTGGACAGGAATGGTAGGATAAATAAAATTAAATATGTTTCTTTACTAATGTGCTTCTCACTGCCTGGACTATGCTAATGATGAATGTGAATCTCCAACAGGGGATGTGGTGTACAAACTTCCCCCAAATGAAGAGGGGTGGAGAGGGGTGACTTGTGAGATTAGGGTCCCACAGACCACATATCAAGAACCATCAATTCAAGGAACCAAGAAACCTGCAAAAGCAGGGCTTTAGGCCCTCCAGAGGAAGCCAAATGAGCTCTATTCTTGAGCAGCCATATTCATTTACTCATTAGGAACAAAGATACATAAGCAGAATCTGAGATGGAGTCATGACAGAGTCAGGTGCAACAGTTCCATCAAAGTAGAAAACATCACAGACAAAGGTAGGTAAAAAGGTACTAGGTACAAAGGACTAGTGCCCAAAGCTCCAAAACAAAGGCTAAGTAGAAAAATGTGAAGACCTACCAGGAAGGAGCTTAAAGTTCTTATGAATCCCTGAGTTAGGGCAATCATGGTTATATAAGATGTAGTAGAGGCTCCCAGAGGTCCCTTAATACTAGAAACTTCTAGGAATATATGCCAGGACATAAAGAGCATCATCATTAAAGGCTATCACCCAGAAATGAGCAGGTGCTTCTTCCAAGCCAGCCCTCCTTCACCTTCTCTAAGATCGCCAACTTGAATATGTGCCAGACACTTTGCAAGTGTGTCACATCCATTCTTTCATTATATTTTCATAATCCTAAGAGGTGTGTGTTATCAGTATCCTTGTTTCACAGCTGACGTTCAGGAAAGTCGAGTCTAAGGACACGTCTTGTCTAAGGACACAAAGCAAGGTGTTAGAGCTGGGAGCTCATTTTAAGTTTGAGAAGGAAGGAAGGAAGAAAGGAAGGAAGGGAGGGAGGGAGGGAGGGAAGGAGGGAGGGAGGGAGGGAGGAAGAGAAAGTGTCTTTGCAAACATTTTCCACCTGTTTAAAAGAGTTGGTTGAGGGGCGCCTGGGTGACTCAGTCAGTTAGGCATCTGCCTTTAATTCAGGTCATGATCCCGGGGTCCTGGGATCGAGCCCCAAGTCAGGCTCCCTGCTCAGTAGGGAGTCTACTTCTCCCTCTCCCTCTGCCCCTCATGCCCTCTCTCCTCTCAAAAAAAAGTTGGTTGAAAACACAGCAATGGAATTTTGATTACCTACTGACATTGTCTGATTACTAGAAAGTCATCTTTTGCTCAGAAAATGGCAGGCCCCTCCTCTGTGATTCATCCATCACCAAGAAATTTGGGATCTCCCTATCCATCAGCAGCACTCCAGATGGCACAATACTGAAAACTGGATCCAATTACAGGAAAAGCCAACTTTTGCCTGATTCACATGAGCCCAATTAGCAGCTCCTGGGTTTAGCCACAAGCCCAAACTTACCCAGCAGTACATTATCAACCTCAATAATGGGCATGCCAGGAAAACAAAATGGGAGACCATCCTTATGTCAGAAGAGCTTTTCTCTTATCAATTACACTTTTCTGAAGAACAGGCATCCTACTATCTCTTTGTGGGTTCTGACAGACACTGCAGAGGAGTAGATGAAAGGTTATTATAATGAAAGTGGGAAGAAGGAAAACTGCATCAGGGGGAAGGGAGGGCCCTGTGGAGTGACCTGGGGGAGACACTGAGCTTCTTTATGCAGGTCCCATATTATTCTGACTCCATCCACCTCTCTGCCTCTGTTGTTCCCACTGTGATGGTCTATACTCTCACTGTTTCTGGCCCGGATCTCTGCAGTGGCCTCCTAGCTAGTTTAACCACTTTCACACCAGTCCCTTTGCCCCTTGCAATCCATCAGCCACAGTAACCACAGTGAACTTTTAAAAACATAAATCAGATCACATCACTCCTTCACTTAAAACTCAACAATAGCTTCCTTTATCTCTCTCTCTCTCTTTTTTTTAAAGATTTTATTTATTTATTTGAGAAAGAGAGAGAGAGCATGAGAGGGGGGAGGGTCAGAGGGAGAAGCAGACTCCCCGCCGAGCAGGGAGCCCGATGCGGGACTCGATCCCAGGACTCCAGGATCATGACCGGAGCCGAAGGCAGTCGCTTAACCAACTGAGCCACCCAGGCACCCTAGCTTCCCTTATTTCTTAGTATAACATACAAATTCCTCACCCTGGTCTATAGGGACTTCATTGCTACTGCTCATCCCACCTTCCTCTTGCTCACCATGCTCCAGACACACTGGTCTTCCTTCTCCCAGGCTCATTCTCCCCTCAGGATCCTTGCACTTTCTGCTTCCTCAGTAGGGGATGCTGGGAACCCAGGACCAGACCTTGTCATTCAAGTCTCAGCTCATTTGGTGCCTGCCACAGAGAGGCCCTCCCTGATCACCCAATATCAGCACCCGTAACCCCTCCCTCACCAGTCACTCTTATCACAACTTTGTGTTTTGTTTCCTTTATAGCACTTATTACTTAAAAGGATCTTGTCTGTTATTTATGTCTGCCTCTCCTCCTCCAGTACATACACAGACACTCCATGAGAGCAGATGCCTGGTCTGCCTGCACCCACACCTCCAGCACCTGGAACAGTGTTTGGCACAAAATAGCTGATTGATAAATGTTTGCTGGCTGAAAGAATACCCCCAAAAGGTTCTAGTATGAATTAAATGAGATGATTATATATTTAGAGTTTTTTGGAAGGCTTGGCACATCATAAACACCCAAAACACAGTATTTCAAGTAATGGCTCTCTGATATGAGCAGAAGGAGCCAATCTGTTAATCAAAAGAAGCTGGATAAAGCAGGGATCACTAATATTGTATATATATACTATACAACCTTTAAACACTATTTCAACTTGAAACACTCCTTGCTAATCTATTGATGAGGAGCTAAGACCTCTCTACTTGAGATGGGTCTCCAGGTGGAGTTCTACATCCATTTTTTTTTCCTTTTTTTGAGAGCTCATGCCCTTTATACATCATCTGTGGTTCTCAGATTTGGCTTTAGAATGGAGAAGGAACTTAATCTCACATATGCAACAATCTGAGTGCAAAATTCTTCTAGGATTATGTACAAATTTTTCCTAAACTTTGTCAGTTGCCCTGTCAACAACTAATCAGACAGCCTTCATTTATTGACTCTTATCAAGCCATCCAATGCTTGCAGCTTGGTTTTCCTAAGAAACAACTCTCTTTTCACCCATATTTCACTGGTTCACTATGTAATTAATTTGGGTTATTATAATAACACATTAGCATAAAAAGGTACAAATGCAGCTCTCTGACCTTGGAAAGCATTTAGCAGCATGGTGGGGACAATGTTCATAGGAATGGCAGGAGGTCCCTGTGTGCCGTGAGTGCCCAGCAAGTCATGGCCCTCAGTCAGTGGGTGTTACAGAAGGAAGAGAATAGAGAACATTGGTGAATTTGTGAGTTGGTTAAGTAGAGATGGTTAAGAGAGATTATATTGTAGTAGAAGCGCTTGTCAATAGCAGTAATTATAGTTGTAGTCAAGGAAGATTAGATGGAAATATGCCAAAATGTGTTCTCTGGTAGACTGTTAATATTCCTCTTAACAATTTCCCATATCTTTCAAATTTTGACACCATCATAAATAATATTTCACAGAAACAGAGTAAATTGTGATCCTGGCTGAATCAAAGGAAAGTGCTGACAGTTACCACTTCTGGTGCTCCTGTTCTCTGCCAGCAACTTAGGTGTGACCTCCTGTCCTCACGGTCACTCTGCAAAGACAGGTGCTGTGGTGCCCAGTGTTATGACTCTGTGATTGTGTTCGCTTATGAAGCTCAAAATTTAGCCCCAGGTCCCTGTCCCAGGATGACATTCCCTCCTCTGGCCCACAAAGTCACCCAGTGCAGTCAGCATCTCCATGAGCTGGCAGGGAGTCAAGTCCATGAACTATCAGCAGGACCAAATCCTCACTTATGTCACTATCCAGCGCTCTGCTTTGCAAGTTAATTAGAAATAAAGCATTTCCTCATCAGTTCTGGCCTCCCCCACGGCCCTCTGGCCCCTGGCCACAGCCTGTTACCTACCTCCTTCACCTGTGGACTCAGGACGCCATCCTGGGACAGACACAGCCTCACCAGCATTTCCCTCCTGAGGTGATGCCTGCATTGCTCAGCTCCCTTCTGGAGCCTGTCCCTCCTGGACCGTGGATTTCTTCTTGCTCTGCCCCCTGCTGCCTGTATTCCCTCTGCCCGCCCTTTGTCCACCTGGGTTTCTACACCATTCCAGCCCTGACCTCCAAGAAGCACAACCCACTGCATGGCCTGTCTTGTGTTCACCCGTGCTCTGCATGGTGCCCACAGCCATGTCTTATAGCCTGGTGACCCAAAGTCTGATCTGCCCCAGAGTCTCGATGGTGATCCCCAGAAAGACCTAGACCTCTGCTGCCCCAATTTAGTACTGATGCAGTGCATGAAATTGTTGGGATGGAGGGTTCACAGGGAGTGGGTAATGTATATGGGAAGAGGGTACTGGCAAAGTCCTGGTGGCAGCTTCAGACAGATGGAGCCCTCCCAGTGATAGCAGCAGTGAGCTCACAACAGCCCCCCAAAACCAAAGGACTCAATAGCTCCGAGTGTCAGAGAGATTAAGACTCGGAGACAGAAAAAGGATCAAGAGAAAAGACACAAAAGCCAACAGAAAGGTCAAGCATTGTCAAAACTTGGCATATTCACATTTGTTCTCATCTTATTCTCTTCTATAAAAAAAAAAAAAAGACTTAACTGGAACTGCAACCAGGATCACAAAGCTGGCAATAAGGACCTTGTAGGTCCACAGGGAGAAAAGTCACCGTTTGGGGTTCTAGAAAAGTAGAAATCTGGACAGAGGTATTCACTACAAAGAACTTGCAAGAGACTGGCCTCCTGGAATCTCTGACACTGGTGGACAGACATGGGTTTCAATCCCCTTCATACGGCTTTAGGCATGTGTCTTAACCTTGCGAAGGCTTCATTTCCCCACGTGTACGATGATGCTAGTTAACACCTGCCTCGCAGACCGTTGAGGCTTAAACGAGTTAATACAGGCCTGGTACCTAAACCAATGGCAATGTCTGGACACGATTTTCGTTGTCACCTGTTGTGGGGATGGAGGGAGGCAAACTACCGCCATCAGGGGGTAGAAACCAGAAGCCAGGGACTCTAGTAAACACTAGCAATCATCCCACAATGAACAGGGCAGCCCCCACAACAAAGAATGATTCAGTCCAAGATTGAGAAACTTTTCCAAAGCCTACAGAGTAGGGATCAACAAGCATTAATTCCCTGCTCCATCCTCTCTCCCTCTCGTCTTTCTGGACAGTGCATCTCATCAGGTAAGGGCCAGAAATCTCCTTTGCTGACATTTTCCATATAAGTAGAGAAGGTTAAAGTGCCAAGCATAGTGCCTGGCAGCTCCTTTCCTCTCGGCTCTTCCCACAGGGCTCTGTCTAGCCGGCAGCCAGGCACACAGCAGGGATGTACAAAGGACAGATTTGTTAGCTGGCTGGAGTGGAGACCTCTGTGCAACACCCACCTCAGCTGGGAAACAGGACAGAAAAGCAGCTCCAAGGAGGCTGAGCTCAGAAAAGAAGGCTGGGCCTGGGTAATGCCATGAGAGGGACCCATTAACAGGGACCAAAAAAAAAAAATGACTGTCCAGTTGGACCTGGAGTGCACCATTTCTCCAAGATTTGACAGCAATCTCATATCCAGAAGGTAAAAGTCAAAATTCATTCCTTTACTCAATTATTCAACATGTACCAGGGACTGGGCTCCTTCTCTGGTGTGCACAGCACTCTAATGGCCTATGTTTAAAAAAAAATTCAGTGTTATTATTTTTCCAGCCCTGTCACTATTTAACCAAGACATCGATGGGAATGAATAAGTAAGCAAGAGAAAGAGATGTTTAAATCTCACAGAATCTTGAATCTGACTGGCCTCATTTTAAATGGTGAAAATACCCCCTTGACAAAGTGGTAAAAGCTAATATTATTCTATTATTCATTCTCTCTTTATTAAGGCATCAGAGATGATTCATTGAGTTTCTGAAGCACAGTACTTTTTTATATGTAACTCTTCCATGAATACAATATTCCAAGACACAATCTGCCTATATTATATAATGCTCTTCCACAGAGACAGCCCAAAGTGAAGCTACTTATTTCTCATTCTTGTATTCAATAAGGCCTATTTATACCTTGCCTGAATATGTGAGAGAATACAGGGAAAAGTGCTTTGAGAACCAGAAGCCCTGCTACAAATGTTGGCCCCTATTATCCGTATGAGCCATCATAATCTCCAAATTCCTAAGGGGTAAACAGATGAGGTTTTGCTTTGTGTTTCTGGATCCCAGACTCCAAGTTGCTAAGATGCCTGTTCTTTTTTCCACTTACAGACTCTGTAGTCTGAGGAAGGTAGAAGCAAATGCAGTCCAGGAAGGCCTGAGGTCTTGCTCCCAAGATCTCGCCTGCTGTCTTGCTCCCCTGCTCCCCATATGCTGCAGATCCTTGCCAGATCCTCTGCAGGAGCCTCAAACCAAGAGGCTCTCAGCTGGAAGGAGCCAAGTGGAGCCTTGCATGTTGCCAAATGCCTGTCTGGCCCAAAGCAGGAAGTCTGTAAGAACATACCCACAGTTCTGAGTGGCGAGCCTGTCTGAGGATAAAGTGCCCTCCCATGAGCTCGGCTCAGTGCCTCATAAAGCCAGGCTCAGGCTGTATAAATAAGATGTCTCACTAAGGCAAGGTGAGGCTTGCAGGATTTATGTGCTCTTGGGCCCCCTTGCAAACAAGTTTAACCAACAGTACCTGACTCTCCTTCCTTCTGTAACCATCTGACTTGGCTCCAAAGGCAAGGGTAAAAGGCCCCTGTGTTTGCCTGGGGTGCTCCTGGGCCATCCCACTGGGTGAATGGGCAGGCAGGAGCATGTGTGGCCTTTGAGAGGCCCTGGTCCCTGGGCACCTCCGGAAAAGGACTGTTTGGAAGCACAGACAGGCGTCCTCTGACATGCTCTGCTGGCTGCTGTGTAAAGGAAAACAGGTAGAGAGAGCCAGGAAGGGAGCAAAGGAAGGAAAGTCATTTAGGGGACCAGCCTGAGCAGAGAAACCAGATGTGAGCTGGTGTCAGCAGCAGGGATAGCCTGCTGCATAATTCATCCATTGTGGTTCTGTTTATGTGCCTGTTTTTAAGGTTAATCATTTGTTTGTTTGATTGAGGCCTACTCCTCCGAACGCTCCTGTTAGCACATGAACAGGATGCTTGGTGTCAAATGCAAACATCCTTATTTGGCAGACGCGGAGTTTGCTAAATTATCCTTCCAGCTGCAAATAAGTTGTGACATTTGTAATAAGTTGCCAGTCATGAGGGGTGCAGCATATTCTCAGAGAAATTCATGGGCTGAATTTCTCCCCAGCATCAGTCCCTCTCTCTGAAGAAAGCACACATTTCAGTAGTAAGAGGCAAAACACTTGAGATGGAAGCACAGTCACCCTTGGGTCTCTGGTCTAATCCATGAGCACCCTGTTGGTCTAGACTCCAGTCCCCATCAAAATGTTTGCGATGCACAGGCCAGGCAAACACCTCATGAAAAGGGGGTCCTGGCCCCCACACAGGGACAGGCTCACTTCCACCCCTAGTGCAGAAGGAAATAGGCCTCTCTTCTCAACACCACCTCTAAGGAAGCAGGCAGATTCTAGAACTGTAGAAGGCCAGAATTGGGACTAGACTTTGAAGATATCAGAGGTAAGGTGCTATATGAGATAGCATGAGGCTTTGGATGTCATTTCTTCTCCAAGACTCCATTCTTTTAGGTTAAGTGGGGCTGCTAGGAAGCCTAGCGAGAACATATGCGAAGGACCCGGCACACTGTAGTTCCTTAAGAAGAATGTTATCCTCGTTCCTGGAGCGAATCCACCTGGGTGCCCACCTCTGCTGCAATTTCAGGTCAGACCTCTCCTTGGAGTCTTACAGCAATCCTACCGGCTTCAGGCCTTTATTCACCTCATCATTTCCCAAGATGTGATGTCAGCCTGCTCATACCAGGCCCTGTGCAGGGCACAGTGTGTTCAGGAACCAATAAAATAAAGCTCCTGCCCCCACAAAAAGCTGAGTGCATCGGTGGGTGAGTTTGACAGAAAGTATTTCCTAATGTTGAGTCAAAACTATTACAATGTGACCAGTATTCGGTATTCCCTGTGGCGTGGGAGGTGGGGAGGATTTGGAGAAAACTTCACTAACTTCTGTAACACTTCCAAATTTATTTCCAGGCATCATCTTTTTCACTCTTTTGGTTGATGTTGGATGCACATACATAAAAGGGCACCTAACACAAGAGTCCAGCCTGATGAGTCCCCACAAGCCGAGCATCTCCATACAACCTTCACCCAGGGCAAGATCATCAGCAGCGCTCCAGAAACCCTGGGCCTCCCTTCCGCCACTGCAACCCAGGGTAACCATGATGCTAAATTCTAGCAACATACGTTCATTTTGCTTGTTTTACTATCTTGGCATTATCTTTAAGGAAAGTTATTTGTATCAGTTCTTCACTCCCCTGCCCTGTTTTCATGTAGATTGGGCATATAAAAGGCAAACAATGAAAAGGTTTCCTTTTATGTCATGAAGTCATGCCTTTACATAGTTTCATTTGCCAATGAGCCCCTGAAGGTTGGGGATGTGTTCCTAGTGCTTCCACACAGTAGGTCCTCAGTAAGTATGTGTTGAGTAAATGAATGATGACATCAGATCCCTCAATAGTCAACACACCTCAGCAAAAAGAGAGTCACAGACAACAGGTGCAGGGCAGGGAGTATGGTGATGAGGTTTTAGAAAGAACTGTAGAGTAGAGGTCTCTTTTCTAGGTCATTCTGTCCATCTGAGCCCAATCCTGATTTATTGAAGTTCTGTTGAGTACCAGGCATTTTTGTTCTGCCTTCAAACATATTCACATTTTCCTTATTAATAAGAAAAAGAAAACTGGGGTACCTGGGTCACTCAGTCAGTTAAGTGTCTGACTCTTAATTTCAGCTCAGGTCATGATGTCAGGATCATGAGATTGAGCCCTGTGTTGGGCTCTGGGCTGGGCATGGAGCATTTTCTCTCTCCCTCTCCCTCTGCCTCTCATCAAAAAGGAAGGAAGGAAGGAAGGAGGAAGGAAGGAAGGGAGGAAGAAAGAAAGAAAAGAAAGAAAAAGAAAGAAAAAGAAAGAAAGAAAGAAAGAAAGAAAGCAAGCAAGCAAGCAAGCAAGCAAGCAAGCATCCTGCAGTGGGATGACTTTAGCCCCAGGATGATCAGGCATGGATGTCAAAACCTCTGTTTAAACCTTGTCCAGATTACTATTTCCCCAAATAGCTAAAAGAAAGAAAGAAAGAGATTGACCACAAAAACAAATCACGTCATCAAACATTTAATGAAAGCCTACACCCAAATAGTAGGCAAGAGAGACATTTTACTAAGTGCCAATTATGTACTGGGCATTCTGCTTGCCTTTGATGACTCAAGAGGTTAATCAGATACCACTTCTGCCCACAAGTAGCTTCTAAGCTGAAGGAAGATACAGGCACATAAACAAATGAAATATTCAAGTGTTGTAAGTACTATAATCCAGATATGTACCAAGGGTCTTAGGAACAGAGAAAAAGAAGCAAAGTTTATTGGAAATACTACATTGAGAATATGACATTTGAAGTGGGCTTGAAGAATGAGTGGGGTTCATAGATCACCACAAAGTGAGGATACTACAGGTCAAGGAAACATGAGTAACAACACAGCTGATACTTGGTAGTATGCACCAGTATGAGCAGCCAGTTGATTACAGACATGTCTGCTGTGATTAGTCATGGGCTGGTTGTGAGAGATCATGAATATCCACTGTAAGTAAAAACAGAAAGACAAGAAAGGGCAGGCCATGTTCAGGGAAGGGTGGTGAGTTACCAACTCCTTGAAAAATCTAATCTCTGCTAAGGATGACATGTAGGTGTCATGCATGCCAACACTGACCACAACAGATAGTAGGACTCAGTCATAGCACTCCTACCAGAAAAAACCTCATGATCCTGCTCAACAAAGAACTCTAAGCAATCACTACAAGGAATAGGCTTTGGCATCATCCTGGGTTGCACACAACTTCCACTGTCTCACCACCTCCTCCCTCACAAATGCCGTATAGTCTGGCTTCAGACATTCCACTGAAACTGTTCTCTCTATAAAATTTCCATTACCTTCCTCCTCACCAGATTCAAAAGCCCTCATTCTGATTAAATACAATACTCCCTCCCTCCTGGAAACTCTTGCTTCCTCCTCCATGAATACAGTGTAACTGCTCTCTCTCCTTCACCTAATGTCTTCAAGTTCCATCTACACTTTATTCCCACTGTTTCAGATCTGGTTCTTCTCCATGGCAGGCACTCTAACCCAAGCCTTACGGATGGACCTCAGCGTCGGAGAAGTCAGCCATCCATCTTCACATACCCTGAAAGGGAGTCAGCCCGTTACAGGCTTCCTTATCAGTGCAAGTTGGCAGCGTTTAAAGCTGGCTCAGCTTTTGCGGACAAAATTATGGATTATTGAAGCCTCCTCCACTCATCCTGCAGCAACTTGTAATGCCCAGAACCATCTGGCTGATTTAGTCCTTGGGAGCTTCTGTGATGGAAGACTCAGCTGAGTGAGAAGATAGAAACTACCAGCTGAAATAAAGTTTAGGGTTTATCTATTGATTTCAAATGATCTGTGTTCCAGAGCTCCAGCCCACAGCACTTTTAGCAAGTGAATATAAAAGAATGTACAGACCCCACAGACACACACACACACACACACTATAAAATCCCACATGGATTTGCTATGGACCCCTCGATCTATACGATTCATGGACTATGTGAAAGAAAAGCTGTTGCAAAACATCCATGTGGGGTCAGTACACATGTGGCATTTTTTTTCCTGCAGTGGGATGACTTTAGCCCCAGGATGATCAGGCATGGATGTCAAAACCTCTGTTTAAACCTTGTCCAGATTACTATTTCCCCAAATAGCTACAAGGAGACCCCAGGAAAGCAGTGATGATCATTGGCCAATTAGTGGCTCAGGCATTTGGAGCAGGACGTGACTCCCAGAAAGCTTTCCCTGAAGAGAATGGCTGTCTCAGGCTCAAGCTTCCTGGAGGAGGGCCAGCCATGCATCAGCCCTATTGATTCCTGTCATTGCTGTTTTCTGGTAGAGAGTGGTGCATTTGTCTTAGATTAATTAAAAATGAACTAGGAGAAAGAACTGTGTTGTTAGAAAAGTGAAGGCCTATGAAGAAACTTTCGAGACCATGCTATTTCCAGATACCAAGTGCATGAAGCTTCCAGTCAGCAGGCAAGAAAATGCTCAGGAGACCTGAGGCAGAGCAGGCTAGAATGCTGGCAGGTACACCTGTGTCTTTGGAGACTTCTGGCTACAGAGGAGGTTGGAGAGCTGGTCATATAAAATGGCCTGCTGGCACTCAGTCAGGCAGTCAGACTACCCTGTATCCCCTCCCAGACCACGTTGGCGTCTACATCTTCACACTAGGTGCCCTGGACAAGGAGAAGTATAGGACAAAACCCTCCAGGGATGCTTCCAAAGAAAAGAGCACCTTTGAGAAAGCCTCTCCTTGGTACAGGCTATTCTCCATACACTGGGAAACTGACAATGCAGACAAACAGAGGTAAAAGTGGCCTGTGACTCGGGGCTGGCTGCCGTGGCATTGCTATTGAAGACCACATGGACACTTGTGTTCGATGGACAATGATGAGTAGATGAATGAATTTTTCCATTATTGAGAATTTCTTTTTTGAGTCTCTCATACATTCGAAACAATAGAAGAAATCATAGAAATAAACATTTATTAAAGATTTACTTTATACCAGAAATATTTAATTTTCATAAAAACCTACCAAAGAAGACACAGTTCCCCCACCTTATCAATGAGGAAGCTGAGTCTCCAAGTAAATGCCTGAACTAAGTCAGTCTTCCAACATCAGCCCCTATGTTCTTTCCTTTTTCTTTTTTCTTCTTTTTCTTCCTCATGCTTCTCTTCCTCCTATTCTTCCTCTGCTTCAGCTGCTCCCCCCAACACTTTTAGTTTCTCATATTCATGCACAAAGATTGAAGGGTGAATTGCTTCCAGAAAGCTCATAGCAAGTATCCTTCCTGTGGGAGTATCTTGCTCCACCCTCAGCTCCCAACATCTCCCACTCTCCTGAGGCAACAGCCTTCAACTCTTCCAGCTTTTTCTCCTGGCATGTACTGCCTCCTTCTCTATAACATGCTTATGTTACTTCTTCCTATGTTTTTTTTTTCTTTCGGTTTTAAGCATTACCTATCAATTTTCCCCAATAGAAGATAAAGGTGTGACTTTCACAAACATACTCCAACTCTTGTCCCTCCCATGTCCAGATGCACATTTCTGCAAATGACTTCATTCCATAGCCAGATTTAATAGTTTAGGCAGGTAGAGAGTTCAGAGTTGGAAACCATTTTCCCTCAAAATGTTAAAGGCGCTGCTCTACTTCTAGTTTCCAACATTGTCTTTGAGTAATCTGAGGCCATTGTGATCCTTAATCTTTTGTCTTTTCTGTATGAAAACTTATAGGAGCTTCACGTTGGCCAGTGTTCTGAAAATTCACCTTCATATGCCTTGATGTGGGTTTATTTTTCATTCATTATGAGAGGTACTCAGTGGGCCCTTTCAGTCCTGATATGTGCTTCAGTTATGGAAAAATTTCTTGAGTTATTTCTTTGATATTTTTCTCCCTTCTTGTCTGTCTCTTCTTTCTGTCTGGAACAACTATTATTTGGATGTTGGACCTCTAGGACTGATGCTCTAATAAACAACCCTGCTTTTTCTCTTACTTTCCATCTTTTATTAACCTTGTCTCTACTTTCTAAAACACAACCTCAATTTTAGCTCCCAACAAATTCCCCAAGTATTTTATTTTTGCTAACACACTGTTAATTCCCAAGGGCTCTAACTGTGATCTTTCTTTCCTAGAAAGCATATTCTTCCTGAATGCAATTTCTACCCTTATCCCTCTGAGGGTATCTAACAATTTTTAAAATTTCATTTCCCTGGATTGTCTGTTTCCATTAGATCGCTTTTTCTCATTTGTGTTATGTCTCTGTCTTTCACACTGTTTCTCTGCCATTCATCTTGGGTGTCTGGTGATCCTTGACCTTCTCTTATTTTAGGGTGGGGCAATAAAAGAGTTACTGGAAGCTCTGTGTGGGGGACTTTGTGACTATGGACCTGCTGGTAATCTGGCTGGGCCATTTTTAGGAAAAACACCCATTATTGATATCTTTGGAATTTTTTGAAAGGTGGATCAGGTTCTGCAGAGAAGAATCTTCCTATCACCTCACTAGAGTACAAAAGTCTATTCTAGGAACCAAGTGGAGGACAATGGCTGTGGAAGTCTCCATATTCAGTGTGACACAGGCTTTTACTTAATCCTGTTGTTTTAGTATGATACCCTATTCTGTGCTAGATGTCCATCAGCCCACAATGTCTGTTTTACTCTCCTAAAAGAATAAATTTCCAGTCTCCTGTCAAAGTTGGTGGGTGGGTGGGGCAGCATTTATTTACCTGATCCCATGGAGTAAAAGAGGAGAATGGAGGGTCTAACTACTTAAATTAACTTTCAATCAGTCCTTCTGCTTCCAGCCCTGATTATATCCACACCTTTAGCAATAGCTGCTAGTAATGTAGGGGGAAGGAAGCAGAGATTACAAAGATATTTCTAGAGTAATGTCTGTTGGGAAGGGTGTGGAAATGAAATCATATGGGACTGATGGGTGAAAGAAGAGCAAAGGTGTGTTGTAGGGGCCTCATGTTCAAAGGAGGAGGTCAGTGTTTGTAGCCTAATGAGAACTTTGGATAACAAGAAGATTGTAATCCAGGAGAACAGATTTGGAGTTTTAAATATTGTACATGAATTAGGACCAAATGATGAGGAGCTTCCAATATGAGGAGACAGAGAAGATTCTCTCTAGGTACCACTAGCCCCTGACCCTCAGAACATCTATCTCCTCTCCTTAGCTCTCAGGTAACATGTGGATAGAACCCCTGAGGATAATTAAGAATGGCCAGAAATATTTAAAAAGAGAAAACAACACAGAATTCACAAAGTGCAAACTCAGCTGTTGCTCAGGGCATAGAATTCTGATATTTCCCCCACCAGGCTCCAAGTCACCAGGCTCCCATTCCTTAACACTCCCAGATTCCACACCTTGACCCCTATTCTTGTTTTTTACCTGCAAGTACCAAGGAGAGAACCTCTTCTAGGACTGCCCCAAAATGTGTCCTCTATCTTCCTAAACTTCCTTTAAAAGGCTTTCCTGTCTTATTTAGAGATCAAAAGTATAAATACCAGTTTCCTTGGGAGGATGGACACATTGGGGTCACCAGAGTTTAAAAAGAGTACACACTTTACATTCAGACTGGGAGGGTTTAAAACCTGGTTCTGCATTTGCCTCCAACTATGTGACTGTGGCAAATTACTTAGCTTCAGTTTCTATATTTATAAATTCATTCATAGGATTTTTCTGAGGATTATGTATATAATTGTTAAGTACCTAATACAGTATCTGGGCTGCAACGGTTATCAACAGTAGTAAAAGTAGCAGTAACCAACAGTAGTTGTAATAGTAAGTAATAATGCTATTGTTGTGCGCGCACACACACACACACACACACAATACCTTCCTGATACTACGATTTTCCCTATGTGCTGGACCTTTATGTGCTCCAAGGCATTGTGGGCAAAAGACTTCCATGTCCTACACAGCAGCTACACTTATACCCTGGTGTTAACTATGGATACGACATAAATTAATTGCATTATCTCTAAAAATATTCTTTGGCTTTAAATAAGTGTATTAACTGACTTTTAGCTCACAGAATTGATAAGGTAAATTACTGATATATTTTCTAGATCCCTGAAGCATCAGAGAAATTTTAAGTTAATATTAGTGACACTTACTGGTCAAGTGTGGCATGGCAGCCTAGCTCTCTTACACTGTGAGAGGGGGACAACTGCCAGGAACAATGTACAATGTACTACTGTAAGGAAATGGGGGGTGGTAGTTTACAGACCATAAATCATGGCAGAAGACATTATCAGCAAGAGTAAAGTGAAAAAAATACTAAGGGAAGCAAAGCAGGTAATCAAGAAAATTTCCACAGTGTCCTGAAAATATTGCACAAACACCCTGGGATGCCAACAATAGCAGTTCATGTGAACTCTTTCCCTTAACAAACATTTTCACCTAAATCTATTAGAGATTATTCTCCATTTTTGTAATGGACATCAATAAGAAAAGAGAATCAACTACCAAAATTCACTTTGCAGTCACCTTATAGCACACATCTTTTTTATTCAGCAAGGGATATGCACACTTGGTCCAGGGTAGCTTTGCAACATGTAAAGTTAACTTCACGCCAACTTGAGATCACAGTCCTAAGAACATACATTGTCCTATACCAGTACATAAGGAGATGCTGTTGCATTGTTTTAGGGCTTTCATTTGAAAAATTTATAACTTGAAAGAGTAGCAAAATGAACATCTATAAAGCTTTCACTTAGATTGATCAATTGTTAACATCTTAACCACATTTAGGCTTGTACTCTCTCTCTCTCGCTTTTGCTCTCTGTCATGCCACCTCTAAATGCATCAGTTATCACTTAAGCATCAGGCATTCTTATATATTAATATCATTGATACACCATTATACTCAAGAAATTTAATATTGATAGAAAAAAACACTAATATACATTCTATATTCAAGTTTCCCAATTATCCCAATAATATCCTTTATAGCTCTTTGTTCATTTTCCCAATTCATGATCCAATAGGAGATTTAGCATTTCATTTCATTGTCATATCTTTTTGGTCTCCTTTAGTCTAGAACAGTCCTTCTGCACATACACACCCCCTTTTTTTTCCTTTCAAAACATTGACAGTCTTAGAGTCTATGCTATTCAATTTGAAGGATATTCTACAATGTGAATGTGTCTGATTAATTTCTCTTTATTATATTCAGGTCAAAGAATTTTGGCAAGAGTACTACATAAGTGATACCGTGTCCTTCCCACTGTATTCCATCAAAAGCCACATTTGTCCCATTATTGGTAATGCTGAGTGTGATCACTTGATTAAAGTGATGTCTGCCCTATTTTTCATTGTAAAATCACTTCGTTCCTTTGTAATTAATAAGTAATGTGTGGGGTGTTACTTTGGAGGCTGTGTGAATATCTGCTTCCCCAAATTGTTGTTGTTTTTTAATTGCTGCCATTATTGTGATCCCTCCCTAACAGAATCGAGCTGTAATGGGAGGACAGAGGCATGATCTTCATCCACTTCACTATCTCTGTGAATTCCATTTGGCACCGGTTAATGATAATGAAGACTTTAGCACTTTTTTCCTATAGATGCACTTACAGGATAGAACTCCATTTAAAAAATGCATTACACCAAAGCACAGTGAAAGCAATTACCAATACTCAATTACTCTGGCATCACTTCATCACTGTAGATACTCTTAAATGCAATGCAAGGGTGGTTTTGAATATTCTGAAGGTGAAAATAAGTCTATAGTAGCAGGCTCAGAAACCTGCAGTGGCTCCCAAGAACCGCTCAATACAATCCAAACTCCTTATTGTGACGCTTGAGGTCCTGCAAGGTCTGGCCACACTTTTCATCCTATTTCCCATAATGCCCTTTCATGTCCCCACCAAACTGAGCTTCCTTCTTCTTCTTATATATGCCCCCATGTTTTTCCTTGGCTTATTCTGATTCCTTTGTCTTGAGAGAGTTTACAAACCTTTCTTAGCTTTGATAGCAGAGGCCAAATGTTTGCTCTTCCACAAGTATTTCTTGAAAAAGTAACCTTCCCCTTCTTTGAGTTCTCTTAGTCTGTGACAATTTGGGTACTTGGTACACGTTATTGCTTTATGTGTCTTATTTCCCCATAAGGCTGAAATCAGCCATCTGATTTCCGAGCAGTACACTGAGCATGTGTTCAGAACATCAATGAAGTTTGGGTACCAAAATATTTTTGAAAGAACTTGAAATAAAAAAATTTTTATGCATTTAAGTAGTTATCATGAGAAAATTTAGAACTGGCTGATAGTCCTTATAAATATTTATAATTTAATATATTTTATTTTGAATTACATATGGGGCAGGGGGTAAGGGAACATTGTAATTCTTAGGACCCCATATATCTTAATCTAGCCATGGCTGAAAACTCAGAGAACAGAAATTCATGTCGTTTTTTTCCTAGCCTCAGGCCCAGCACAATGCGTTCGGCATGTTAACTGCTCAGTAAGTCATTACTGCACGACTGAGAGAAAGCTGGGAGTTAGACCAATTGTTTTTGATTCCTTGAAGATGGAATAACTTTCCCCATTCTGCGATCCCCTTACCCTAACCACATCTCATCAGAAGTGGCCTAGGCCCTTGGTGGTCAACCATCCCAGAGAGCAAAGACTGGCCATCGACTTTCGGCCAGAGGCTTATATACTTGAATTTAAGGCCTTCGTTGGCCTTTGGTCAGCAAGGGATGACCCAGCCTCTGTAACAAATGGAACATTCTGTTCTTGATGACAATTAGGGGGCAATCTCATTGTTTCAGTTCTGCTTGGGGCCACCCCAGTACCACTTAGAAGGTATATTCATATAAGACATAACCCAGTGGACATATCCTCTGGGAAGCCTCCTGAGGGCAGAGCCTACTAGTACATCCCATGGACTCTTGGTTATAGGACCTAAACCCTCCAGATTCCTCACTGTGGACCTGTTAATGCCAACCAAGTGCCCAGCCTATGCCAGCCACAGCATGCGATACTCCACATGACGGCAGACCCAGCTCCTGCTTCAAAGGAGCATCACGGTCAAGTTGTAGCAACAGTGTTGCATCTGAAGTACCCAACAATAAACAAGGCCGTGTGGGACAAGGGGCTTTAAAAATTCCCACATCTGGAAAAATCACCTTTAAGTGCAGCCAGCCTTTTGCCCAGCACTAAAGTGCACAGAGCACTTTGCCATCTATTGTCTTCACATGCCTTCCCAGGGGCCCTATGAGACGGGTAGATAAGAAGCATTTAGTATGAAGTAGAGTAGGAAAAGTTCTCTACTCTGTGTCTCATCTCTGAAGAAGTCCCAACCATGTTTCTACCTCTACTCAGGTCACTCTACAAACCTTCTTGGAGTACACCCCAGGCACTGGGGACACAGAAAGTCCCTTCAAGTGCAAACTATGTGCATTTAGTGATGCATTTTCTGGATCTGACTCTGGGCTCAATGCAAGCAATATAGAGATAAAAGTGCCTGCCCAGGAAGAATTCTCTGGCTATTGTCCACTTTCCATGCCACCTAGTAGGACCTGTTGGCCTAACTGTCTCTTCTTCTAGGTTGTGGTCTTTTTCAGAAAAGTGGTATCTCTGTAGCCCCAGAGCAAATCTCAGGACTGAGTACTTTGCAACATCAGCTTAAAGACAGGTTCCTGTGATGGTGAACAGTCCCGGAAAAAACTGTCTGCAGTCTTTACACACCCTTCCATAGCTCTAGCAGCAAGGATGATGCCCATGCAGCCCTACTCAGTGTAGTTCCTACAGAGAGAGAGCCAGGACTCCTGCCTTTCGGGTGGGTGAGCTGCTGGCATTGCCTTCCACTTGACCCCTGCCAAAGGCACAGGGTTTGTCTGGTGATGCAGAGGCAAGACAGGCTGTGGCTGAGGGCCTTCTGTCCTGGGAACTCTACAAACAGGTTGCCCTCCTTTGGTCTAAATGAGGTTTCCACTGGAAATAAGGGCACTGAAGTGTCCAAGGACCACATTCAGGGACCACATCCTCAAATCCCAGCCAAGGAATCTGCTGAAGACTGGAGGGACCAGTTGTCCAGTTTGACACACAGAGGGCTCCTTGGACCTACCCCTGCCACCAGGCCCTGGTCTCCAACCTTACAAAGCTATCTACACAAGGCTCTATCCTGAGGTTGCTCTGTCCTCCACAGCCACCACCGAGACATAGCTGAGCTAGTCCCCTGTAGTGTACAGAGCAGAACCTCACACACGTGATGCCCAGAGCGGGTCCTCCCAATGCTGGGGAAGCTTTGCTAGGCCTCTAGTTATGTTAATGCAAAGGTTCTTCTCTTCTGGGTTATACACTCCTTGGAAAATCTGGGGAAAGGGTTCAACCATCTCCCCAGAAAATGCATACACTCACACACACACACACATACACACACATATACCCCTAAACATATGCATGTTTGTATATATATACACAGAGAATTCTACTCCCATAATTTTTACATGTTCATACATTCCCTAAAGTCCATCCATGAAATCCAGATTTAGAATCCTTGTTTTTAAATCTTCTCAGGAACCTAGCAACCCTGGGTTCTTAGCAACCTTCCTCATTAAAATCACCAAAAGAAGAAGTCAATTTCTCCATCTGAAACCTCATCCCCATGGGGTCAGGGCTGAGCCCCCTCTCCTGGGTGGAAATAAAGTATTAATCCAGCCCCAGGTCCAAGTGGCAGTGTGGAGAACTGTCCGCCTCACGGCTGGACACTCTTGACCCGCATCTCACATCTGTCAAGTTCTGCCTGACCCAGATCTGCCAGCAGGACAGACTGTTTTTCTTTGTGGGAGTAGTTCACGGTGCTTTGTCATTCACAGGCATTCTCTCTGGGTTTTACTTCGAGAGGGAGGGAAGCATCCCAGTGCTATGGAAATTCCTCATTCCAAGTAGGAACAAGAATTGAGGGTAAGAGATATGGAGCAGGGGTAAGTGCCTGTCTTCGTAAACACACAGATATGGGTGAGTTCCTTCTGTGCCCAGTGCAGTGGCAGCAAATTAGCCATTCCCTCAGGATGGCTCAGCCCAGCTCAGACCTTATCCAACATAATTTAAATGACAGATTCTTCATCCCAATTGGCAGTTTGTGCAGGGACTGTGTCCAGAAGGTGCTATAGAGGGTTTGGCATCCCCTGAGGTCAGGACTCATTATGTGCCTTAAGCCAGTAGTATTATCCATACGTGGCTACTCTCTCAACCCATCTATCAAAACAACAGAATACAAGGGTGCTGACTAGAGAAAGGGTACCTCTAGAAAAAGTCCCAGGATGAAGCGAACTGCTCTCGTCAATCAGGTGGTCCTTGTGTGTGTATTTGTGTATGTGTGTGTATATACGTGTGTGTGTGGGGGGGGTGTGTTTACACATCCCCAGTATGAAAGCAGAAAAGGCAAGCCTAGTAAGTATGGATGGGACTTCATGTAGATTTCCTAGTGGACAGACCCCAGACAGCAGGCACCTCTGCCCTCTGGACCATAGAAATATACTGGAGAAGAAAAAGGCAGCTTGATAGGGGAGGAGAACATGCACTTTGGAATCACAGGCAGTTGGACCCAGGTTCAAGTCCAGACTGCAGAACTTACTCTTTCAGTGATCTTAGAAAAGGTACCTCATATCTCTGATCCTCAGTTTCCTCTTCTGTCATACGGGATTCAGAACCTCTCTCATAGGATGAGGAGCAATAAATATGAGGATTGAAGAAAAGAAGCCAGCACCATGCTTGGCACGTTGATGGTGGTCGATGCTGGACCAGCTGTGCTATTCCTTGCTTCCTTCTAAGTAATCTTGAGGGAATCATCCAAGCCAAAAATCTGACCCCAGCTTTTTAAATGCCCCATTGGCCAGAGAAAAGACGGGGGTGGTACTCCCACCACTCACGGGAGGCAAGTGACTAGCACACCTCAGAGAGGACTTCACACAGAAACCAACACCGCATCCTCACAATGCAAAGCTGCCTCTCACACCCACACCACCAGCATGCTTTGTCTTCCCTGCCAAACCTCAAGCTCCTGCTTCTCAAATAATCTAATCTGTTTTGTTCAAGACAGGGAACAAGAGGGTTTTACGGAATGGGGAGTCAGTTTATTTCCTGGGACGTTTACATAGGTCACAGTAAAACAGTTTATGTCTCCAGTGACATTTCTTCTGGGACTGCTTGTAGGGGACATAATTTGTTTTTTGAAGAGCTTTAAAGGTTGTTGTTCTTTTGTTGTAAGTGGGACTGAAAATGTGTTTCTAGGCAGTTATAGGTCCTGTTTCACTGATTCTGATGGGATGTCTAGGAAGAAAGCATCAGGCTTGAATGGGTCACGGATGGAAAATGGGGCAAACAGCCAATGGGAAGTTCAGAGCTTGGGCGAGCGCTGGACCCACCGGGCGCTAACAGGAGCCACTGAGAGTGAGGGGGGCCCTCTCCCTGTGAGATCCCTTGTGATCACAGAGATGGGGGCAGAATGGGAAAGGGAGTTTTCTTTTCTTTTTTAATTTTATTTTACTTATTTGTTTGAGAGAGAGAGAGCATGAGGCAGAGGCAGAGGGAGAAGCAGACTCCTTGCTGAGCAGGGAGCACAATGCAGGGCTCAATCCCAGGACCCTGAGATCATGACCTGAGCCAAAGGCAGACGATTAACTAACTGAGTCACCCAGGCATCCCAGGAAAGGGAGTTTTCTAAAACCCCCTCATTTAAAGAGAACCCTGCACCCAAGCCTACGGGGTGATTCTCATGACACAGACGAGGAAACCAGGTCTCAGAGACATCAAGTTTATACAGGGAGTCAGGGCTAGAGCCTGGCTTTGAACCAGGGTTAGGTTTCTGGAGCTCCAGGGCTCACACTTACAGTTGCTTACCCCAGGCTGACCCTTCAGGGAATTCGTCTCTGACTTGTAGAGCCTCAGTCCTTTACACAGCAGCATCCTGAAATCATCCCCGAGGAAGAGGCTTCCCTGAACACTGCTCTTGCAATGACAAGGGTGGCCGGCTTCTCTAGTGGCCCAACGGTCACCAATGATGGCTTTTCTGAGTGTGGACAAGGAGAAGAATAATCAATAATAATCACACAGAGGATCTATTTTCTACATGTGAAGGTTCACACTTTCCATTGCTTGTCACTAATCTGGTAGTGGCCACAAGCCACTGGAGCTATGTCCCTCTCCTACTCTTGCCCTATGAATGGCAAATTCAAGGAAGCTGTCAGAAGTTCTAACAGACTTCTACCTTCAGCCTGCACTCTGATCTGTCTTCCAGGTGCCCCCACCCTGGCTGCTGGTAGGAGGCCCGGAGGACATGGGAGAGACTAACAGACCATGACAGCCAGGATTGAGTGGCCACGTGGCAGGAGCAACTGGACCAGGTAGGCTGGAGCTAGAGCCCAAGAGGACCCTAAGAGTGAGAGCAACCCAAAGGTCAGATCAGGAGACAAAGGAGGCCTGGTGGCTCACAGGAAGGCTAATAAACCAGAAATACCAAAGGAGGTTTGAACCCAGAAAAGAATTTGGTCATGAGAAGAGGCAGATCATATTAAGGAGACTAGCTACCATTTATTGAGGGCCTCCTCTGCACCAAACGCACTGTCTAATGAGAAGCATTATAGAGTAGTTAGTGCTGTATCTAGATCTAGATCCTGGGTTTAAGTTCCTAATCTGCCACTTACTAGCTATGGGACTTTGGGCAAGTCACTTCACCATTCTGTGACTCAGGCATCCCATCTGTAAACTAAAAACAGTAACAGTTCCCCTCCTAGGACATGACAAGGATGAAATGATGTCATCCTTGCCAAATGCTTGGTCCAGGAGACAGTACTGATAAACACTCATTAAACATAAGCTAATATTACGAATCTTCAGAACAGCCCGAGAAGTCAGAATTAATATACCCATTCTTCAGACAAACAGGGATTCGAGGGGGTTGGGATATACTCAAGCTCTCATGGCAGAAGCGGATTTGGAACCCTGTTTTTTGGTGTGCCTCCAAGTCACCTGCTCCTTCTACAGGCAACCTGCCTCTTAGACTCAGTGAATAAAACCAGCACAGGCCCGGCCCTCACAGAATTGATGTTTTAGCAGGCGGAAAGACAAACACATACCCAAATAGAAAACGTCTCAGGTAGTGGCAAATATGACTTCGACAAATGAAGTCAGGGCCAGTGGGCTATTTGATACAGGTGGTCAGGGAAGGCCTCTTCAACAAGAAGAAACCTGAGCAAAGACCTGAAGGGAGGGAGGGAAGCACATGGCTATGCAGGAGGAAGAGCATTCCAGCCAGGAGGAGAAGCAGGTGCAGAGACCCTGGGAAGCAGAGTGACAGAGGAACAGCGGAAGGCCCCGTGGCTGGGGCACAGAAGTGAGGGCAAGAGTGGGAGCACAGCTGGCTCCCTCAGGGGAGAGGAGCACCATCAACAATGTGCCCCAATAGAGCCAGAGGGCCGAAGTTCCCTTCCAAGTCCAGAACTCTGCCCACGTGTGTTGGTACAGGTACAGACACACAGAGGCGCCGTGGCTTCTGGGAGAAATGACAACAGCAGTCAGGTGCTCAGGGACTCAGGAATGGGGACCAGAGTCACCAAGAGGATAAAGATAAGGCAAGGCCCCTGAAGAGCTGGGCAGGCGAGGCAAGCAGTCTAGGTAGATGAGGCTGGGTCCCAAGTATGAGCAGGGATGGTGGTGAGAGAGACCCTAGCCGTAGCCTCCTTCTAGCCCCCACTCAGCCCCAGGATGGCCACAGAGCTGTTAAGTGGACCCCGTTGCAAGGGAAGAAAGTGTAGGAATGGGGAGCCAAGCCACTCTGTACAATGCAAAACACTGAAAAGCAAATGCCTTACACTCCAAAAGATCAAGCACAATTACCCCCAAATAGCCACATCCCTGGACTGTCAGAGCAAAGGAAGCCTGCACTAAGTGGCCTTAGAAAAAAACCACCTGACCCCTCCTGGTGTCCATTTCCTACGAGTAATAAGACCACCCTGCAGGGGTGTTGTGGGGGCTAGACATAAGTGAGCACCCAGCACAAGCTGGCACAGAGGAGGCCCTGGGAAAACATTCGTGGTCCCAGCTACCTTTGTGGTGTGTGAATGTGCTAAAGCCAAAACAGGCACCAAGGCCATGGCTGATGTTGGTTGACCGAGCTCCAGCACATCCGGACAAGGTCGGCTCTGGAAAACAGGCTGCCTGGAGGTCACTGTGGTTGCAGGCAACCGGACAGCCCAAGTACGACCCAAGATGTGGCCTCCACCCACCCAAAACTACTGGGATTCTCCACCCTGTTAGCACTAAAGTATCTTTTCGTTGCTCTGGGAGAATGCTTTTTCCCACTCTGGAAGAAATAAAGAAGGAAAGATGGAGGGTGAGAGCAATATATACATCCATACATACACACACGTGGACTTCTATCAAGAAATTAAAATAAATATTTGTGGTGTTTTAGTTATCCTCAGGTAACTAATGGCCAGGCAGACCCTCACGCAGAGCTTTGGAATCCCTGCTTCGGGGCTGCACAGATCTGGCCTATCTTAAACAGTACTTGAAAACAGGCAGTTACTCTCTTCTATGCCCGTGGGAGACTGGCTACTTGGATGAAATTGAGAGTAACAGAGCTCCTGCTAGAACCTTAGTCCCAGTGGCCTCCCCCACTGAGCCACTCAGGGTCCCCTATTTTTACCCTCTGTGATTCCGGCCCTGGCGCTTGAGCTTCAAAACCGCAAGCAGAAGGGTTGACGCTATTCCAACTAAGGTGAGAATGCTGATCATCCTCCAAAATGAACCTCCTAAGAAAAGGAATCTGCACTTTCCCATTATTACCAGTTTCAGCTGAAGAGGTGACGTCATAAATGAAAGGATGTAAGGCATCCGGGGAGAAGCAGGCCCGATTGAATGGCTCTGCTCTGAAGACTGTCTCCATCCAGCAATCCCCAAGGTGGCAGAGCCTCAACAACACGGGCAGAAAGGTGTCATCCTCAGACACAAAGCCAGGCTACAGAGAACTTCTCAGGAGCCATGGGACACCACGTTGACTTTGGGCTTGGTTGCACAAGGCCTGGCCTATCTCCAAGCTGGAACCCCTCTCACCAACCAGCCAAAAGCCCTTTCTCCACCACTAGCCTAGCACAGACCCCAGCTGCATTTCATGGCTGAAAAGCCAGTGGCGGCATAAGTAGTGTTTGTTATCTAACTAAACTGCAGAGGAAATGATGCGTGAATGAGAAAATTCTAAAACAACTGTGGATCACTTCTGACAGCTTCGATTATGGTTTTGTTTAGTTAAGCACTTGTGCATTCTAATGAACTGTCTTATGGAATTATTAATTGGATCTGGGATTTCCAGGGCTTTTCCACTGCTCTGAATTCTTCCCAGTAGAGAAAATGTGTCTTTGGGTGTCTTGATTACAAAAGTTCTTTCCACTCAAAAATCTTGGGCCTAAAACCTAGAACAAACGAGATCCCAGCATCTAAACTGACATAAAGACAGTAGCTCTTGGTCTTCCTGCGAAGTTGAAGACATAGAGAAGCAACTTCTTGAAAACACAGGGACACAGAATAAGACTGATTTGAGGGCATTGTGATCTGTGACTTTTCATTAAGAAAAGATTCCAGTCGAGAAATAAGTCAGAACACGTAGATCAATTGCCTGGGAGCCGAGTGTTAGTCATTTTGGATAAGGAGGGAGCTCTGGACCCATCAGTTTCTCTAAACACAGACCAGGAAAAACTGGAAGAGGCTCCAGGCCCATGTCCCTCAGAGCATCCTGGTGCCTGTTCTGGCTTTGGTGCACCAGCACTGCTGGGCTTCCTCTGTCCTGTTTTCTCTCTAAGGCCATTGCTATAACAGCTGGAAGATTCTACCAGCTTCCTTGATGAAACTAAACCCACACCTGCTACTGGCAACAGAGGGCACACTCCATATAGGAAACAAAGAAGTTCCCTGGAGGCCACCCAGAGCTGCCTCATGCAATTTTAGGATTGTGCCCTTAGAGCATGTGGATACTTGGGGATGGAAGGGGGCAATGCTGAGCCAAGAGCCCGTGGGGCTAAGTCAGCCCACAGGGTGTGCATCAGTCAGGGCCCCTGCAGAAGACTAGCCAAGAGAGTTTAATGAGGATATTTACAAAGGTGGACAACGATGAGGGGCGTCAACAAGGGATAGAGCCTGGGCTAGCAAGGAGGGGAGCCATTACCTCCTCGGGCCTGATGGGGTTAAGAGGGGGTCCTCACAGGGAGCAGCAGAAGCTGCAGCTATGGGGTAGGCGGAAGAGCACAGCCGCTGCACTCCTTGCTGGGACGAGGCTTACAGACGTAAAACCCCTCTCACCAGTCTCTCACCCTCTGCTCTCCTGCTGGTGCCACCCACACTGATCACACCCACCTGGGAGCCAGGGACACGCAAACCTGTATGATGCAATCCACAGAGGTCAACCTCCTGGGACCCAGAGCAGCATGGAGACAGATGGGCAGTGGATGTGGAGAGGCAAATGGGACTCTCCATTCTCTGACTCTCACAAAGGGCCCTTTGGGCCTGACTGGTACCTTCTTTTCACTCCCCATCTTCTCCTTGGGGGACCTCTCATGGTTGGTCCCCCTGCCACCACCACATTCTATGTCCTCTCCCATTTCTGTGTGTTTCAGCCCTATCCTTCCCCATCTGCAGGAGAAACCAGAGGAAGAAGGGGTCATAACCCATCCATCGAAGTGCAATCGGGAAAATCTGGAGGTCCGGTCTCCCTGAGACCATCTGCATCCTGGGAACCCATTCACCTCTGCTCTCCCTCCTAGAGGCATATACAGTTTGTGGGTAAGGATGGGTCCTGCCCACTGCAAGTGGGCAGCAACTGTGCCCTGTGCAAGCCAAGGGTGGGCTTTCATACCCAAGGAAAGAAACCGAGGCATGTCTGCCAGACAAGTACTCAACAGGAGCCATCCAAAGGTAGCATCCAAAAGCAAGGTCAGCAAGGACTGTGAGAAACAGACCATCCTATCCTTCCCCGCTATGTGGGTAGGCCCCCTGGAGGGAGGCCATGGGCCAGTGTTCTTGGGTGATGTCTTAACAAAACACTTCCTTACTGCTTCTTACATGCCTGATAGGCACAGTTTGTTCCAAAAGGCTTACAAAGGTCTTCTCACTTAATCCTTCCCCCTTCTGGAGGTGTGCATCCTATGAGCTGTCCCTCATGAACCTCCTACCTGCTCACTTCCATCTCAGAGGTCCCCTGCTAGGGACCCAACCTGCGACTTCTCCTTTAAAGCCAGAGAGGCCCTGAGCCATCCCTGAGACTGCTTAGGTTTGCTCAGATAATAGCAAAGAGGTCTTTTCAGAGATGCCTTACACATTGGATCAGGGAGGAGTGGGAAGCAGGCCACTAACCTGGGTGGCCCTGAGAGTGCATGGCTGGGAGGGGTGGGAGTGGGTATTCTCCCACTAGCTCAGCAGCTAAAAGAACAAATTGAGGCCCTGGCTTGCCTGATCCTGACTCTTGCTCTATCTACCCTTTGATCCCTGTGTGATCTGAGGCGGGTTATTTAAGCCCTCTGAACCTCGGTTTTCTCACCTGTAAAGTGGAGAAGATAATTGTACATCTCTCATAGTGTTTTTGTGCAGTCTACTTTCTGGACGATTTTGCCACCAGCATACTTTATAAACGTGAGAAGGTCATTTAATCTTCTTGTGAATTACAATGATCATAATAGGTCCTGAACCCCCTTCAGGTGTATACCTCCTTTAATACAGAACTCTATGAGGCAGGTCTTATTATAACCCTCACTTCATAGATTAGGAAATGGAAGCACAGAGAAGTCGTTTGCCCCAAGAACAGAGGGAGCAGGAAGCTGGAGGTCTTCAAACCCGAGAAATCTGGTTTTAAAGCCAACCTTCTCAACTACCCTCTCCGCTACCTCTATGGCAAAGTTGGTAGGTGAGCCAGGATGCACAGCTGTAAGCAACGACACTGGCTAATATAAGCAGAAAATGAATTAATAAAAAGACATTGGGTGGCTCGTGGCATTGCCAGGAGAGGTGGAGAACTGGAGTCTCGGTTATGTCACTAAGTAATTCACCCCAAGTCTTGCTTCACTAGAGGACCAGCCCCAAGCACTGCCAACATTGCTGACACTGCACGCTGCTACCCACACCGCAGCCACTGGGGCCCCGAGAGCCCAAAGCTCTTTGGCCCAAGCCTGGGAACATACCTTAATGTAGGACCTGGGTCTAAATACAAGGAAGGCTAGCAAATCACTTCTCTAGTAGGAGGCTGTTCTGGTCAGTCTCTACTCCCACCAAGACTCAAAAGTAGAGAATTCTCTCAACATAAGAAGTGGATTCAGAAGCCGGATGGTACAAAATGGCAAATATTCAACCAAGGAGGAAATTGAACCGGGGGTTCTTTAGGGCTCTTTTTCAGCAGCCTGAGTCCATTCAATTTGACAAACACATTGCAATGGGGCATATTATAATTCCCACTTATTAGCCCCATCTCATCTATAAAAATATGAGCTGTTCTTATCTATTGCCATTGCCTGGAGGTGCCCCCTCCAACCTATGGGAAAATACTTTTCCATCGTCATTGGACTTGAACACGTAACTGGCTTTGGCCAATGGGATATGATATAAACTATGCCCTAGCTGAAGCTTTGAGAGACATTACATGGCTTTGAGAGGACTCTTGCTTCTTTTTTCTTCCAGAAAAATGGTATGTCCCAGATGGTAAGTGGTTCCTTCAGTCAGCGCCTCAGAATGGGAAGACACATGGAATAGAACCTAGCACAGCTCTGTAGCAACCACAATCGACTCACACAGCCTCCAACATTCATATGAGCAAGAAATAAACGTTTCTTATTCTAAGTCACTGATCTGGGGAGGCTACTTGTTACAAAACTGTCTGATACATGTATATTGCAAATCACTCCACACCGTTGACTACCAAACAAAGGGAATACATAAATAAATAGGACCCAGTCTCTGCCTCCGTGACACTCTCAAGTCATACCTGGCACAGAGAGTGGAAATGTTTCAAGGGAAGTGTAAACACAAGCCCTAGGGAGCACTAAGAAAGGAGACAGAGATTCTGTCTGGTGCTTCCAGGAGAGCTTCCCAGAGGATATGAAACTTGAACTGGATCTTGAAGGTGAAGGCAGTGAAGGGGGAAGAGGAGAGAGCAGGGAATTTCATGCAGAGGAAACTATGAAAATTCAGATGTATAAGAAAAAAAAACCCATACATTTATATATACAAGAATATGTTTTGGAGTTGCTGGAGGATAGCAAGCGAGGAGGAGAAGTGGTAGGAGAAGCAGCCAAATGGAGAAGCAGATTTCAAACGGCCCAGAACGCCATGCCGGCAGGTTTCAACATCACACTCAAGACAACAGGAATCACCAGAAGTTTCTAGAAGATCTATATTTTAGAAATATCACCCTAAAAGTGGTAGAGGGAAGATAAGTAAGAAGCAGAGAACACAGCGAACAAGAAGGTTGTTAGATTAAAACAAGTGCCAGATAATAGGGTCCTAAACTGAGACAGTGATATTGAGAACAAAAACGTTCACGAAACATTTCAGAGGTGAAATCAATAAAACTTGGTGGGATGAGAGCTGAGAAGGGAAAAATGAGAGATGACACAGAATGTTACACTATGGATTCAGTCAGTAAATGGGTGGTGGAGTCATTCGTGGATGTGGGGGCAGCAGAAAGCAGGGACAGGCTTGGGAGGAGCTGATGACTTAGTGTTGAACATAATCACATTTGAGCTGTCTCTGAGACAAGCCTATGGAGGTGTCCAGTTGGTTGTTGAAAGCTATGGAAGGAATTCCCATCTGCCTGGAGTTGGGGAAGCGTTTGGGAAAAGCCCTGTAATCAGTGTTGGCACCTGCATTAAGACCATTAGGTGTTCACTAAAGGGACAATGTTAAAAGAAAGAAGAGAAGGCTGGCATTCTAGGCAGAGATCAAGCCTGTACAAAGCCACAAAGGTAGGAGGTAAGCAGAGAAGAGCAAGTAATTGAATGTGGTTGAAAGAAGGGCAGACAATATATGGTGGCTTCCCTATGTGACATTTTTCCACAATCCATGGGACTGGTCATGGATTGATCATTTCTATGGGTCAGGGAATGTTTGCGTGAAAGTGATATAGTGTTACTTTGGGAACAAATTTGCAAATTCTTAAAAGCAGACTCTTGGGGTCCTCGATGGTCCTTTATAAGGTCAATTGTTGGTCCATTTCTGGCATTAATGGATACTTCCTTCTCTTATTGTCATTCTGCTACAAAAATCAGAAGGTCTAGTTATTCACAGAAGTAATAAATGCCATATCATTCTTCCTTTTAAACATATAGTTTGTCAGGAGAGACTGGGTTAGAGCGCAGTAACAAAAACACCCCAAATATCAGTGGCTTACACAACAGAGGTGTATTTCTCACTCAAGCTACATGTCCATCCGGGGTCAACCAGGAGCCCTACTCCTGTGTTGTCATTGTCATCCTCATACTGGGATCCAGGCTGATAGAGAACCTGTACCATAGACCACGGTACCCACGGCACAGGGAAAGAGAACGAGGTGAAGGATATACTGGCCCTTAAAGCTTCCACCTAGAAATGACATATATCACTTCTGCTCACATTTTCTTGGCCAAAACAAGTTGCACAGCCAAGCCTGGCATCCAGAGGCAGTGGAGAAGTATAACCCCCCCCCCCACAGGAGCATACCAGATCTCACTGAGCAGCAACACAGTCTACGACATACCACACGCTAAGTTGGCTAGCTTCTTCAACGAATGTGATAGCATTGCACCTCGAGCACGGCAATTCTCCTTTCATGTAGATACCTCCTCCGGGAAAGGCTTCAACACAGGGATTATATTTTCATATATGCATCTCTTCAGGCCTTGGCACCAGATTGCCAATGACCTTAATATGCCCAGACAAGAACATTCCAAGCTTATGCCTGTAGTCCCTGCATTGTGATCTTTCCAAAAGTCTTAATTATCTTGGAGGTGCCCCCAAGCCTGGACTAAGAACGGAGCCAAGAATCATCAGCTTCTGTTTCCACTATGGCTCTTCTCCACATAAAGAAAAAAGAAAACTTGAGACAGAACCTGTATTTCACTATCCGAGGCATTTTTAGATCAAATGTCACCTATTGGTCTGCTGCTGGATTGGGGATTTCTTGCTATGACTACAGATAACCTGTTTGCCTTGCAAGTGTCTAGTCTGATGTAGTTAACTCATTCCAGTACCCAACAAGGATAACAATTATTATTCCTATGTGGCTCTGTAATTAACTGACTTTTCCTGAGCAAATGTCCACATGAGCTTCATTCAACACAACTGTAAACAGGTGACACAGAGTGCTGCCCCTACTGCCAAGTTCACCAATGAGAGGTGCCAGGCCATGAGCGATAGGCTATGAAATATTTAAATTCCTTCAAGATTATTTATTTATTTGTTAATAAACCTTAGGTCTCAAAGTATTTCTAAAACCAAATTTCATTTTCTCTGTTCTGCTTCCGGGAACAGAGCTTTCTGGATACAACCCATTCCTGCCCCCAATCTTGCACAACCCTATCGAGCCTGATACCTGCAGTGGGCTGTTTTTCTGTTTACTGCCCAGTGGACATCAATTACTCTCCATTTTCTTTCACTGTGAGTAGTTAAGGGCCTGTCAGACTCAGGTACCCTGGCTGAAGACAGACAGCAGAGTCCCTGTTGTTACCCCTGCCCAACTCCCTGACATCTCAAGATGCCAGGCCGGCAGGTGGCTGGATATTTACTGGGCACTTCCCATATGCCAGACACTGTGTGAAGTACTTGGCATGGGTGATCTCATTCAACCCTCATGACCAGCCCAGGCAGTAAGTCCTCTGATTACCCCCATTTTATAGAGGAGAAACTGAGATTTAGAGACCGCTAAAGAGAAACTGTAGAGAGTAGGGGGCATATGCATTGAATTTTAGAGGATAACGAGGAACTAGCCAGAGGTTTAAAGAGAGGAGTGCCACCCAAGGAAACTGAGCAGCATGAAGAAAGACATGGGAATGAGGAAGAATACTGTGTGTTTGGGAAAGGGGTACAAACCAGTATGGCTAGAACACAAGGTGCTTAGGTAGAGTTGCCTAATAAATAAAGAGAAGGTTGTCGGGGCCAAATTGTGAAGGGACTCAAATGTATGCTGAGGAATTTGGACCTTCGACTTTAGGGACTGGCAAGTAACAGACGACGGAAGTGGGCTGGTACAAAACGATACAGAGTGGTGAGTACTGCGGCAAACGAAGCCATACACCCTTCAGATGGAAAGGCATTCAAATTCTTTTTTCTTTTTTTGAGGGGGAGCTGAATTTGGCCCTTAGGGAATGAGCTTACAAACTCTACTAGGCAGTGAGAAACTTGTAAGGAGATTGATCAGGGAATGACACAGTTGGATCTCTTATTTTGAGGAGCTCCCACTGACAAGAGTGTGGATGACAGGCTCTGCGGGGCAAGACTGAGGACAAGAAGAGAGGCAGAAAAGCAGCACGAGAAGACAGTAGCTGGGCCCGGGGGATGGCAGAGGGCAGAAAAACAGGAATGGATCTGAGAAGGAAATATTAAGGAGGAAGAAACTTGGCAGTACTTGAAGGCAAACAGGATGTGAGGCACCCATCAGAATAGCTAAAATTAACAAGTCAGGGAACGACAGATGTTGGCGGGGATGTGGAGAAAGGGGAACCCTCCTACACTGTTGGTGGGAATGCAAGCTGGTGCAACCACTCTGGAAAACAGTATGGAGGTTCCTCAAACAGTTGAAATTAGAGCTACCATTCGATCCAGCAATTGCACTACTGGGTATTTACCCCAAAGATACAAATGTAGGGACCCGAAGGGGTAGATGTACCCCAATGTTTATAGCAGCAATGTCCACAAGAGCCAAACTGTGGAAAGAGCCAAGATGTCCATCGACAGATGAATGGATAAAGAAGAAGTGGTATATATACACAATGGAATATTATGCAGCCATCAAAAGGAATGAGATCTTGCCATTTGCAACGACGTGGATGGAACTGGAGGGTGTTATGCTGAGTGAAATAAGTCAATCAGAGAAAGACATGTATCACATGACCTCACTGATATGAGGAATTCTTAATCTCAGGAACAAACTGAGGGTTGCTGGAGTGGTGGGGGGTGGGAGGGATGGGGTGGCTGGGTGATAGACATTGGGGAGGGTATGTGCTACGGTGAGCGCTGTGAATTGTGCAAGACTGTTGAATCACAGATCTGTACTTCTGAAACAAATAACGCAACATATTTTAAGAAAAAAGAAAAAGAAGAAGATAGCAGGAGAGGAAGAATGAAGGGGAGTAAGTCAGAGGGGGAGACGAACCAGGAGAGATGATGGACTCTGAAAAACAAACTGAGGTTTCTAGAGGGGAGGAGGGTAGGGGGATGGGTTAGCCTGGTGATGGGTATTAAAGAGGGCACATTCTGCATGGAGCACTGGGTGTTATGAACAAACAATGAATCATGGAACACTACACCAAAACAAATTATGTAATATATGGTGATTAACATAACAATAAAAAAATTAAAAAAAAAAACAGGATGTGAGGGAGGAAACGCATGGGGGTTTCAAAGACAACCGCCAGGTTTCTGGTGCAGAACACAGAACAGAGATGGGTGATAAACCCAGGGGGTGGGGGCATGGAAGATAATGAGAGTTACTTCGGAAAGCTGACGAGCAAAGCTTTGATGTTTCTGTCACCAAGAGAGGCCCACAGGGCTGGTATGGGTCTTGGCCAAGACTCCTTGCTATTTCCATGGCTGCATGGCCAACGGGCCCACCCCAGCTGTGCTCTTCTGTCACTGCAGAAGACAGCCTCTGCTATATTCCAGGGGCACCAAGAGCTGCAGGAGGTCCAAAGACTGCTGCCTGCCCCCCTGCCGCACCAGGATACCCACAGACAGACACAGGAGCTCACCAGATACCCGTGTGGTGGTGAATCTTACGTATCAGTTCAACTAGGCTATGGTCCCCAGGTATTTGGTCAAACCTTATTCTGTGTATGTCTGTGAGGACGGTTTTGAGTGAGATTAACATTGGAATTGGTAGACTGAGCCAAACAGATTGCCTTCCCCAGTGTGGGTGGCTGTCATCCAGTGAGCTGAAGGCCTAAATAGAACAAAAAGGCGGAGCCTCCCACAGGTTATAGGGAACTCCTCCTGCGTGACTGTTTGAGATGGAACATCAGTCTTTTTCCTGGCTTTGGAGTGGAACTGAAACACGGACTCCTCCTGGTGCTCAAGACTGCTGGGTTTTGGACTGGAACTACATCACCAGATCTCCTGGGCCTCCAGCTTGCTGACTGCAGGTCTTGGGATTTCTCGGCCTCCATAATCATGCGCACCAATCCCTTATAAAAAATCTCTCTCCATATATTCTGTTGGTTTGGTTTCTCTGGAGAACCCTGACAAATACACCAGGTCAAAAAGGAGGTGGCTGGGCCAGCCCAGGCTGCATGAACAGACAGACACCTGTGCCTGAATGAGTCTGGTTCTCTCATGTACGTGGAAGGTGCCCCTCTGCGGGACAATGTAAAGCAAAGTCAGGAGAAGGAAGATCCCCATTTATTGAGCACCTATTGTATGCCATTCACAGTGCTGGTGGCTTTTCATAGCTAATTTATTTAAACCTCACAAGAGGCCAAAGAGATAGGCATGAATACCCTCACTTTATCGATGAGAAGAGTGAGGCCCAAGGCTTCAACCCTGGCCCAGACGAAAATGTCCATCAATGTTCCTGCAGAGCCTGTATCTCAGTGCCCCCCACTCTGCTTAGCTGGCAAAGTACCTCCTCCAAGGACAGAAGAATAGCCATGAGCGGAGAGGATGAGCTTGATCATCAGCGCGTGCAGCCCAGTCTCCATGTCCACAGGGGCTGACCCTTCAGGGAAAGTGAGCAGCTGCGTGTGGGCTCATTGAGGGACAAGATTTGATGTGTAGAAGATTCATCCAACCCAGGCACTACTGAGTCACACCAGCCTGGGATTCCTCTGGGAACTAGCTGCTCTGGAAGGAGCCCAGCCTGTCCTCAGGCTTGGTCTCTCTGTCATCCAGGAGGCCGGGTGTCAAGATGTGTGCCTCCTGTCCCAGAACTGGCTGGGTACCCAGGGCACAGAACTGCCAGCTTTGGCCCCTGTGTGTGCTAAGCAAATTAATCTAAGTCATCCAGAAGGGGCTTTAGCTGGGCGCTGCCGATGTGGACAGCAGTCTCCTCTAACAGGTTTCCCTGTTCTGACTAAACAAGATCCACATGTGTCTGTGTGTGAGCGAGAGTATGTTTGTATGTATGCATGTGTATGAGAGGGTGTGTGTATGTGAAAGAGAGTGTGTGACTGTGTGTGTGTGAAAGAGAGACGGTATAGGTGTGTGTCTGGATGAGTGTGTATATATGTGCGAGAGTGTTTCTTATGGGTCTAATCATGTACCTGCGTGTGAGACAGTGTGTATGTGTAAGTGTGTGTATGTGAGTGTGTGTGTATGTATGTGAAAGAGAGAGACTGCATATAAGTGTGTCTGTCAGTGGGGGAGTGTTTGCTATGTGTCTGTGTAAGTGTGTAGGTATGTATGGGTGTGTGTGTGTGTGTGTGCTTGTGTATGAGTGTGTGTGTGTAACTCTCCTTGGTTTTCACACTCAATATGGATTCTTCTACAGAAACGCCCATACCTTCCAGAAGTTCTTCTGAGTCCAATCCTTAGCATTGTAGGACTCCTGGGCACAGCAGCTAGGACATGGCTTAGGTGCCACAGATCTATCCAGATCCCACAGGAGCAGCTTTTCCTGGAGCTGAGGTGGTCCTCATTCTCCAGGGCTGGTGGGCCCCAGGCCTGCACCACCCCTGGCACAGACTCATTCACATGCACAGGCTTGCAACGCCCCTCAGAGCAAAGCCAGGGCAGCCAAAGAGTAGACTGGAGAGACCAAATTCCAGCCCTAAAATGGGCAGGGAGGGGAACTGGCCCCTTGTCATCTTTAACACACACTCAATAACTTAAGGCACTTCTAAATGAGGTAGACAAAGGCCTTCCCTCCGCTGTAAACAGGAAGGCAGTTCTCGTCCCTGGCTGCTGACAGGGCCCTGTCTCTGCCTCCAGGAGAGGCCTCGAGGCTCGGGCTCTCTCCGGAATATCTGGGCCATGTTAACTGAACCCAAATCCAAACACCACTTTGAGCACACACACTGAACATGCTAATGGGCAACACAGGCGCATTAGCTTTGTTATCCAGGGTGCCTTTTGCAGTTACCCTTCTGGAAGCCAACCTGATAAAGAACAGGTGTGCTGCATGCATCCTACTGAGGAAATGGAGAGGCAGACAATTGACCCTATAGCTGTGGAGTTGTCCTAGGCCACACAGAGCTGGGTTTGAGACAGCGCTGCCGACCACCATTCCATGCGTCCTACCACCTGGACTAAATCACCTGTGGGCTCCTTCAGTGTTCATAACCCATGGCCACGCCGGTCAGCTGTGACAACCAATGGAGAACACAAGAATTCTTGTCAACCAATACTGCAGACCTGCTGTCCATTGGGTGCAGATGGAAGCTCAGCCTAGAGCTGCCAGCTCCCAGTTCTTGGCAAAAGCCCGGGTGAGACCTGTGGCATTGAAGGGGGCAGAGCCAAGGAGGTGAGGCCAAGTTAGAGGGAGCCTCAGAGCCTGGGGAGGGGAGGGCAGGGATGATTCACTCACTGAGGACAGCACTGTGATGTCCACGTCCAGGCCCAGCTGGACAGACTCGGAGAACATGTCTGGAGTCACATACAGGCCCTACGCCTGGGGCTTTCACTGTACCTCTCACACCTCCTGAGCATGGCACTAGGGCGGAAAGAGAAAAACACGACACATGTATTTATCTCAAGTACGTATGAAGCTACAGTTGCCTTCAGCAAAGACCAGGGAGGCTGGAAGCCAATCATAGTTTCTCATGAATAACTGAGGCATCACAGCGTATGGGCTTTGAGAAAAGCCTGCAGGGAGCCTGCCTAAAGGGCTCCGAGAGTCCTGCCCGGCATTCTGAACATGTGGGAGAGGGTGGAAATCCTACCAGCTGCACCAGCCCTGGCTGACCCCCTCATCCCTCCCCAGCACTGAGCGCCCTAGGGAGAAGCTCCTGCCTGCCTGCCTGTGCACACCCGCACATGAGTGCACAGAAATGCATTCAAATCCCTGCTGCTGCCTTTCCTTCCCAACATTTGCACTCCCTCCCAAGATTCTGCTCTCCACCCTTCTCTGCCAGGCTCTGTGCCCAGGCAGGAGGCCCCTGCCTATGGCATCACTCAGCCTCCCTCAGTGGGACTCAGCCAACAGGAGGCAGCAGCAGGTCAGAGAGTAGGAGGAGAGTGGTCAGATTTCTCCTCCTGGGGTACTGTGGGGCCACATCTCTAGCAGCAATTGTGTCCCCCTGTGACTACAGCTCCCACCAGGCAGCACCACTTCCAAGGCTCAGGCTCTTTCCTGCCCTGGTCACGCTCTTTTTTCTTCCTGTCCCATCCGCTTTAGGTATGGAAGAGCTTCCTCTCGTCCCGAGTCTCAGCACCTCCCCACGCTCTGCTTGCACCATTAACTCTGTCCTTACTTCTTCATTAAGGCCTCTGCATGTGAACCATTGGGGTAAGTCCTGCTTCATGTCAGGTCCCTTCTGATAGGTATGAGTGTGTGTGTATGGGGGGGGAGGGTACAGGCAGGCTATATACACATTCAGCTGTGTGTATGCACCTGACATATGCACATGACACAGCTTTTCCCTGAATTTCCAAGGCCAACTGAAGGAAACCATCTTTGGGCGTCCATCTCTGTATCCCAGAATACCCTGTACTTGCTCCCATCCTGACACCATTTTGAAACGTTTAGTCTGTGTCTCTGCCTGGCCCCATAGCTTGATGGTAAAGTCCCTGAAGGCAAGGAAAGAAGGAGGTTGTTGGAGAAAGTAGGGAGGAGGAAGGGAGGGGAGAGGAGAGAGGAATAGAAGAGAAGAGTGACTGTCATTCACGGAGTCCCTGAGATGGAGCCATTTCTCTATTCTGAAAACCGTGTATATCATCAGTCTCATTTTACAAGTGGGAAACCCTGGCTCAGAGGCTTTGGGTAACAGTTCCAAAGCCACACAGCTCATGAGCAGTGAAGAGGCACTCAACCACACGTGAGCCGGGATCCTGGCCCCTCCCAGTCCACGCTGCTGTTTCATTGTCTTCCCACAAGCAGCACCTTATTACCACATAGTAGGAGCTCAACTGATGCTTGGAAAACTGAACTGAAGCTGAGAAGGAAACCCAATGGCAAGCTTTAATCCAAAGAGAAAACTCACCAGTCATGATGATGTGCTCAAGGCCTGAGCTCAGATCATCCTGAACAACACAATGGCTAGTCTCTGAAGCTGTAACCCTACAGAGAGTGTGGAGGGCTTCCCACAGAGCTGCCTGACCTCAGTGCGAGGCTGGCTCTCCATCAGGGTTGGGCGTGTCATTGGGCCAAGGGCTTTCTGATGGTTGGACACACGATTGAGAAGCAGCACACTGGGGAGACTGAATTGCTAACACATCGCTCAGCCTCCCCGCTCAGCAAGGCCAGGGTAGGAGCCCAATAGCAGATAATCTGCAGTCCGTATCGCTGATGGAAACTGAAATGCAGGGTGATTAAGTGGATGGTTATGAGGGAGTTTAATAATTACATTAATAATAATCATAACAACTAGACTCAGCCTTTGGAAGGTCATATGGCCCAAAGTTTGGGGTCTGTTCAAAGGCCAAAGCTAGACATATCTGCCCCATCAAAGTGACCAGCACATCACCCTTGTCCCCTGTCTACCTGCTACTCCCCAGCCGTTGGGTCATCTACAGGCCCCTGAAAATAGTGCAGCTGTCCGACCTCAGAAGCACCTGCCTATCTTGCCAACGCTGGCGAGAACACTCCTGTGGGGCTGCTCCCGGGAACGAGCTCCACCTTCACACGACACTGTGAATTCTGTAACACTGCCTGCAGTGTATACAGGAGAAACTGAGGCCTGGCCAACTTGTCAACAGTCACACAGCCAGCACAGGATGGAGTGGGATTCAAACCCAGATCTGCCCTGTTCCAAATCCTGCCACTTTTGCCATACTCAACGGTGTCAAGGCCCTCCAACCCATTCAAATGCCACAGTTCCAGCTATCCTCAAAGCCGAGTCATGCAGGTCTCCCTGCAGAGCTACCAGGAGTAAGGGGACAGTCACTCGGAGGCAGACATGTGTAACATCTCCAGATCAGCAGAGCCAGGCCTCTGTGACACTGAGGCAGGCCTCACAATGGCCACCCCGATCTCTCTACAGCGCCTGTTCTCCAAAACAGCTATTTATAAACCTCATTTATACAAAGAGAACAGCATATTCTGGCTTTTTTCCTGCACTTTAAATAACCGAGTTATGGATGAAGGAAACAGAATGGAAATGTTAGCCAATCACAGGCTTGCCCTGGCGCACATCTGTGTATCCGATAGTTTCTCCCGCTACCATTTCTATCAGACTCCTCTGCTCTCCACCTCATTATCTCCTGCTCTCCTTTGTGCTCCTAAACAAAGGCAACGTGGGCACTCATCCAGGGCTTGCTTACCGCCCACCTGGCAGAGAGCAGGAAGGGACAAGTCACTCTCCCTGGCCCCACAGGAAATGACATTTGTATAAAGACCTGACATGGACTGAGCCCTTAGTAGATGCCAGCACTGTGCATTGTCTCGTTCTGTCCTCAGCATATCTCTTACAGATAAGGAAACTGAGGCATGGAGCGGTCAAGAATCTTGCCCAAGGTCCCACAGCTGAAAAGGGATGAAGCCAACACTTGAACTGCAGCAACGTGAGCCTGGCATCAGGCTTTTGACCATGGCCAGTTGGTCCAGGCCCTTGACCAGAGCTATTTAGCACTAACAAACTCCAGGGGAGAGCCCTATCACCAAGGTGATGGCTCCCAAGGGAGGACGATGTTCAAAGAGGCAGACGATGACCATGGAATCTCCCAGAGCCCTCTGCGGGCCAAACATGGAGGCATGTGAGTCCATGGTAGGTGTCATACAAAAGGAGGGGAGAGCTAATGACCAGCCAGTTGATCTCACCATTACTTTGAATAATGGTTTTCAATCACTCAGCCATTCGACAAATATTTGCTAAATACCTACTCGAGGCCAGACCCTATGCTGAGCGCTGCTGATGCAAGGGTAAATATGACCCAGTGTTGTCCTCAAGATCTCAGTGCAGAGAGATGAGATAGCAGTAGCTGAGCCAAAGCCACTGACACACCCACTGAGGGGCAACACTATCCTGGCCCAAGATGTGGGACTGCCATGTCTGGATGACTTGAAAACTTCCACCTTCTCCCAGGCCCTCTTCTTTTCCACTAGCATTTCCCTCATTTTAATTAGCAGGCAAATTTAGAACCCATGCAATGGAACCTGTGCATTCTTTGTTGGCTTCTTGATGTGTTCCTCCTGCTGTGTTCACAAATGCAACTGCAGACACAGGTTACTCCTGCCACCTGTCCTGTGAGATATGCTGGTGGCCTTTAAGGGTTTGATTCTGTTGATGTTCCATATGCAGCAGTGCTTCATAGTGAGTCTGCCCAGACCTTCTCCGGCGTGACAGGAAAACAGCTGGATGTGGTGGAAACAATGTGGGGCGGGAAGCTGGCCGACCTGGTTCAGGCCCTGGCCCCGCCACTGTCTTCTGAGCGGCCCAGGAACGGATGTTCACCACGCCAAACCTCCATTTCCTTATCTTTAAATTAAAGAGGCTGGACAAGTTGCTCCACCAGGTCCCTACTAAAGTCCCATGGTACATCTAGAATCCTGTCCAAAAACACACACAGTAATTCATGGGTTGGTCCAAACAAGCTGGTCTTTCGATCTACGTTCTCTCTCCAGCTATTCCTGCCTTTACTTTTAAGGATCCTGTATAGGGAAAGACCTGAATTATCAAGACTCTGGGCTAGACTGGGCACATGGAAACGACCACTGAGCAATAAAAGCTTTCATTTACTGAGTTCTAGCACTTTATATACATTCCCTTGCTGCACTTATTCCAACTCAGTGATAGAGGTGTCATTATTTTCTCTATTTTTCAGAGGAGGATTAGGCTGGTTGGCAAAATTCACAAGCTCACACAGCTAAGAGGCACCAGGCCAGGCGGCCCAGCCAGGTCTGCCTGCTCCAAGGCCCAAGCGCTAAGGCGCGTTGCTATCCTGCTTCCCCAGGAAGGCGAAGCAGGCTCTGGCCTGGCACAGGGAGGTGACAGGGAGCAGTGGGGCTTCGCTCCCCTATCTCTCATCATCACTGCAGGTCTGAGTGGACACGGCTGTTCTTGCCTCTGCTAATTTCTCCCTTCATTACATCGGGTTCTTCCTTTATAGCTCATTAGCTGAGAAAACCAGCCAAGACCTTCAGCAATTCCATGTCTTGGAAATGAAAACTGAGACAAAGAAAAAAGTCCCCTGGTCTCTGCGTGCCACTTAGCTAGAACACAGTTAGGGTGATTCTCTGAAGAGAAGGCCTCACAGAGTTTGCTAATGGGATTTAGCAAAATGATGTTCAGCTTTCCTCTGCACTGTTCACAGATATGGCTTCTCCCACCACAATCCTGGCATATTTGTTCCTTCTTTGGAAAAACAATGACCAGAGCATCATGAAGTGGTGCTTCGAGGCAGAATTGTACGTCCAGGAAGAACAGGACTTGGCTGAAGCCAGTTGGCACCATTATCTAGTTTCTTATTTAATTTTCCTGAATGTATACAATGCTCATGCCCCCTGGATTTGTTCGGGCTGTCTCATGCAGTTACATGTTACACTCTACAAAGAAGGCTCGCTATGGGTCAGGTACTATTGCAAGTGCTTTATCAGTTTCAACTCAGCCAATCCTCATAACAACACTATGGGACAGGGGCTGCTGTGAGTCCTGGTCCAAAGAGGAGAAACTGAAGCGCAGAGAAGTTACATCACTTGCCTAAGGTCACACGGCTAATAAGGGAGCAGACCTGACTCAAACAGGGGCAGTCCATTGCCCCAGTCTGTACTTTCAACCACTGTGTTACCCAGTGTATATTTGCTAGGAATCCATTCCATATACAAATAAAAAACAAATATATTATACCTTTGTAACACTTTTAAGATGGATTCCCAAGTCAGAAAAAAAATTTTTTTATCTAACCATGTTTCTTAGGAGAGAGCTTAGAAAGCGTGGTCTCCAGGAGACAGATGATTTTGTAGGTCTGCTGGTGTCTAGACAGGCAGTGGAGGAGAAAGGATTTGTCCGTATGTCTCCAGGCCGCCCAAGGAAAAGGAGCCCAAAGTGAGATGATAGCTCCCAGTGATTAGACAGAAACAGCCCAGCTGTGGAGGAAAGCCAGCCACCAGGCTGACCAGGGCTGGAGGAAACAACTTATAAAGCAGTGCTGCCCAAAACCTAGTTCTTGGACTTCCCCTGTAATAGAACCACCTTGGGAGGTGATTAAAAATGCAGATTCAGGACCTTACCCCAGACCCATGAGTAGAAATCTCTGGGGAGAGAGGAGGGCCTGGGAAGGGGGTATAACCTTAAAACTGGAATCTTTAACAAGCTCCCCGAGTGTTCCGATGACAGGTAAGTTTGGAGTCCTCTGACATGAAACCTGATGGTTCTATTTGCCATAGGTCTTGGCGCACTGTGCATCCCTGGGAAATATGACTTGGCCACAGAAATGACATACAGCCCAGCCCAAGCCCCACGACAGAGTCTAATCCAATACTAATATAATACAGTAACAATGATCACGAGAGCTACCGATTATTGAGCATTTACTACTTGCCAGACACCGTGTTGAATGGTTTAACCACCTCATTCATGTTCATTCTCATCACAGCCCAGGCTGTACTTAGGATCAACCTCATTTTACTGATGGTGAAATTAAGGCTTGGGGAGTCTGAGTGACTACTAGCTCGGGGCCACAGAAAAAGCAAGCAGCGGAGACGGAATGCAGGCCCTGTCTGTCACCTCGATCACTCTGGCTCTGAGCCCAAGGTCAGTGCTACAAACAGCCCACCTGCTCCCATCATCCCCCAGGCCACAGTTGGAGCTGAGAAGGCAACTCAGTAAGGAAAAAGCTTCCTTTACACAGCACCAGCTGGACCATTTCGGCTGATCCTCCAGGGGCATCTGTCCCTCAATTCTGATACCAGCCAATGTGCTGGGCTGACCCCAGCAGCATGAGGCCTGAGCCTGCACAGTGGGAAAAACTAGGGTGTCACCAGCACCCCCAGGATCAGCAACTGAGGTGAATACTTTGTTGCTGGGAACAACGACCTTAGGATCCCAGAGCCTGGGGGCCTCCCGTCAAAAACTCACACAGCTAGCTCCCCTTTCTGCTGACAGAAGGAATGGTGTCCATCCCTCTGACCTGAGTCCTCACTTCGGAGACGTGTGTGCCTTAGGCAGGCTGCTCACCCTGAGAGCAAGTCTACAAATGGCGATAACCTAATGAGGGCCTCCCTGGGCCTCTGCAAGGCTTAAAGGAGACACCATCTGGAAAGCCCCTGGCACTAGCTGCACACTTCGTAGGTGCTTACATCTTCCCTCCTCACTCCTGCCATTGGCTTCTTTGATTTCTCGGGTATTGTCCCCACCTGGACAGCACTGCCAGTCCTCCTACCCCAGGCCTCAGGTCAGAGACTCCAGTAAACACTGGGCACTCCTTCACTGGCAGGGCTACCCCATCCCCCACTCTCCCACCGTCAGGACTCTAGGGGCCCTAGGCTCCCCTCTTTGCTCAGCCCCAGGATGCAGGTTTCTCCAAAGCAGAGCCTTAACTCTCCTAGTCTCTGCTACCTCCCTGGGCTAGCAGCGTGCCTGGCAGGGAGCAGGTGCTCAGTACTTGCCGAATGAATGAATTCAGTCACTCAACAAATGGGAACTGAGCCCTTGCTCTGGCAGGACCTAGTGCTGAGGACAAACCCATCTGGAGCATGTCGTCCTCTCTAGGGCTCCTCTTGCCCTGAAGTGTGGCTAAGTCAGCAGGGGAGTCACGCTCCACTCATCCCTGCTCCTGCCCTCACTTTTGTTCTGGGACAAGCCTCCCAGAGAGAGATACTCAGAACACTCCCTCCTTCTGGAACTTTCCATGTAAGCCTAGAGCTGGAGTCAAGCCCAGAGGGTCTCCTGAGCAATGAGCAGGTATGATCCCTCGGCTGGTCTGCCCCTCCAGAGACATGTCCTGACACCTTGTCACTGCTCACAACTCCCTGCAGGAAAATCCACAGGCAAGAGAAGCCTCACACCCTCCCCTGAGAAGGCCCCTGGAGGACCCAGCCTCAACAGTGAAAGCACCAACTAGCCACAACATTGGATTGCTGGGAACACAGAGGGAAGCTGGCTACAGGGGAGGCTGCAGAAGGTTCCAGAACCCCCTTCCCCACCATGAACTAATGGATCCATCTCAGTTACTTAAGTTTATTTCATTATAGACTTTGCCCAAAGGCTGGAAGAAAAGCTATGTCTGGGTCTTAGGAAACAGAACAAAACCAAACAAAACCTTAGCACCAAAGTGTTGGAAGGTGTGCAAAAGAAGATCGATCAGAAATAGTCTCTTGGACTATAAAGGAAGTCAATGGCAGACCAGAATTTGCTTTGTACAAACATGATACATGGCTTTGAGACCCAGCACCTGGCAGAGGCAAAGGGCTACCGCATTCCCAGGACCAACCCCAGGAGGGAGGGTGGAAAAGGGTCCTGGGCCGAAGACCCAAAGGCCAGGGTGGCACCTGCAGCTCTGCCCCTTCCAAGCTGGGCAACCTTGGACAAGGGACTTAACCTTTCTGGGTCTGTTTCCTTCTCTGAGAACTGAGAGGATGGGCTTTGATTATTCTAAACATATTTTGTGGTTCCAAAAACTCTTTCTCACCCCCATGTCAATATTTCAAAGACAGAGATAGTCCGTTCTGGCTCCTTAGCACATTATCCTCTCTAGGGCTAAGACAGTGTCCTCATAACCTTGGCGAAGGGCCCTGGAAGGTGCAGGATAATTGTTTCTCTGCCTCGTTGCTATGGAAACTTGCAACTCCTACATCCCCAGTCGTAGGACAATGGCGAGCCTAGAGCCCCTGGGTGGATTGAGCTTGTTTTGTCCACATGCATCGTATGAACTCTGAAGTGCTTGCAAAGTGGGAGGTGATGGCTGGCTGATAGGAGTCAGTGCTATTCCCCCTTGAATCACAAAGTTCCATTAGGAAGCTTGGGATTGGGGCATTCTGAGACTACACTGGGGTGCTCCCACAATAAGAGCATCCCTTCGCCCTGGAAACAAGTTCCTGGTCTTGCCTTCTGTGGGCTTCTGCTGGCCTGCTCCACGACGTTGCCATGACGCCTTATGACTTTCCTGCCACTTCTGACAGTGCCCCACACAAGGGTGCCCTCAGCAAGGACTGGCACAGAGGACGGCACCCCTTTGGGGCTCTGCCATGAAAACACATGAACTCAGCAGAAACGTGTGTCAGAAGCCACGTCTTGGAGGGCCCGAAAAGACGTGTGTAATTGGCAGAAAGGCCAGTAGTGGTGGTGCTGTCTCCTCAGACTCCGAATCGTCAGAGGGGGAGCATAGCTCAGAAAATGGTCCCAGTATATAGTCATCCTATAAAACACAACAGATTGGCTAAAAGATTTGTGAAACCTTTGGATTCTCTTGTCCACAGAGGTAGGGACTTTGGAAAACAGACATGTGATCACTTGAGAGATGCTACCTTGCTTCTGATAAAACAGGGGCAAACAACAGCCCCCCCCCCCCCCCCGCCGCCTGTCCCACGGCCTGAGCTAAGACCACAGCCTACCCCGCCGGCTGAGATGAATGGGTGACACTGTGACTGCCGAGGGTCCCCGCCGTCACACTCCGCACCCACCAGCTCTCCCCCTCCCCAGGCAGGGGCACTTACAAGCATGCCCATCGTCAGCTCCTCTGTCTCCCCACATGGAATTGGTCCCCACGTCTTCCCTGACCCCCACCTCCACTGCCTCTGTCATGTAGAGAACTCTGAGCTGTTTCTGGAGCCTCCGTTTCAGTTGTCTGTTCCAGCCCTGCTGATGTGTGACAGGCGGGGGTCCCAGGTGCAGAGCCCACTGCTGGGGTCTCAGGGAAAATTGAATCTGTGCCCAAGGCGTCCACCGTCCGTGGCTGCACCCCTCACAATGGGACTTTTCCAGTTACGCCACCTCAGCCCCCAGTCCTGTGCCTGCTCCCCTGGCTGGCTGAAGTGACAGGGGTGTCATGCAGGATGAAGGGGGCTCAGGGGGGGCTCTGGGCACCCCTGCAGTCAGGAGCTGATCATGCCCTTGGTTTCAGGTTGGGATGTCCATTCTCTGCTACTGTCTTAGTATGTTCGGGCTGCTGTAACAAAACACCACAGACGGGGAGGTTTACGAACAACAGAAGTGGATTTCTTAGAGTTACGGAGGCAGAAGTCTAGACTGAGATGCCGGCGGGGTCATGTTCTGGTCAGGGCCCTCTTCCTGGTTCATAGCTGGCACCTCTGAGTCCTCATGAGGGCTCCTCCCCATGGCCTAATCACCTCCAAAGTCCCATCTACTAATACTATCATCCAGTGGGTTGGGATTTCAACATATAAATTTGGGGGCACTCAAACACTAAGACTATAGCTGTACCTTGTCCCCACTGCCCCCCACCGAAGGCCTGACTCTGCACAGGCTGGTCGCGCACAAGTGTTTGTGTGTGTGTGTGTGTGTGTGTGTGTGTGTGTGTGTGACCACCCTGGGGGAACAGAGTGCAGCAGGCCAGACACACAAGAGTTCAAGCCTCAGCTCCTCCCCAGATGCCCACTGACCTGGCACAGATCCCATCCCTCCGTAGGGCCCAGGCCTGTTCATCTGTAAAGTGAGAGTCTCAGCTTAGATCATGGATTCCTACACACTGTGGCTTGGGGTTGTGACCCAGGCCTTGAATGTGCCTCAGGGGGGCAAGTACACCATTGTTCCCATTTTCTTCCCCTGCTGCTCCAGGCTCTGATGGCTTCTGGAAACACCTGTTCTTCCTGAGACAGGAAAAGCCTTTTCTAAATCATTTTTCTTCTCTCCAGGTCTAAGCCGAGAAACATGGAATAATAAAAAGCCAGCCCAGTCTTCTGTCATGATTATCTACAAACCTCATAAAAATTTGATGCCTTGGGCCCTGGAATGGTGAGCACAATTCTTTCTTGTCAGCCTGGAAGGTTCTCCGGCTTCAGTACCCCTCAATACCCCATTTGCCAATAGCAAATGGGCCCAGGACCCCCATGGATGTGGGAGGTCCAGTCTCCTCTGATCAGGAGGGTCTACACTAGGCCTGGCTCTCCATTGTCAGCCTCAGTGAACCAGACACATTGTGGTGGAAACCAAGGGGACCCGACCTTCAGTACATGTGGGGAGGGAGCCAATGGGATCTGTGAGTCCAGACTGCTGGGTCCTGATGATTTATTTTTAGAGACACACCTTCCCTTATTATTAATAATGAAACACTTGGATATCTACTAAGGTCTCGTTCTATGTCAGGCACTACACTAAGGGCTAGGGCTCTGGCTACATGAAGTCATATAATCATGTGTTTATTCAACCAAAAATTCAGTGAGCTCTTAGCCTGTGCCAGACGCTGTGCTAGGCACTGAGGTACAGTGTGAGGCCAAACGGCCATGGTTCCTGGACTCAGGAAGCAAACAATCTAGGATTATGCTTCTCAAACTTAGGTGTGCTTCAGTGAGACATATCTGGCATATTACCTCTGGGCCACATCCCCAAGTAGGAATTTTAATTTTTCTCAAGCATCTCATCCCTAGTTCACAGGTTGTGAAATACTGGTCTGGTGCTATGGGAGAAGTCTATTACTATGCTCATGTTACAGATAAAGAAACTGAGGTTCAGAGAGGCTGAGTAACTTGCACTAGATCACACAGCTCATAGGGACAAAGCTTACATAAGAACCCTGCTCTGTCTGATTTCAGAACCAATGTTCTTTTTTAAAAGATTTTATTTATTTGAGAGAGTGAGGCAGACAGAGATAGAGAGAGAAAGCATGAGCGAGGAGGAGAGGGAGAAGCAGATTCCCCGCAGAGCAGGGACTCTGACACGGGATTCGATCCCAGGACCCTGAGATCATGACCTGAGCCAAAGGCAGATGCTTAACTGACCAAGCCACCCAGGGAGTCCCAGAACCAGTGTTCTTAATTACAATGCTATCCTGTCTTCCCCAACCTTACCCAAAGAGTTATAATTGCATTTACAGAGTATCCAATCATTTCATTGTTGTGTAATCTTTATGACCACCTAACCTCACAGGGTAGAAAGAACTACTCTCAGTCCCATTTTCCAGACATAAAAATGGGGCTCAGAGGGCTAAGCAATTGGCTCAAGGTCATGCGACGAGCAGGCCCCAGAGCTAAGAGTCAAAGTCAGGTCCGTGCCACTGCAGAGCTTATGCTCTTTCCAAGGCCCCACCCTACTTCTGAAAATCCTTTTATAAAGGTAAAGATCAATCAGATGGAAAAGTAGCAACTGAAGTCAGCCATGGACAGAAGGGAAGGACAAAAATGCAAATATTCGGCTAGCAGGTCAGGACCTAGGGGAGAGGAGCTCCTTCTCCCATGGTCTCTGGGGGTATCGACAGGCACAGAACTCCCGAATCACCCGCTGGGAAATTCCGTCCTGTGTGTACTCGCACTGCCACATGGCTATATGCTTGCCACCAAGCATGCGGCGTGTGCGCAGGCCACACGGGGCTATTCACGCATGTGCAGAAACCATGCCACCCTCCTTACAGGCCCAGCTCCTTTGAAACAGTCACCTTGTGGCAGGGGGTCCTCCGCTGCCCCACCTGGCAGTCACCACAGGATTCCACAGCCTCTGCTGAAGCATGTTTTCCAGTCAAAAGAGGTTTTAGCGGCGAGAGTGCATGTGTAAAGGTCAGTTCCCCACTCGGGGGATGGCCAATTGGGCCAGGGGAAGGGACAGAAGGCTGGAGAGGGCTGCCTGGGAGATGACATTTGAAATTCTGCATCTCTCTAAGCTGCCTGCAGAGCTGCGGCACCCAAGGGAAGGCGTGGATCCCAGGGGACTCGGGCTTTTTGCCTTTACACGACAAGCCCCTCTATGCAAAGCATCAACTAATCTGCAAGGGAAGGGGATGGGCATCACAGCACCCCAGGAAGGCACAGGCCTAACTTCTCCAGGAGCCAGCACACCCTGAGGAAGACCCCAGCGGCTGGGGCTCCCCCTCCCCAGCTCCGCTGCCAGGTTGCTAGGTGGACTCCCTTCCCAGGCATCTCTGACTCACACTGAGCCCTGACATCCCTGAGAGGGCTTGTAAGCCCCAAGGACACCCGTTGCCTGGCTGTCCCTGGACCACAGCGTATTGGAAGATGGGGTGGGCAGCAAGGAGGCCAGGCCACACCCACCTGCTGGATGAATACCAGCCCCCACCACAGCCCGGTCAGCAGACACCAGGTCCTGCGGCTTCTGCCTTTGTATTCCCTCCAGATCTGTCCTCTGGTCTCTGTCCCAGCTGACAAAGTCCTTAACCAGACTTTAGTCAGACTCCTCTGAATCCTCTTTCCAACTTCGCCTCAATTTTCAGGCTTCTACATTCATCCCTGAGTTGTTCACTGCTAGCAAAAGTCCTGCTAAATTAGTTCAGCCAGATTCCCCCCACTCGATATCTGATTGGGTTCCTCATCCCCTGCTGTCACCCAGATGATGTCTGATGACGCTGGCCTGCCTTCTGCAAGAATCCTGTTAGGTCAGGTTAGCCAGAATCCCCTCCGAACCGTGATGTTTCCTCAGTGCTCTCCCATCCACTGAGCTTACCCGGCTCCTTGGCTGTAAATTCCCACTTGTCCTATTGTATTTGGAACTGAGGCTGGTTCTATGGCGGGGGAGGGGGGGGCGGGGGGGTGTCTCTTTTCCCCTATCGCAAACATCCTGAAAAAACCTGCTTTTACCACTCAAACTGCTGTCCAGCTCTGGGTTTTGTTTTTGTTTACACAACCACACCCAGTGCCCTCCACCAGGCCCTGTGGCATTATCTCTTGCCTGGACCCCTCACGAGGATCTCCCAGCCTTCATCTTCTCAGCACCTACCCTCGCTTCTCTGTGGCTGTCCAACACAAATCAAATCCCACCACCGTGATGCTTTCAAAGGGAAGATGGCTCCCACTGCCACTGGAAAAACCCAAAGTCTTGAGGTGGCCCTTCACAACCCAGGACCAGCCCACCTGCCTGACCCTCTAAATACTCTGACCTCTAGCCATTTAACACATCTGTTCCCCCAAGCTGCCCATGCGTCTGCTGCAGTAGCTATCCTAAATGTTACTGATTTCTGCCCAGGTCTTCATCCCCCCAGCTCATAAATTCCTGGAGGGCCTGGCACAGAGCAAGCACTCACTGGCATTTTCGATCAGGTAGGTGGCTGAGTGGCTGGCTAGCTGGCTGGCTGGGTGCATCAGGAGCCTCTTTATTTTTGGCTCTTGTCACCCTCATCTGATGCCTCCCTGGGAGGCAAACGGCCTGACCAGACGTTTCCCAACGCAATGGTAGCTTGGCCTCTACTTTTAAGTGAAAGGTGGGACCAGTGATACCTACACTGTCGTGTTGTTGTGAGGATTAAATGAGAAAACGTATAGAAAGTATTCAGCCCTGTCCTGACATACAGCAGGTGCACAGGAAACGACAGCCACTGGTCCTGGAATGGACTCTGTGTGAGCCTCCCGCCTTCCAGGGGGCAGGACCCAGGTCCTCCAGCCTCTCCTAGTTCAGGGTGAGATGGATCTTTCCAGAAGGCTAGAATGAAGGGTGGGGGCAGCCACAGAGGAGCTCGTGGCCCACTTTGTGCAATTTTAGGCTCAGGCAAGGCCCCAGACAGTAAATGATGCAAAGAGCACTCAGAGCCGGCTGCAGATAATGAGGCCCGGGGCACAGGGCGTCAGGGTGGCGGTCCCCAGCTGCTTCTGGCGGCGTCCAGAGCTCAGGCCTCTGGGAAGTGGCCAGGCATTCCACCCCCTCCACAAACAAAGGGAGGCAATCCCTGTCATCCCAGGCTTCAGGGAAGCTTCTCTCCAATACCCACTTGGAAAGGCAGAAAGAGTTAAGGCAAAGCTTCTCTATAGAACACAAAAGACGGCCTGTGCAAGCTAGCCCTCTAGGCCCTGCTATCAGAATTATTAGGGACCTCACAGGCCTGCCAGCATCCATACACAGCCCTCTAGTCCATCGTCCTTCCACGCTGCAACCACGGTGGGCAGTACTGACACAGATCCCATTCTACCCTTCCCCAGCCTACAGTCCATTCACTAGCGGCTCCCTATTGCCCTCCAGACAAAGTCCAAATTCCTTGCATGGCATTCAAGGCCTCTCACAGCCCTTCCAGCCTCTCATCCTGCCCCTCATGCTCTGTCTGCCATTCCTGGGATACACCACGTTTGCTCACACTTGCAGGCATCTGCATGTGCTCTTCCCTCTGTCTGAAATGCCCCCAAAGTCCCTCAGTGAGAAGATGACTGAGCCAGGACTCTGGGCCCTTTCTTGTGACCCTGAGTTCCACACTCCCTGGGTGGGAAGGACTTGGAGATTCCAGAACAGCCCAGCCCCATGGTGCTGGGATTCCAGGACAGACCTTTTCCATTTCTTATATCCCAGATTCTCTGAATTCGCCCTCATTACAAATCACTATGGGTCGCTGTGAGCACCTAGTCGATGGTTTCCCAAATAAAGCCAGCACAGGCTACAAGGCTGCAATCTGCCTCTCCAAGGGTTTGAAGGCTCAGCTGCAAAACAGGACACAAGCTGGCATTCCCAATTAACCTTGTTCTTACCCATAGTCACTGTGCACTGTGTGGCCCACCCTCATGGGACTGCAGGAGGCAGGAGTTCAGGGAGTGGAGGCAGGCCCTGGCATCCCAGGCCAAGGGAATTACCTCTCCAACACCCATCTGGGAGGGCACTGAGACTGAAGACAAACCGTTCCATCCCACACAAAGACTCTCGTCCCAGCTCACCCTCTTATCCCTGCCACACTACTCACAGGAACCTCTCTGCAGCCTTCGCTCCCTCTGACATCCGAGCCTCCTGGGGTCCCTGGGCCAGGGACCTCCCCATGTGTCAGAAGGTGAGCCTCTGAAGGCCTCATGGCCATGTGCCCCAAACCATCACTCCCCTCCATCAATGACTCTGCACATCTGAACACGTTTGAATCACAAGCGTCAGGCACACAAGAGTGAGCACACATACAACGTCATCACCTTCCCCAGCACAACAAACTCTACCGTTGCATGCTACAAGTCTCCTATCCAAGGCAGGACCTATAAACTCAATAAATAGATCTCTGTGCTGTGAGCAGAAGATTTAACACACATACAAAATCTTCTTTGCTGATTGCAATGGGTGTTTTTCCTGGTAGACAATGGACGCTTCATCCACGCTCTCACTCATACTAACGCATTTCATTAGTTAGAACACCAAGTTATGGCTGGGCACACGACTACACAGAAAAAAGACTACATTTCCCAGCTTCCCTTAAAGTTAGGTGTGGTCCTGTGACTATATTCTGGACAACAGGATATAGGAGGAAGTGGTATGTGTAACTTCCAGGAATTGTCCTTAAAGGGAAAAAAGGTGCCCTTCTCCTCCTTCCTTCTTCCTGCTGGCTAGGATGCACACATAATGGTCGGAGCTGGAGCAGCTATTTGTGCCTCAAATTGGAAGGCTCATGGTAAGGCTGACCGCAAGAAGCTAAAACCAGCCCAGGCCCCTGACACTGGGATAGCCGGGCCAGCCCCAGACTGCTTAACTCCATACTTCTTAAATGTGGGAGAGACACTTCCATCCTGCTTCAGCCACTGTTATACTGGGTTTTCTGTCACCTTGCTGCTGAACCTAATTCTAATTGGTATGGCAGATGACCTAAAAGGGTTGGTTTGCTTTTCTAGGCATTTCCTCTGCACTGGTGCCAAACACTGCATGTGGGGCCACTCTGTCCCACATGCTTGAGCTTCCTGAAGGGGCTGTTTGCATCTAAATGTAATATGTGATCCCAGTCCTTAGAACTTGGCCTTCCAGATTTCTTCTCTATGCTTTGATCTGTCCTTGACCTTCCTGTTTGCTATCCACTGGTCATTTTTTCTGACCCACAACTCTTTCCCATTATTCTCAGTTTCTTCACATTACACACAGGTAATCTTTATTTCGTCTGCTGCTTTCCAGGTGACTAGCTTCTTTGAACTGTTCTGCCTACATACCTAGTGGCTGGGCTGGCATCCTAAGCATTGACCCTCCCCTGCCCTCACCCTCTAGGAAACCTAGCTCACACAAATATCCCTGTGGACTCGCCTCCTTCCTTATTCCGTTTATACCAAATCATGGTGGGGAATCAAAGTCAAGAGCTTATCTGGCCTGATTTGCCTTCTCAAAAAATCCAGAAGTTAGCTAGGGAAGAGGAAGGCTCATATAATACAGAGGCAGATGCCATTGAAAAGGCAGGCTTAAATTAAGGCAAGATGGCGGAGGAGTAGGAGACCTGGGTTTCGTCTGGTCTCAGGAATTCAGCTGAATAGGGATCAAACCATTCTGAACACCTACGAACTCAACAGCAGATCGAGGAGAAGGGTGACGGCAACTATCTGAACAGAAAGGCGACCACTTGCTGGGGGGTAGGACGTGCGGAGAAGTGAATCCGAGGCAATATTCGGGAGGATAGACGGCAGGGGAGGGGGCCTCCGTCGGCCGCTTCTGGCAAGCGATAGAGCCGCGGAGCCCAAAATCGGAAATTTTAGAAGTCAACTACGCTGAAGGACGTCGCTCCAGTGGCTAAGCGGGGGGGAGGAGGGGGGGGACCCTCGCGGGAAAGTGTGGTCTCAGGACCCTTGGGGTCACAGAAAGACTGGGGGTGCCTGAGTGCGGCAAAGCTCCCAGGTTTGGAGCGGGGAAGCCGGCTGCAGAGACGGAGCCGAGGCGTGGGCTCGCAGCTCAGAGTTGCCATAGACTGTGATCCGCGGCCCAGTCGGGCCACTGCTCCTCCAGCAGGGACCCAACAAGCGACAGATCCGGGGAGACTCCTCTTCCTTCCCCAGGAGGAGCGGCGCGGGAGCGCACCGCAGGGATCTGCTGGGTTTGGAGACTCCACACGGGGTCGGGTGCCACAGATAGAAACGCTCGGTCACAGGCCGGATGAGCACGGAGTGCGGCCAGAGACCGGGGACACAGAAGTGACTGCTTCTCTCTGTGGGCGCACTGAGGAGCGGGGCCCCAAGTTCGCAGCTCCTCCGGGCGGAGATTGGGAGGCCACCATTTTCACCCTGGTCCTCCAAAGCTGTACCGAGAGCTTGCAGGGAACAAAAGCTCCCGAGAGCAAACCCGAGCAGATTGCTTAGCCCAGACCGACAAGGGCGGGGCAATTCCACCTCCGGCAAAGACATTTGGGAACCACGGCAACAGGCCCCTCCCCCAGAAGATCAGCACGAACAGCAAGCCAAGACCAAGTTTACCGATCAAGGAGAACGGGAGAACTCCGGCCCTAGGGGAATACTGCACATAGAATTCATGGCTTTTTTACCATGATTCATTAGTTTTTCAAAGTTAATTTTTTAACTGTTTTTTTCTTTTTTTGAATTTTTCTTTTTCCCTTTTTCAACCAACATCTTATCAATCCCTTTTTTAAAAAAATTTTTTTTATTTTTCATTTTTTGAGTCATATTTTATCCCTTCATAGTAGTTACCCTTATTTTTGGCATATATATAAGTTGTTCTCTCTTTAAAATTTTGAGATACAGTTTCTTCTAACAGACAAAATATACCCTAAATCACTAGTGTATGGCTTTGTTCTAGTCTCCTGCCTGATCACACATTCTCTCCCTTTTTTTTTCTTTTTTTTTAATCTTCTTCTTTCTTTTTTCAAACAACTTCTTATCTTATCAATTCCTTTTATATAATCTTTTATAATTTTCATCTTTAGAGTCATCTTCCATCCCTTCATTGTATCAACTCTTATTTTGTACATATATAAGTCTTTCTTCCTTTAAAATTTTAGGAGGCACTTTCTTCTAACAGACCAAAATACGCCCAAAATCTAGTGTGTGGCACTGATCTATACACTAGTCTGATCATATTTGATCATATTCTGTTTTTTTTGTTTTGTTCTGTTTTTGTTTGTTTTTATCTTTATCTTTTTCTTTTTTTTTTCTCTTTCTTTTTTCTTTCTTTCCCTTTCTTTTCCCCTGGTTTCAGGTCCCTTCTGATTTGTATAGAGTATATTTGCTGGGGACGTTGTTAACCTGTTAGCATTTTGTTTTCTCATTCATCTGTTCTCCTCTGGACAAAATAACAAGACGAAAAAATCATCTCAGCAAAAAGATCAAGAGGTAGTACCGTCTGCCAAGGACCTACTCAATACGGACATTAGTATGATGTTGGACCTAGAGTTCAGAATCATGACTTTAAAGATACTAGCTGGGCTTGAAAAAAGCATGGAAGTTATTAGAGACACCCTTTCTGGAGAAATAAAAGAACTAAAATCTAACCAAGTCAAAATCAAAAAGGTTATTAATGAGGTGCAATCAAAAATGGGGGCACTAACTGCTAGGATAAATGAGGCAGAAGAGAGAATCAGTGATATAGAAGACCAAATGATGGAAAATAAAGAGGCTGAGAAAAAGAGAGAGAAACAACTACAGGATCACGAGGGCAGAATTCGAGAGATAAGCGATACGATAAGATGAAACAACATTAGAATAATTGGGATCCCAGAAGAAGAAGAAAGAGAGAGAGAGGGGCAGAAGGTATATTGGAGCAAATTATAGCAGAGAACTTCCCTAATGTGGGGAAGGAAACAGGCATCAAAATCCAGGAGGCACAGAGAACCCCTCTCAAAATCAATAAAAATGGGTCAACACCCTGACATCTAATAGTAAAACGTACGAGTCTCAGAGACAAAGAGAAAATCCTGAAAGCAGCTCGGGAGAAGAGATATGTACCCTACAATGGTAGAAACATTAGATTGGCAACAGACCTATCCACAGAGACCTGACAGGCCAGAAAGGACTGGCATGATATCTTCAGAGCATTAAATGAGAAAAATATGCAGCCAAGAATACTATATCCAGCTAGGCTGTCATTGAAAATAGAAGGAGAGATAAAAATCTTCCAGGACAAACAAAAACTAAAGGAATTTGCAAACACGAAACCAGCCCTCCAAGAAATATTGAAAGGGGTCCTCTAAGCAAAGAGAGAGCCTAAAAGCAGCATAGATCAGAGAGGAACACAGACAATAAACAGTAACAGTCACCTTACAGGCAATACGATGGCACTAAATTCATATCTTTCAATAGTTACCCTCAATGTAAATGGGCTAAATGCCCCAAACAAAAGACACAGGCTATCAGATTGGATTAAAAAACAAGACCCATCAATATGCTGTCTGCAAGAGACTCATTTTAGACCCAAAGACACCCCCACATTGAAAGTGAGGGGATGGAAAACCATTTACCATGCTAATGGACACCAAAAGAAAGCTGGGGTGGCAATCCTTATATCAGACAAATTAGATTTTAAAACAAAGATTGTAATAAGAGATAAAGAAGGACACTATATCCTACTTAAAGGGTCTATCCAAAAGAAGATCTAACAATTGTAAATATCTATGCCCCTACCATGGGAGCAGCCAATTATATAAGGCAATTAATAACAAAAGCAAAGAAACACATTGACAACAATACAATAATCGTGGGGGACTTTAACACCCCCCTGACTGAAATGGACGGATCATCTAAGCAAAAGATCAACAAGGAAATAAAGACTTTAAATGAAACACTGGACCAAATGGACTTCACAGACATATTCAGAACATTCCATCCCAAAGCAATGGAATACACATTCTTCTCTAGTGCCCATAGTGCCCATGGAACATTCTCCAGAATTGATCACATCCTAGGTCACAAATCAGGTCTCAACTGGTACCAAAAGATTGGAATTATTCCTTGCATATTTTCAGACGACAGTGCTTTGAAACTAGAACTCAATCACAAGAGGAAAGTCAGAAAGAACTCAAATACATGGAGGCTAAAGAGCATCCTACTAAAGAATGAATGGGTCACCAGGAAATTAAAGAAGAATTAAAAAAATTCATGGAAACCAATGAAAATGAAAACACAACTGTTCAAAATCTTTGGGATACAGCAAAGGCAGTCCTAAGAGGAAAGTATATAGCAATACAAGCCTTTCTCAAGAAAGAAGAAAGGTCTCAAATACATAACCTAACCCTACACCTAAAGGAGCTAGAGAAAAAACAGCAAATAAAGCCTAACCCAGCAGGAGAAGAGAAATAATAAAGATCAGAGCAGAAATCAATGAAATAGAAACCAAAAGAACAGTAGAACAGATCAACGAAACTAGGAGCTGGTTCTTTGAAAGAATTAACAAGATTGATAAACCCCTGGCCAGATTTATCCAAAAGAAAAGAGAAATGACCCAAATCAACAAAATCATGAATGAAAGAGGGGAGATCACAACCAACACCAAAGAAATACAGACAATTATAAGAACATATTATGAACAACTCTATGCCAGCAAATTAGATAACCTGGAAGAAATGGGTGCATTCCTAGAGATCTATCAACCACCAAAATTGAACCAGGAAGAAATAGAAAACCTGAACAGACCTATAACCACTAAGGAAATTGAAGCAGTCATCAAAAATCTCCCAACAAACAAAAGCCCAGGGCCAGATGCCTTCCCAGGGGAATTCTACCAAACGTTTAAAGAAGAATTAATACCTATTCTCCTGAAACTGTTCCAAAAAATAGAAATGGAAGGAAAACTTCCAAACTCATTTTATGAGGCCACCATTACCTTGATCCCAAAACCAGACAAAGACCCATCAAAAAGGAGAATTACAGACCAATATCCTTGATGAACATGGATGCAAAAATTCTCACCAAAATACTAGCCAATAGGATCCAACAGTACATTAAAAGGATTATTCACCACGACCAAGTGGGATTTATCCCTGGGCTGCAAGGTTGGTTCAACATCCGCAAATCAATCAACGTGACACAATACATTAACAAAAGAAAGAACAAGAATCATATGATCCTCGCAATAGATGCAGAAAAAGCATTTGACAAAGTACAGCATCCTTTCTTGATCAAAACTCTTCAGAGTATAGGGATAGAGGGTACATACCTCAATATCATAAAAGCCATCTACGAAAAACCTACAGCGAATATCATTCTCAATGGGGAAAGACTGAGAGCTTTTCCCCGAAGGTCAAAACGCGGCAGGGATGTCCACTCTCACCACTGCTATTCAACATAGTATTAGAAGTACTAGCCACAGCAATCAGACAACAAAAAGAAATCAAAGGCATCCAAATCGGCAATGAGGAAGTCAAACTCTCACTCTTTGCAGATGATATGATACTGTATGTGGAAAACCCAAAGGACTCCACCCCAAAACTGCTAGAACTCATATAGGAATTCAGTAAAGTGGCAGGATATAAAATCAATGCACAGAAATCAGTGGCATTCCTATACACCACCAACAAGACAGAAGAGAGACAAATCAAGGAGTCGATCCATTTACAATTGTACCCAAAACCATAAGATACCTAGGAATAAATTTAACCAGAGAGGCAAAGGATCTGTACTCAGAAAACTATAAAATACTCATGAAGGAAATTGAAGAAGACACAAAGAAATGGAAAAACGTTCCATGCTCATGGATTGGAAGAACAAACATTGTGAAGATGTCAATGCTACCTAGAGCAATCTACACATTCAATGCAATCCCCATCAAAATACCATCCACTTTTTTCAAAGAAATGGAACAAATAATCCTAAAATTTGTATGGAACCAGAAGAGACCCTGAATAGCCAGAGGAATATTGAGAAAGAAAAGCAAAGCTGGCGGCATCACAATTCCGGACTTCCAGCTCTATTACAAAGCTGTCATCATCAAGACAGTATGGTACTGGCACAAAAACAGACACATAGATCAATGGAACAGAATCGAGAGCCCAGAAATGGACCCTCAACTCTATGGTCAACTCATCTTTGACAAAGCAGGAAAGAATGTCCAGTGGAAAAAAGACAGTCTCTTCAACAAATGGTGTTGGGAAAATTGGACAGCCACATGCAGAAGAATGAAACTGGGCCATTTCCTTACACCACACACAAAAATAGACTCCAAATGGTTGAAAGACCTAAACGTGAGACAGGAGTCCATCAAAATCCTAAAGGAGAACACAGGTAGCAACCTCTTCGACCTCAGCCGCAGCAACTTCTTCCTAGAAACATCGCCAAAGGCAAGGGAAGCGAGGGCAAAAATGAACTATTGGGATTTCATCAAGATAAAAAGCTTTTGCACAGCAAAAGAAACAGTCCACAAAACCAAAAGACAACCGACAGAATGGGAGAAGATATTTGCAAATGACATATCAGATAAAGGGCTAGTATCCAAAATCTATAAAGAACTTATCAAACTCAACACCCAAAGAACAAATAATCCAATCAAGAAATGGGCAGAAGCCATGAACAGACATTTTTCCAAAGAAGACATCCAAATGGCCAACAGACACATGAAAAAGTGCTCACATCGCTCGGCATCAGGGAAATCCAAATCAAAACCTCAATGAGATACCACCTCACACCAGTCAGAATGGCTAAAATTAACAAGACAGATGTTGGCAGGGATGCGGAGAAACGGGAACCCTCCTACGCTGTTAGTGGGGATGCAAGTTGGTGCAACCACTCTGGAAAACAGTATGGAGGTTCCTCAAACAGTTGAAAATAGAGCTACCATACGATCCAGCAATTGCACTACTGAGTATTTACCCCAAAGATACAAATGTAGGGATCCGAAGGGGTATGTGCACCCCAATGTTTATAGCAGCAATGTCCACAATAGCCAAACTGTGGAAAGAGCCAAGATGTCCATCGACAGATGAATGGATAAAGAAGAGGTGGTATATATACACAATGGAATATTATGCAGCCATCAAAAGGAATGAGATCTTGCCATCTGCAACGACGTGGATGGAACTGGAGGGTGTTATGCTGAGCGAAATAAGTCAATCAGAGAAAGACATGTATCATATGACCTCACTGATATGAGGAATTCTTAATCTCAGGAAACAAACTGAGGGTTGCTGGAGTGGTGGGGGGTGGGAGGGATGGGGTGGCTGGGTGATAGACATTGGGGAGGGTATGTGCTATGGTGAGCGCTGTGATTTGTGCAAGACTGTTGAATCACAGATCTGTACCTCTGAAACAAATAATGCAATATATGTTAAGAAAAAAAAAAAGAAGAAGATAGCAGGAGGGGAAGAATGAAGGAGAGTAAATCGGAGGGGGAGACAAACCATGAGAGACGATGGACTCTGAAAAACAAACTGAGGGTTCTAGAGGGGAGGGGGGTGGGGGGATGGGTTAGCCTGGTGATGGGTATTAAGGAGGGCACATTCTGCGTGGAGCACTGGGTGTTATGCACAAACAATGAATCATGGAACACTACATCAAGAACTAATGATGTACTGTATGGTGATTAACATAACAATAAAAACATTAAAAAAACAAAGAAAAGGCCGGCTTTCCCAACAGGCCAGGACTCTGGTGGCAGCCCTGGGGAGCAGGGAATTGACCAGCATTGCAGGGTTACCAACCATTGCATCCCATTGGAAAGACACAGAAGCAGCGAGTGCTCACTCTCAGCTCCTTGGGGGAGTAGAGCAGATGGTCCCAGCCCAGGTGCTAAGGCAGAGTGCAGTGTCTAGACTACATGACAGGATCCAGACCTCCTTGGGCACCAGTCTCCTGGGTTAGCAAGTCGATGGTACTTGTTCCCCCAGGGCCTATGTGCTTAGGAAGATTCAGGGGCCCTTAAGGCTGTCCTATTCTCACAGCTTTCCAAATGGACATGTTAATCTCTGGCATCCTGCCATTGGGGGTCTTTGACCAACCTTTGTGCCATGTGGGCATAGAACTAAGCAATCCACAAGCCATTCTCTTATCAACCCCACATGGCTCTTCTGAAAGCCCTTCTCCTGTTCTCTCCCTCTGATTCCTTTTCTCTCCCTGCCACTTGCCCCCCCCCCCCCTCTCATTGGCCAGAATTTAGAAATAAGGCATTCCTGAAGTTTCACTAGATTCTGAGATTCTAGGTGCACAGGATACTTGGTGACTCAGGACACAGAACTATGGGGGTCTTATCCAAGGGGGGGAATGATCTAGAACAGTGTTGTTCAATACAACTTTCTGGGACAGAAATGCTCTACACTTGTGCTGTGCAAGACAGTAGCCACCTGTCACATGTGGCTTCTGAGCACTCGAAATGTAGATAATGCAACCAAGGAACTAAATTTTTAATTTGATTTAATTCCACCTAATTTAAATTTAAATAGCCATATGTGGCTACTGGCTGCCATCCTAAAGCCTGGAGGTCTTGAGGAGTCAGACAAATAAGCAAACAGCTGTCCTAATACAGATTTAATAGTTTTGAATTGCAATAAACACCATGGTGGGAGCAAACAGTGTACAATGAGGATGTATAATCCTCACATGTCCTGGGGGATGAGAAAACATTTCTCTAAAGTAGTCACATTTTAATGGGTAACCCAACCATAGATATAAAAACAAAACTCTGTATAAGAAAAAAAAAAAAGCCTGAGTTACACCAAAAATCTTTTTCAAATGCTTTATAATGAGTTCATTTTATTTATATAAAGAATAAACTTTTTTTTAAGCGGGTCAACTCGACATTATATATTTCTTTCTGAGGAAATGTAAACTAAATAAAGTTGCTGTCTACTTATATGTGGGCCAAACCTGATTTTTTTTTTCTTATGCAACAGAGATCTGTCAAAGAACAGAATGTTCACCACCCCATCCTGGAGAAAAGGGGACAAACTGGCTTCAGGACCCCCGTCTTAGTCTGGTCTTTTCAAACTCCTCACCTTGCCTCCCAACCTTAGAGCTTCTAGGGCCTGACGTCTCACCGGGGCCAGCGAGCACAGATTCCCAAAGCCCAGATATTTCCAAGAACTCTGACCTCTTCAGGCTTAGAATTAAAGATTATAGTAGCCTTGCTTGGGAGGCCATTACAGCTCATCCCCCTGGTGAGGAGAGAGCAAGCTGAAGGCTTTGGAAAAGTTGGTAGATACAGTTGCCGTGAGAGCCGCCCAAGTGACTGCTTGTTTCCTAGCCCGGAATAAGACCTTTTAAGAAGGAAAATGATGTTTTTACAAATGCATTCACTAAAAAGAAGGAAAGGGAGAATGCAGCCAGCAGGGCTCGGGAGGCTCGGATCTTCCCCCAGCAGCAGGAACTGGGGCCTCTGCCCTGTGCTCAGGGGTTTCTGGGCAAGTGAGCTGTGTCATGTGAAAAGTGTGGCCACTTACCTCAGTCACTTGCCAGGACCAGACTGTGGCAAGGAGTCCAGGACCCTGAGAAAGTTAGTCAGCCCCCCACAGTCTGGCCCCCATAACTCTTCATTCAGACGTTCATAGTAGCAACTGACATATTGTATTTATGTTGTTGATGTTTCTATCACCTCAGAGAGGCCAGAAGCTTTTTGAGGGCAGGCACTCGCTGGATACATCCCAGCATCCTCATGCCCAGCGCAGGGCCTGGCAGGGAGTAGGTGTGAGTAAATGACTATTGAATGAATGAAAACAGCATATGGGCAGCACAGCGTCCAAATCCCAGCCCAGCCTCCTTCGGGCTGTGAGACCTGGGCAAGCTACTCAGCCTCGGGAAGCCTCATGGTAGGGATTAAATATAAGGAAGCGTTTTAGGCCCAGCCTGGAGCCTGACTCCCAGTAAGAGTTCAATAGGCAGGGGCTTACTGTGGACCAAGCTGGAGGGAGAGGAGACTCCGCTAAACACAGAGCAATGCCTAGAGACCCCTCTCCCTGACTTAAGAGAATTTGCCTTTGGGCAGCCGCTGGACCCAACATTCTAGCTTCCACGTTGGCTTTTCTGTTGATTTTTTACAGGGAAGATAGAGCTATCTTGATTAAATAACCAAGTACCAGCCTCACCTGTCTCCAGGCCTCTGCCTCCAATCCCAGCGACTAATGCCTCACCCACATTCCTGAGCCATTTCAGGCTGAGATCCGCAGCTTCCCATGCGATGGGCCATCAGGGCAGACAGCCTGCTGCATGCATCATTAGCGATCCCAAAGCCCAGGACAGCTCCAGGTACCTGGTATCACAGCTCGGTGCTTTGCCTACTCATATTAGTTTAGTCTAGGCCAGTAGTTCTCAAGCTGTTGACCCAGGACCAACGGCATCAGCAGCATCTGGAACCTGCTGGCTACGCAAACTATGGGGCCCTACCCCACTCCAAACCTACTGAACCATGAACCCTGAGGGTTGTGGCACAGAAATCTGCATTTTCACAAGCCCTCCAGGGGATTCTGATAGATTCTCAAGTGTGAGAGCTACCCTGAGGTTCTGCCTGGTGCCCCTTCTTTGATCACCCTTCTTTCGGTCCCCAGATTGGGGTCTCCTTCCTATGTTCCAGCCAGGGTGGGTACTGAGGCCCTGAACAGACCTACTGCCCTACGAGGCTAACCCCATCCCTGTATACTTCACCTTCCTGACCCAGGACTTCAGGCCAAGCACTCCTGGAATCAAGGTGCTACCCCTGCAAGGCATACCTGCATGGCCCCAGGGTGTGGATGGAGCCAGAGGGCATCAGCAGGGAAGGAGGGACAGCTCAAGGATGGGAAAGGCCTTTGAAACTCACTGGAAGAAGAAGAGAGAGAGCCACAGAAAGCCCTTAGCAGAAGGGAGAGCACAGCAAGCTCTCCCAACTATACCCAGGGTCCTGCCTGACAGGAGACGCTGCTAACCAGCTGCCCCCCCCCCCCCACCGAGCCCTTCTAAGCAAACCTCCTTTTAAATTTTACTTTCTGCCGAGCAGCAATCGCTCACTGCTGGTGCCAAGGTTGCCTGCCACGTCCCTGATTGCAAGTCCGCAAATGTGGCCCAGAAATCCACTTAACTCCTAGAAAATGCATGGGCATATCCCTAAGGGAGCACCAGGGAATTTGCCGCACAAGGCGCAGCTGCTTCCCGGCCCTGCTGCCTGAGACTTGTGTAATTATCCACTGATTATTGCTCGCTCTCTGCACTGTTGGCCCCTGCTCAGCACTTCATAACTACAAAAGGATCTGCTGGTTAGGGGCCAGTGGACTCCATCTCTGCTGAGTGGATTTCTCTGGTTCACCACCCCTCCGCTGCTACTGCCCGTGCTCCCCTCAGCTCAGCTTCAATCCTCTGTCCCCAGCAGGACCCCGACAGAGCAGCTATGCACTCACAGTGACAGCAATACATCTAGAGCTGTGGCCTGCAGCTCCCCAGCAGTTCCCATTCCTGCCTTAAATATCTCCCCAGTAGGCTTGCTCCCCTCTGTCCCAAACCACCCCAAAAGGCCATCCCAACTGCCCCCCTCTGCCCTGTCTGTGTCTCTTCCAAGAGCATCTGGGTTTGGGAAGTTACAATCCCCATGAGGGGAGGGGGCCACAGAGATGTGGGGGTCTGCAGTGAGTTGGGGCGGCACAGGTAGTCTCAGGGGTGCCATGATCTGAAATATGTCAGGAAGCACCTAGGTGGGGGAAAAGGGGAATTTGAGGGGGAGACTTCTGTGACCAAATACATGAGGGATACCCTAGAAGTAAATCAGCTTTCTTACTCTAAGGTCATAGAACCTTGTATTTAGGTCCCTCCCAAAGAAAGATTTTCAAATGTATTTACCCATAGAACTCTACGCCATAGAGCACGCACAGAACTAGTGTTCCATGGAACACACTTTGGGAACTGGAGCTCTCTTAGTGGTTATGTTGGGAGAAGTGTGGCTGCTTTCTTCATGGGGCTTATACACATCCATCTATTCCCCAGACACCCAATATACAGGAGGTGTTCATGGAGAGGCACAAACAGCGAGATCTGAGGCCTGCAGGGCCCTGTCGCAGTGTTTGTCTGAGCCTATGGTCCCCCCACAGTGGGGTGAGGAGCCTGGAAGGAGCAGCCAGAGAAGGGTGAGCAAGAGGGGCTGGTGTGAAGTAGGCTGCTGGTCAGGAAATCCATAATCCTTGAACCTGCTCTTGTAGGTGCCTTCCCAGGCACTCTTGAGATCATGGTCACATTAAACGCTACCTGCTAAGGACCCTGGCAGGAGTCCTGGGCTTCCTGGGGGAGGGCAAAGGGCAGAGCTGACTGACCACATCCCATCCACTCCACCTACCACCAGCATCCATGCCAATCTAGGTGCCAAGGACCCGGCCCCTCTCTGGCTGCCAGCAGGCTACTGGGGCCTCTTCTATCTTGTCTAACTTGTGAGCATTTTCCGGACACAGTGTAAACATTTGCCAGGAACAGGGTTCTTACCTTACCAAAACCCCGCTTAATCCCTACGCTAGTGCTTAGGAGTATCGGACTTCGGTAGCATCGCCCAGGAGTGGGCGTGTGTCAGCGTGTGAAAAACATGGGTTAACACCTGTCCCCTGTGATGACACCCATCTGGGCTATGGTTTCTGACTTAAACCTGCTCTGTTCATTTTGGGAAATCTAATTATTGTCGGCAAAGTAATTCCTTGCACCCAATAATTTCCAATGGGTGCCACCGTAGGTCTGTAGTCTAGAATCTACTTCTACTTCTTAATCTACTAATCTAATAATTCCCAACAGATTAATCCCAGAAGAATTATACCAGGGATGATCTGAGCACTAGGAGCCCAGATGACCTGTTCTACTGGGATGAATAATGTTCTCTCTCCCCTTCCCCCCAAATGGCAAAGACATTCTGCATCTCCAAACACATTCAAGCAGACGTTTCCCAACTGCCCAGAGGCCTGGGAGTCCTGCAAGGACGAGAGGGAGCAGGGGAGAGAGCACTTCTGGTGCCAGAGAAGGGACAGAGCTCACAGTCCCTCTGGTTATCAATCAGGACCTAACCTCTTCCCTCCTTACATTCCTGTCCTAGGCTTGAAGAGGTTTAAAAGCACCAGACAGCCTCATCTAGGATAACTCCCATTGCTGCAGTCAGGCTCAGAACAGATTCTGCCTAAGCCCCCGCTAACAGCGGTGGCATCTGGGACAGGGCAGAGGTCCTAGCTGGCTGTCAGGGGGCCAGGGCTCCTCATGGTTTTGGTACAGCTGTGCCTGGAGCTGGGACCCCCCGGTCCAGACTCTGAGCTGCTGCTAAGCATTGAACAATCATGGGCAAGGGGAAGATTTCCCTCCCTTCCCTATCTAAAACACCAGCTTCCCCCACCTCCTATGATGCTTTCTTTTTCAAAAGGCTTAGCATGGCCTGACGCTTCATTATGTATCTACACGTCTACTTCTTTAGAGCCTAAGACCACCACAGAAACAATAGTTGGATTGTCACTCCAGTTCACAGTATATATAGGGCTAGCATATGGCTGGCACACAGAAGGCTCTCAATACCTATTTGTTGGATGAATAAATGAACAGAAGCCCAAGGTGGTGAAAAAAGATGCAAGAAGGCACTTGGCTACCCAAAGGAGGCACGTTTCCTGTCCTGGATGAATTCAGGGCACTGCAAGAACTTGCCGGAGAATGACCATACTCATTTCAATGGTCTCTAAGGAGTTCTGGAGAAAGAAGGTTGGCACTAAGCATCCTGTAGTTCCATTTTCTAAAGAAAATAAAGAAGTAGATTCTAGACTAAGGACCTTCACTGGCACCCGTTAAAGATCCCAGGAGAATTATACCAGGGATGATCTGAGCGCTGGGAGCCCAGATGACCTGTTCTACTGGAAGGAATGATGTTCTCTTTTCCCCTTCCCCACCAAATTTATGTCCCTCTAGAACTTTAGAATGTGACCTTATTTGGAAATAGGATCTTTGTAGATATAATTAGTTAAGATGAGGTCACAGTGGATTAGAGTGGGCCCTAATCCAATGACTCATGTCTTTATAAGAAGAGAAAACAGAGATGCAGAGACACGCAGGAAAGCATATCATGTGGAGCAGAGATTGGAGCAATGGCCTTTACAAGGAACACCGGGAGTTGCCGACAACCACCAAAAGCTAGGAAGAAGCAAGGAAGGATTCTTCCCTAAAACACCCAGAGCAAGCATGACCCTATCAAACACCTTTGGTTTGTACTTCTGGCCTCCAGAACTAAGAGAACAAATTGATGTTGTTTTAAGCCATTCTTTGTTACAACCACCAAGGACACATCCTGTCAGATTTACCTCATTTCCTTAACAGAATTACTGGAGCAGCAAGGCAATAGTGAAGGCTTTCTGCAAGGGTATGCCCGCCTTGGCCAGAGCTACCTTAGATCAAGGGCTAGGCCCCATGGTCAGCTGGAACACCGTGGGTGGGAGGCACCTCTCTTGGACCAAGTGGACCCTTTCTTAAAGAAATGGAACTCTTCTCCAAAGAATTTCGGCATGTAACAGGAAAGGCAAAGGTTTGGGAGAACACAGGATTAGCCAGACATTAATCTGGTTTGCCTTCTCTCCTTTCTTACAACTTAGATGAGATATAAGTCAACGCTAGACATCAGCAGACCATCATTCGCCGAGCAAATCAATCACATGGAGTTGACAGGACCTAAAAGGTCACTTTGTGCAAACACTTCTGAGTTTAAAGGAGAAAACTGGGACCCAGGGAAGGGAGTGGCATTGGATGCCCAAGGACATACAAGGAGGTAGAGGCAGAGATAAACCCAGGATTCCTGCTGTCATGCAGTTGGGGTAAATGTAAGGAGCCAAGGTGAAACTCCACTGTGTGGTTAAGAAGTCCACTGTTAAGGTCATGCAGGTTGTATGTGCAAGTGGTAAAACTAGGAGACACCATCCACGTTGTTGTTTGCCCCCAGACTTTGCCGGACGCACCCTGCACCCCATACATGGCAGGGCTGACTGTCACCTGAACTGCCACCTACAGGGATTGCAAAATTATCACTGGAGTACATCCACAATAAGGTACCAGTTAACTCCGGTTTCCACGGGCAATTACGGAATAGACATAACTGGCGGAAAGTGGGTCAGTCTCATTTGTGTGCATGATAGTACCCTTGAGTAAAAAATACATTTAACATCGATTTTTAAAAAATGTATTATTTACACAAGTTCCAATTTGCTACCTCTGTTGAGTATTTTTGCAATTTGCACATCAATTTGCACCGCGCCCCTGCAAACCATGCCCCCAACCTTGCACGATACCAGCTGTCAGCAGCTTGCTTTGGGCAGAAGCAGTCATCTGAAATTCCTAAAGGAGTAAGCAGAACATAGGACGGTTTGCCATGTGTCAGTGCAAGCTACCATTATCTTCAGCAAATATTAGCGGCTAACACTATCTGGTTATGAGTGACAGAAAAATGTGCAGTAAACTACAGTCCCAAATATGTTCAGATGTTGTGTTCAGTGCATGTTATAGCCTAAAGAACATAAAGCAAAAGGTGTACAGGTTTTATTACTAGAAAATCCATTTCTCTTTGGTCCCAACAAATAAATGTTGAAGAAATACTTCAAGAATATTAGATAGAAGAGGTGTTACATCATTAGCCTGCCTGGGAGGCCAACAGATCTCAGCGAGGCCCTGGTGTCAGAGCCTATGTCTTTCCCTGACAATCCCAGGACATTGGTGTTGGATGGCCTTTGGAGATTGTCCAGTCAGGCTGCTTTCGCACTGTTTCAGGAAGCCCCAGGATGCCACAGAGGTGCCTCGGCAAACCGGAGGGTCTCTGAGCCTCACTCCTAACAAGAAAGACTGCCATCTTTCATGCCATGTGTCAGTGCAAGCTACCATTATCTTCAGCAAATTTGGAACTCTGTGTTCGATTTCATTTGGAAAAGGGTTGTGTTGGCTTTTTAAAATACAATCATTATTGCTCTACTCTGGTGCCCTCGTGGTTAATTGCATGGACCCTTTAACCAGAGAACTTGGAGTCAACTCTTATCTCTGCCACTTACTAACTGTGGGACACTGGGAAAACTGTTTAACTGCCCTGTGCCTTCATTTCCTCCTCTAAAAAATAGAGATGATAACAGTACTACCTCGCAGAGTTGTTGAGGGGAAGAAATGAACTAGTACTTAAAAGACCCATAGAAAAATGGATGGCACATGCTAAGCACTTGGCACCTGCTAGCTGCTATTATGACTGTTCTACATCCTCACTATACAGAAGGGGAATCTGGGACCCCAGACAGCAAAGCAACACACCTGAGGTTGCCCAGATTAGAGTCCTGGTCCCTTGACTCCAAGGGCAAGGTGCTTTCACACCACACAACCGGCTTCAATCACCACCCAACCTCTAAGCAGAGTGCCAAGCCTCCTGGTGATCACAGCTGGTCCTTGTCCACCCACTGAGTTCCACACTTCTCAGCTTGGAGTGGGCGTTGATCATTTGTCAAACTCAAATGAAGAATGAATTCAGTTGTGAGTGTTTTTGAGCTCCTTGAATCGTCATCCCCAAAGTGGGCCTGGATGGTTGAAGCTGAAGGCAGCAGAGGAAGGGCCGGATGGATGGATGTGGAACCCCACGACCCAGCCCTGACCGGTGCCAGCCAGTGCCACTCCCCACCTTGTTGGACAAGCTCTCTCAGTGCAGGTGTCCTCACTCAGCCACAAAATGTTTAGAACAGACCATAACCTCTGGATTCTAAGAAGCTCATTTCTTTTTGACGTTTCAATGAAATGGTGAAAGATCTTAACGATCGATGTGTACTTCTAATGTGGTAGTGTTTCTTCTTTTTCCTCTGAGAAATGATTATTAAATCAATGATGAGTCTTATAATTGGTGGCATGCTAAAATAGAGAAAAGACCTTGTAACAAATGCAGAGGGATCCTCAATAAGAAAAGACGAGTAAGGAAAGAACAGCTAAGTTCTGCTGAGTGCTTGCAAATGCCCCAGCTGGGTGCTTCCCGTTGGTCCAAGGTGTCAGGGAGGGTGGGGCCAGGCTCTGGGCTCATGTGGCACTTGTCCCTATGGTGGGAGCCTGGGTGTGCCCCAGGCCTGGGGTAACTAGGGGCAAGAATGGCCGTGTGCGTCAGGCCTGGAGCCACGAGGCATTTCCCACCCTTCCCCGAAAACAGCAGAGATGGAAAGCCCAGCCCAGGCTCAGAGTTTCCTGGCCTGGAGCCCCAGCAGCTTAGCAGCTGCTGGACTTACCCCAGCTTCCCTGGCAGAAAAGCACAGTGGGGGCGGAGGAGACATGGCAACGATTCCTGTCGCTGTGACAGAGGGTGGAGAGCTTGGCTCAAGGAGCCTGACTTCATGGAGAACAATATACCTGCACTAGAGGAGGGGTGCGTGCCGGAGCCCCCGACTTCCTGTTCCCCTGATCGAGGACAGCAGCGGTTCTCACCTCCGTGTCTGGAATGCCCTCCCGGCCTTGCCAGAACAGCCTGCCTGGGTCTGAACCCCAGCTCTACCACTTACCAAGCTGTATCACTGTGTGCATCTACATCTTTGTTTGGAGGAAAACAGAGGTGATAAGAGAGCACCTCCCTCACTAGCTGTTATGAGGAGTAAATGAGTTATAATAGGTAAAATGTGCCCCAGCACCTAGTAAGTTGTACTTAAGCGATAATTTAGAGAGCTGCTGTTTGCCTGGTCAACTCCCACTCACCCTTTGAAAATTCAACCCAGCAATCACCTTCAAAAAGCCTTCCCTGACTACTCCCCACCCTCATTTTCTCCCCCAACTGCCTCTGGTCCTTGGTTGTATATGGTGAGGTGACTTTGCTGGGGGGAAGAGGGGTAGCTGGTCTCTCCATTTATTGTTGGCATCATACTATAATTGCTTATTTCTCTTGTTAGAGAGCTTCATAAAGCCAGGATCTTGATCATCTCTGTGCCCCCAGTACTCGGAACAGGCCCTGGAACTGAGAACACCCTCATGACCACTTAAAGCATGGAAAGGAATGGGTCGGAATGAAATGCACAGCATAGCGTGGGATGGGATAGGATGGGATAGAAAGCAATGGGATGGAACGGAATAGTTATGACAAGATCTTTTCAAATCACAACAGAGACACTTCCTCGAGGCAGATTCAGGAAGAAAAATGACCTTCCTCTGGTAGGCAATGCACCAGTTGGGGCCGATGTCCTTGAGGTCTGGAACAAGCAGGTCTCCCTGGGGACATCAGACCAAGGCAAGCCCTCTGGATCCTGCATAAGAGAGAAGCCTCCCGTAGAGCCAGCAGGGAGCCCAGCTGGAAGGGACTCTGCCCTACAGCCCAGCTGCAGACCCTCCCCTCAGGCTGCAGGCTCCATCCGGCGTGGTGGTCCAGGAAATGGAGGCCAGCTCACTGCCCAGGACTCTGGCCCCAGTCAAGCCTCCATGGGCAGCTCTGACAGGGACCATTTTCCTGGGCGCTCACGCCTAATCAGGTCTCCAGGGAGCAGAACTGCGGACATTGTTGCCAGGCCTCTCCTGGGGGAATCCCTCTTCTTGCCTTCCCACGGCGAGGCGGGTGTTGTTGGCACAAGATGCCACAATTCTGCCCCTGGGGAGCTGGCCAGGCTTACAGCTCGGCTGCCCAAGGGTCCTGTCCCACGGAGGCCCTTGGGTTGACACTTCTGCCACAGAAAACTCATTTTATTTAACCTTTCTTCCCACTGTGGCATTTTAACCGAAAAGTCACTTAAGATCTGCAGTGAAAAATACATTTTACTAGAACAATGTATAACCCAAATACCATTTGCCTTTTCTTATCAATTCTTAGTTCATTCATCATCTTTATTAAAAATCCATGAAGAAACAGCAGCCTCGAAAACTGCCGGGTGCCTTTTCCAAGGAGGTGAAGAGGGAAGGGAAAGGAAATTTGGACTCTGTGTGAGCACAGTCCCCTTCTCTTGATAGCAGACCCTTCCTCTACCCTCCACAGGCACCCCCACCCACGCAACTCCCTAATCTGAGACCAAAAGCCGTCCAGGGGTCACAAGTGGGGTTTCTTCCAAAGAAACAAGGTGCTGCCTCCAGAACTCCTGGGATTCCAAGCAGGAGAGGAGTAGGTAGCTGCCAGGCAGAGCCAACAAGGGGGAACCACCTACGTGGAAATGGGGAGTGTGAACAGACGAGGGGAGTGGATAATAACAGCACCCACCACTGGATTTCGCCTCCCCGCAAATCTTCAGAGGGGCAGGTTTTATCACCTCATGTCCCAGTAAGGAAGCTGTGGCTCACAACAGTGAAGGGACCCGCCCATGGTCACACAGTGAGTAAGTGCAGGCCAGGGCTCGGACCCAGCCCTCTGAGCGCCCCTACAGACCACACTCTTTTAACTCCTCCTCTTTAAACAAAGGTGTGGGGCCCACTCCCCTAGATGCTGGGTCTTCTAGGAGCCAAAAGTGGGGCCTTAGGAGTTGACCTTCTCTTCACCTCCCCCTGGCTGAGGCTTCATTTGGTCCCCTGCAGTCCCCTGCGGTCCTCAAGTTCACAGACGGAGGTACAGGAATGCCCCATGCTTCCTGTGCTGGTTCTCTCCCTGCTTTCTACAATTTGCCATCTTTGTTCAGAGGTTTCCTGCTTCAGCCTCCCTGCTGTAAACAAGACCACCCCCCGCCCAGGCCCAGGAGCTGCCTCCCTGACTGACCCTCACCCCACCTGGCAGAGATGCCCTCGGGGAGTCCCTCGGTTCATAGCAGGATGTCCAAATCGGTCTTCCTCGAGTCAGCGTGTGGCCCCTGGTCTCATGCCTCCCTGAGTCCCAGGGCTTGGCTCTTCCTGACTTTGCTCTCACGGTGTATCTTCAAGTCCAGCCTGCAGCCTGTTCTTTCAGGAAGCTTAGTTCCAGTCATCTAAATAAGGCCCCTTGGTGGAGGAACAGTCAAGAGCTGGGAAGAGAGGCCCTGCTGCCTTGAACGGCACCGCAGAAGAAAGCCTCTGGACAGCTTCCAGCCAGGAGCCCCACCATGGAGAGCCCCAAATAGCTTCCAACCTGTGAGTCTGAACATTCAAGCTGAAGAAGGGATATAAATGCTCAGATTTTACTGGCACTTACAGAGTGTCTTCCGTGTGCAGGCGGTGGGCTGGGCACACCTGTAGGTATCATCTCCTTTGACTCTCACTCCATGTCCATTTCACAACGAAGGAAACTGAGGCTCAGGATATTTACATACCTTGAGGTTGGGGGTGGGGGTAGGGGGGAGGTCCTGCAGCTAGTAAGTGGGATTCAAACCCAGGCCTTCCGATGCCAAGTCTAACTCTCTCTACATAGCCCTGCCTCCCCAACACCACACTTTTGTGGAAACTATTCTGAAAAATCAAAGCAACTCTTTTCTGTCCAGAACTATAAATACCCAGAGACAGGGAGATGAGATGAGATGAGAAAACAGACATCCTTTCCCAGGATTTGGGAGCAAATTCTTGCAAAGCTCCCAAAAGCATTTTGAGTTCTGAAAGCAAGAAACTGTCAGTGCAAAAGAAAAAAGAAAAAAGGAAAAGAAAGAAAGAGTGAGCAGAGTCTAAAAGATCAAGGGCTATGCTGATCTGACATTGGAAACATCATGGCTTTACCAGCACCCCAAACCAGTGAGGACCTACTGGATGCTGTCCATGAGTGAGGCACGTGCTTGCTTACCCATCAACAGCCCCATGAGTTAGGTACTGACATTAACCCCATTCTACAGCTGGAGAAACTTGAGCACAGAAAGGTCACAGAGCTCCTAGGCTTTAACCCCAGGATGTGTGGCTCCAAAGCCCACGTTGGTGACCACTACGCTACCCTGCCTCCACCCGAACAGCCCAGCATTAAGAGGCAGCATGCCTGATTCTCTGCTGGGACCCCATCCTAGGTCCTAAGAGGGCAGGCATATTCCTGGGAAATCTATACACTCTGCTGTCAGCTCCCACTGGGAACGCAAATCCCTCCAGCCGTGCATTCCCAAATCCCTGCAAGGAAGGATCACAGGCAAGGATCCCCCTTGGGGGAGAACTGGAGTAAATATATGCCAGCTCCACCCCTCGGGCCCTTGGGGCTTCTCCTCCATGTCCCTCTCCCTTCTTCCCCAGGGCCCCATGCATTTCCTTTGTTTGAGGGTTGGAAGACTCATTTGCCTCCAGTGAAAACTTGAAAACTGTAACTGCTCATCAGAGTGGCAGGAGTGCAAGCAGTCCTCCATTCCAGAACAAACTGGTTGCTAATAGAGTTGTTTGGAATTTAACGCCATTTTTTCTCTGAAAACCATGCTAACTCAAGGAGCAGTCTCCAGGCAGCCATGCGTTTACCCGAAAGGTACCTGGCCAACATTTATTCCACTCTGTACCGTCCTGCACACTAAGCACAAGCCACATGTGGTTATTTTAATTTAAATATGTTCATTAAAATTAGATAAGTCACACTAGCCACATTTCAAGTGTCCCTAAGTGACATGCGGCTACTGGATACAGTACTGAACAGACTGGATCTAGAACATTTCCATCATCCCAGAAAGTTCTAATGGACAGGCATGATCTAGACCCTGGTCCCAAATTCTAACGCCTAAGACAATAAATTCCTTCCGAGGTTAAACTAGGGGTGCCAGGAACACTACCCCTCCTAAAGGAAATCATGGTAAACTTCAAGGGATAGGGAGCGGGGCTTTGGAATCACAGTCTGTCCCAGCTCTGACACTTCCTAACCATATCACTAACTTGTCTGTGCCTCAGTTTCCTCACCTGGAGCATGGGGACAATGCCCTCTTCGCAGGTATCTATGAAGTGAGATGGTGCTCAACACACTCTGTTCCCCCTCTGTCCGGTACTAATACTACCCGCCACATAGCGGTGGCCAGGAACCCCAATCTAAGCCATCACCAATAACTGCCATAGTCCGGGGCAGAGGTGGGGAAGGGTTGAAATGGGACTCCTGGCTACAGAGGAGCAGTGGTGGCGAGCAGGAAGCTGGCAGCCTGGTGGCCTCAGGAGTCTGCCCTGCTCGCCTCTCTCCACACCCTGTCACTTCAGGCTTTGTGGCAGAATAATCCAAGGCTACTCGAGATCAGCAACTATGAGGGTGGGTAGCCCAGTCGCAGGCACCACGAGGGGAAGGACAGGCGGAACAGAGGGCCAGAAATGCCACAAGGTGACGTGGGAATAAGAGAAAAGCCTCTGAGACACTTAAGAATCCATTCATTCAGTTGACAATTTCTGAGCGTGTCAGGACTCATGATCCTGGAGGCCCGGGATCGAGTCCCGCATCGGGCTCCCCGCTCAGCGGGGAGTCTGCTTCTCCCTCTGACCCTCTTCCCTCTCGTGCTCTCATTCTCTCTCTCGCAAATAAATAAAATCTTAAAAAAAAAATAAAAATAAAAATAAATAAATAAATAAAATTTAAAAAAAAAAAAAAGGACTTTATCTTAGGACCCAAGGAGACGCAGACGAATAAGACCTGGTCCCTGCCTTCAAGGCCTCCACAAATTAGTGGGTGAGACCAACAGAAAATGAATCAAAGCACTAGTGTGGTAAATGCTCCCATACTGGAAAATCTAGTGGGTGACAGGAGCTTAGACAACTAGATGGTGGGCAAGTGGGTCTTGGGGGAACAGGAAGGGAGAAAGGTCTGGGAGGCTTCCAAGAGGTGGTGCTTGCACTAAATCTTTAAAGACAGCGGGTAGAGACGCATCCCAGGCAAAGGAAACTGCAGGAACAAATATAAATGGGATATGCGTACTTTGTGTCATTACATCAAGCAATTCCGTGGAGCCTGGGCCTTCCGGGGAAGTGATGGGACTAGAGGGTGGAGGGACCAGGTCATGAAGTCTTGGGTGTCGGGCCAAGGATCTGCCCCATATACTTTCTCCCTCCCCAACACGCCCGTTTCATCATGGCTGAGAAGAGCAAAAAGGCTGAGCCAAATTGTACGGTCACATTTAAAGCTTCTGTTCAGACTTGGCCTCCTTCGTGTCTGCTCACATTCCAACAGGGAGCCTTTGTCACTGTGTGGAGAGAATGTTCCTAAGTTAGGGATTATTTATACATTAAAAAAAGTATGGCAAAGTATGAGCCTTGTTTGGATCCTGAACTGCACACATGCTAATAAGATAGGTTTGCACGCTTTTTCTTAAAGTGGATCCTGAATTGCACACATGCTAAAAAGATGGGTTTGCATGCTTTTTCTTAAAGGGTCAGGCAGTAAAATACGTGAGGCTTGGTGGGACAGTCTCTCTCCCAGCTACTCCACTGTGCAGCTGTAGCAGAAAAACAGCCATAAACAATACATAAATGACTGAGTGTGGCTTTGTTCCAAGAAAACTTTATGAAAACAGGCAGCAGGCAGGATTTGGCCCCTGTAGCCAACTCCTGCTATAAAGAACATCCTTGGGCCCAGCAGGGAAATATGTATAACGATTGCAGATAATAGTATTGTATTGAGGTTAATTTTTCTGAGTATGATAAGTCTATTGGGGTTCTGCAGGAGAACTGCCTTTGTTCTTAGGAGATACACGCTGAAGTATGTGGAGGACACAAAGGCTACAGCTAATTCTCAAGGGCTTCCGGGAGATAAGTACAGGTAGAAAGAAAAATAAGGCAAATGTGTTAGAAAAAAAAGGCTACATATACCCAGGTGAAGGGCGTAGGGGTGTTCCTTGCACTGATCTTGCAACTTGGTTGTAAGTTTGAAATCTTTCAGAATAAAAGGTCTGGAGGAAAAATTCAAACTTGAGCCACTTCGGACAAAAGGTCTTCATGACCAGACTGCTCTGAGCTCCCTCATCCTTCAGAGCTCTCTGACTTGCCCTAGCACAGGCTTGTCTGACAGGTGAAGGCACATACACCTTTGACCATGCATGTCCCCTTTCCGGCAATACCAGAGAAGGTCATTTGAACATAAGATCGGGTATAGGTTCCTGGCTCCTTCTCGGGCCCCTTTCGTCTGAATTCTTGTTCTCTTCACCCCACAGCCTGGAAAACAGTGTCTTTTTGACCCTGGGCCGCAGAGGCCGTGGAAGAACAGCAGTGCTGGAGTGGCGGGCGCTCCCTGCCGTGGGATCTCCTGCAGGAGACCGGCTGGAGAGCAGCGGCCCAGGAGAGGAGGTCGGTAGCCGTCTCCATCTGATTAAAGGCCACCTGGAACCGGCGGGTGCTTGGTGTGATGCTTTCTGCAGAGCCAGGAGCCCCTGACACTATTCAAAAGCTTGGCAACAGCACTTTCCCAAGTAATTCAGATCTGAATCTCCAAAGGTCCCGCTGCGGAGTGATTTCCTAATTCCTGACTTACTAGTAATCAATACCATGAAAAATATTAACACCTCCATTAAAGCAGGCATTCATTGATTTCCATTGGGAAGGTGGAGTTGTTTGGAGGCCCAGTATCTCAAAAAGCTCCAGTTTTTATTTTTCATCTGTCAAAACAACATAAAGTACAACCCGTACAATTCCTGAAGGGCTGAGACACCACCCCCCACCCCCCACCCCCGTTCCCTAGAGCAACGTCAGGGGTGCTCTGCTCCTCTCTGGGCACCAAACCCTGCCAGCTCCCCCAGGGGATGCCTAGCACTCACTGCCTCTGCAAACCAGTTCCATATCCTCTTTGGGGAAAGAAAAAGGGAAACAAATCCTCCGCAAGAAATACAAGGCATTGCTTGGGATCCAGGGCTCTGGAGACTTTTGACATAGATTTTATTAATGTCTTTAAGAGCTAGAATCCAGAGATCTTAAAAAAATCTTTCTCTCCAAAGACCACATCCTATCGAGATAAGCACTCTATAAGTGTTCCACCAATCCCCACCACACACCCTTCGTGGTAGACTCCATTCACTTGCAATTACTCACTACCCTCAGCCTTGTGCGTAAGACAACCTCCTTTGCCTTGTGATGTACAAAGGCCCTACCCCAGTGCCAGGGTCCACCATGTGACTTGTTCTAGCCAATGGACTGTGAGCAGACATGAATTAGGCCAAATCTGAGCAGAAGTTTTAAATGTCACTGTGCAATCTGTCTCTTGCTCTTCTCAGCTACAATAAAATGGGCACGTCGCAGAATGAGAAAGTATATGGAGCAGAACCACAGCCAACGCACAGCCCACATGCAACACAGGAAGAAATAAACCTTTGTTTTGTAAGCCACTGAGATTTGGGGGCTGTTTGTTATGTGACCAAACTTGGCAACACTTGACTAACACCCTCCAATACAGGAGTAGCAAGTAGGCTGCTGGGAGTCTGCCGGCTCTTTCCACCCACATCCTATGGTTCCTATCCACCACCTAACAAAGTCCAGACCCGGTTCCATCTTCACCGTGACTCCTTTTCCATCTAGTTACACCTGAGGCTCCCCAAGGAGTGATTCTTCCCAGTAACACCCTTAGTTCATGACTCATTCCTGCCAACAGTTCTAGTTGGGAGGAGGAAGAGCAAGCCTAAGTTTTCAGCAACACCACTAAGGATCTCAGAACGAATACCCCTCCCTTCTCCTCTCCTGGAGAGGCTCCACACCAAGGCCACAAATACTCACTGTTTAAGCCAGGCAGCTCAAAATACATGAGAGAACACTAAGCAAGGAGTTCAAAAGGCTGGACTCTAGTTCAGGCCAAGTCACTGGGCCAGGTTGCCCGCTGAAACTGAGTCTCCAAGGGCCTGTGTGACTTGGGCAAGTAACTCTCCCTGACTGAACTGGTCCGTGGTTTTCCAACACAGCCCTGTGTTATTCAGAGAGGTCTGAATATAGATGAGAAGAAGCCTCTGGCCAGTGGGTCTTCATCCCCTGCCTCAGCCAGATCGGCTCTGCTCTGCTCTGTTGAACTTATTAGAACTCCAGATAAGATTTTGTTTGGCCAGGGATTCTATGACAAATGCATTTCAAAAAATCCTGATCAGGTGATCTCGGAGTGCTTTTCCAGCTCTGATGCACCATGAGCCTCCAACCTCTTATGCATTCTGTGGTCCCCCACTTCCGTGTCACCACAGTCAAGTTCTTACTAATGCCCAGAGGGCAGTCCATGATGACCGACTGATGAGCAAGAATATAATGAAGTAGATTCAAAACAACTCAACCAAGAATTATAAAACAGATGCCTCTAGTTCTGCAAGGTGGTTGGACTTTAGAAAGCTAAAGAAGAAAACATCACTTGAGAGCTGCCACTATGGAAGGTGAACTCATGGTTTTAGCTTTCTACTTGACATCCATCTTCTGCTTACATGGTCTGGGTAAGACCACTGCCTGCCCCGACCCCAACCTCCCAACTGGAAAAGGGTCCTTCGGAGTAAGATTTATACTTTTAGATCATATTATATAGCCTGTGTGCCCTGAAAACTATTTCAGGGTGTGGACCTTTGTTGGGGTATTTGTTGATCAGAGCTCTCTGATTCTCATTCTCTACCACCCCCCACCGCCCTATCCTTTCTGTCTCTCTCACATTATCTCTGAATTATTTTAAGAAACTCTAGTGTCAGGGAGCTTATAAGACTTGGGTCTCTACCCACGGGACAGAGAGTCTCCTGATTTTCCAAAGCCCCCCTGGGTGAGCCCACATTCTGAGCCCAGGGGAATGGGCAGAGTCTTAGCAGTCAGACCTTCATGACACCAGGGGCCACTGCTCATCTGCCACAGGACAAGGAGTGGTCTGGACACCATGGCAGAACCAGGGTGACTGTGACCCACATTCAAGTTGCTGATAAGTAGGCAAGCAGGGCAGAGATGGGAAGTGGGGACCACAAAACAGGGCATGAGGTTGCTGGAGCAGCCAGAGATAAATTGAAACAGAGAGAAGCTGGCCCATGGAGACAGGAAGTGCTCAGGAAATCAGAAACTCTGGTTCAGGGAGATTTATATAAGAGGGACATGAGCAAAACAGACTGCTCAGGAAGTAAGGCCTTGCCTGATGGGAAAGGCAGCTTGGACTTTTCCCGGCTAGAAAAACACATGGAAGGGCCTAGATTCCTCTGTAAGCAGAGATGAGAGTGAGCTCAGCAGGCCGAGAGTCAAAGGAAGGGTGAGCTCTGGGCTGTGACTGGAAGAGAAGATCTCGCCTCACAGATCAGTATTTGCCCCAAAGGCTTCACACTGGGCTGAGCACACAGCATGAGATTTAGCATGTTTGACAGAATCTACCATGAACCAGGCCAGCAGTCTCCTAATTTGTTTCCCTGCTCTCCCTATTATCCACACTGCAGCCGGAAAAACCTTTTAACTCTGCCAATCTTGGTGTCCTCTCCCACCTACACGACCTGGCCGGCCTGGCGTTGCCCACATCCACTCACCCCTTCTTGCAGCTCAGCTCCCGAGCCTTGTGTGATCACCCCTGCCCACTACGCCAGCCCCATCTGGTCTCCTTCCCCTGACTCCCTAGGTTTCTTCACCACACCAAGCTCTTTTCCTCCCTGGGGACCCTGCCCTCTGCTGAGAAAGCTTTTTTCACGTAAGTCACCTAACCAGCAACTTCCTTTCCTGCAGATCTCAGCTTGACAGTCTCAAAGCTCTCCCTGACCATCCAAGCTTGAGAAGGATCTCCCCACCAACAGTTTGTTCCTCTCACCTAATTTCGTTTTTCACTGTGATCACACTTCTTGCAGTATGTGCTGACCCATTTAATATCAGGCTCCAGACTGAGGTAACACCATGAGAAAGGGATTATTTCGCTTCTCCGGTACATCCTCAGGGCCAGCACGGTGCTTGATGCATTCGGGCTCGAGAATTTGTTGCTGAACAATTGAATGAGTGCACAATGTACTTGCCTGCAAAGAGTCTCCAAATGGCTCCCACGTCTTCCCCCTAGCCATATTACATACACTCACACCGCTACACTGAAGACAGGAGGGAACGGTGACAAGGCACAGTCATTGAGTGCTGTGCGTGTGACCTGGCTTTTCCTGGCTCACCTCACTTCACCCCCACACCAACCTTAATGAGGGGCGTCTCCTTATTTCCACTTTACAGGTGAGAACATTGAGGCTAAACCAAATTGAGTTGCTTCCCCCAGAGCACATGGATAGTGAGTGTCAAGGTCAGGATATGAACTCTGGCAGATGGATACCTGGCCCAGGGGCTTAGCCACCACCCATATGGCAACTTTGGGACATAAAAGGGAGAGGCCCCAAAGGGCACGTGTTTGGAGAATCAACTCCTGACTCTGTGATTGAAGAAGGAAACCAGTGAGTCTGCAATGCATTTCCTCAGCATGCTGGGAAACAGGGCTATTTGGGGGTGAATGTGGCTCTTCACAATTAGTGCCACCCTCTGAGTCTGGACCCCTGGGCTTCCGGAAGCACCCCAAAGTTTCAGTCCTCTCAATGACTAGGTCGCATCAAAGCCAGAGGATGTGTTGGGTGAATGCCCTGCTCCTCTGGTGAGAAGTGCCCCTCCCTGGGCAGAGAAAATGTGCTGTGGAGGGCGGGGCGCTGTGGAATGTTTGGATCAACTGAGTCCCCAGGGGCCTTCTGAAATGGGCCTCACTGGCTTTGGCAACCTCTTGTCAATTAGCTGTGTCCAGGCCAAACATAGTATCTTGACAAAGAGTGCTTCAATTCAGTTCAAATAGACTTCCTCCACAGAGCCCATAATACCTAATGAGGTTATTTAATCTAGAAAGAAATCCAATGACCTGGAAAAAAAAAATTGGTGTGCATTGAAGAGACCCTTTTCTTCACAGGCATCTCCATAAGCTCCTCCTTAACCTGCAGACGGCACTCTGCCTGGGCTACAGGCTATGAAGGCGTTTGTCCCTTCCAGGGTCATCAGGGATGACACCGTGAGCTGTGTATCCAGTGATGGAGACTGAGGCACCACACCAACTGGGAACTCCTTGGGAGGCACTTTATAAACAGATTTCCAGGCTCCGCCTCTGGAGAGTCTGATTCAGCAGATCTGAGATGGGGCCCAGGAATCTGCCTTTTCCCATGCAAGCAGGCCTGCAGAGCAGTGTTTGGACACCACTGAGTGGTGGTGTGGACGCTGCTAGCATGCGCTGTCTTGCAGAGATCTAGGCTCAGCCACTCCTTCCTGTGGGGTCTCTGGCCATGTAACATCTCAGCTCAATTTCCTTATCTAGGAAAGGAGTTCACATAGGGGCCTGCTTGCCCCTTGAGAGGCTCACAGGGATGATAGGAGCAAAATAATAAAATAGCTAGCATTTATGGACTACTGACCAGACGAAGCACTTTGCATAACACTGTCTTCATAAAAATCATATGAGGGAGTTACTATTGTTACTTCTGTTTTAAAGATGAGTACACGGAAGCACAAAGAGGTCAGGAGGCTTGTCCAGAGTTGCCAAGTGTGGGATTTGAGCTTGGCATGAGACAGGCCCGGGCTCCTCCCCAGTCCCGCCCAGGAAGCCTGGCAAGTGCTGCACACGTGTGAGACAGTGGTTCTGGATGCAGCTTTCCTGGCCCATCCGCCACTCTCGGCATGAGGATGTGAGGGCTGAGCCTGAGGGACAGGACCGGAAGAGTCCTGAACGTTAAGCATGGTTGGCCAGTGCCCTTCTGCAGGAGGACAAGGAACAGATGGCCCTCCTGTGACCTCACCTCCCTGCCAGCGGTCAGGGGGACGGAAGCTTGCCCCAGTTTCTGCTGATGGGAACGAAGGAAAAAAACACAGTGGCAGTAACAACTCCAACTGGGGCACAGGTTGCCATTTTGAATTGCCAAGGCCAGCAGCCAAAAATATTGAGAAAAATTCTTAAAACAACAGCCCCTTACATTTGTTCATGTGACAAAGAACAGATGCTACCATTTTACTGAACACCAACTCTGTGCAAAATGGCCATTTTTTGAACCCTCACAGTAGCCCCAAGAGGCAGGGCTTTTTATTAGCCCGTGTTCTACAGGTGACAAAACTGAGTCTGAGAGATACTAATTAAAGTGTCCCAGGGCCAGCAAGCAATGGACACTGGATCTAATTTGGAAACTCCCAGCGCCAAAGCCCTGCCCTTCCTGTGCCACAATGCCCCCCATAGAGCACTTCACGTGTCTTATGGTAGGTGGCTTTGACCAGTCTGATGCTCTGAGCAGAGGGTTATACCTCACATTTGTATCCTGGAAGTTCTCTACACACAGCTTTAGATACCAAAGGGAAAGCTCCCTATCCCATGGTGGGGCCATAGCATCCCAGAGCACTGACAGAACTGAGTTAAAGGGGTTTCGGCCTTATGCTAAAGTAGGTGTGCCCACCAATCAGGCCAAGATGAAGAGTTACAATTAAGCGAGCACTACGTAGAACCAAGAACTTGCTCAAAGATGATATTATTCAAACCATGCCAGATTGGGGTTTAGTATCCCATTTTACAGATGCAGGAACCTGAAGCTCAGCAAAAGGGAAGGGGAAGAGGGAGAGGGCATGCTATTTGACCCCGCATTTCCCCAGCTACCTCACCTGCCTGGGAAGGCATGCTCTGCTGGGTCAGCAAAAGGCTGATGGAGAACAAATCTCCAGTCTCCAAGAGGAAAACATGAGATGTGAAGACACACAGATTTCCTCTCCACCAAGGGCTTTGTGTGACTGAAGGGAATGTCCTCTTTTCTATTGTGTAACTTTATCATTATCTCAATGAACCCTTTGGAAGATACCCATGTATGAGTGTCAACAGCAACTTCATGAAGCTGACCTTGACCCTTCCTGCTCCAGGAGGCTGGTGTGTTGACCCCACTGTGTTTGAGGCACTGTTCTAGGACTCCCTGTACACCATTTTATTTGGTGCTCATGACATTAAAGGTTGGTTTATTCTACCAAGATTATCACAGAATAAAAAGCTCAAGGAAACTAGCTGGCTCCCCTAGTCTCCCAGGTGGAGTTGGGATTCAAACTCAACTCCTGAGCCTGAGCTCACCAGGTGACATCAGAAAGGTCCTTCAATAGCAGATGAGAATCTAACAAATCAGTTACTGTGCGTGTGGCTCCCTATCCCCCATGGGAGAGAAAGGGAAATCACGCACCACAGGACAAGCTCTATCAGCTCTAGTCACGGAGACCCTTTCTCAATGGTTGTCTATAGCATCAGCTGGGAAAATAGTCTCCTGATAGGACAACTTCCAGCTAAGGTAAGACCAAACCAAACCAAACCAAACTGGACCCTCATTTTACAGAGGGGCCAGGGAAGGCAAATGGCTTCTGAAGCCTGCAAATGAACCTCCAGCCCTGCCTGGATGAGAAAGCTGTTCAAATCTGCTCCCTCTGAGAGAGTAGAGGGAGCCTGAAGGTGAGGCATACAGTGAGTGAGCCTTGCTTTTGGTCTGGACTTAACGACCTGATTTGGATAGACAGCCCTGAACTTCCGTATAATCATGCATTGCCTTGAAATGATCGAAACACATGATCCTCCCTCAATTCCTATCCACATGTCTAAGATCCTCCAGGAGGAAACATCAGACCCAGCTTCTGGCTTGGCCCTTCATCCTCTTAAAGGGACCCACAGCACCATGGCCACCAGGATGTCCTGTGAGGTTTATTTAGATCCAAAGTCTGTTTCAGGTCATGAAAACCCACTTCCCAGCACCCATCATTTTCTGAGATGGCTAAAAGGAAGCCAGATGCTCTGGGTACAGATAGGAGCTGATGTCAAAAGGGAATCCCTTCTGCAGGATGACCAGAAGAGCCACACAACACAGATGGAACCAATTCAATACCTCTCCCAGCAAAGGACTCATGTTAGAAAAGCAAGGACAAGCAGAAGCATTAGTATAAATTACTCTGAGTGTTCATAAAGGCTTGCTGCTCAACACTCCTGGGAGACTAAAGAACTGTTTGCTCCAGCCTAGCAGACCCAAAGCATGCAAATTAATAGCCATGATTTATCATGAGGGGGTTTTTCACCAGCATTCTTGGACCAGGTTTTTTGTTTGTTTGTTTTTAAGTGTTTGGGTTCATCTATCTAGCATGGGCTCAGTCAAGTTTCTGCTCCTAACATATCATAAATCCAACATTTAAGAGAGGTTTATTTAAGCCAGCCTTGTGTCCAGGGCCCAAGCTCATTACCATGAATACAATTAATTCCTGGCAGGGCCCTGGAGGGTGGAGCCAATCCACTGGAACTATGAGCCACTGAATGGTCACTCCCAGTCTCTGCAGGTGCAGTGGGGGGGACCCCCCAGACCAAGGCACCTTTTCCCCACTCCAGAACCACTTGCCATCCCTTGACCAGCCTCTGCCTTTCAGCTGCCACACCCTTGCTCAAGCTGTTCCTTCCTCCTGGCAAACACTCCCTACCCCACATCTTTGCCTTCCAGAATTCTAAACAATCTTCAAGGCCCAGTTCAAGGGCCTGCTCCACTAAAGCAAAGAGCAAGGCAAAGAAGACGTGAAGGAAGGAAGGAAGGAAAGATGAGTCACTCAGCTTAGCAAGGGGCTCCATTCAGAAGCCATCAACCACTCCAGGGAAAACAAATGATCATTCTGGGCACCCCTTTGGAAGAAAATGTGTCTCGGGCTCAAAGATTGAAAATAATACCTGTATTTGAAAACTTAAAACGTGACTGTCACGAAAACAGTAGGAGGGGGGCGACCTGAACCCACTTCACAGAAGAAGAAACTGTGGTTCAGAGTGGTGCAGCAACTAACCCGGCGTCACTGAGAAACACACAGCTAGGGTTTCGGGTCTTCTATGGAACCACCTGGCTATCTACTTGCCATTTTTTTTCCAGAAGGCATGTATTAAAGCACGGCCAGGTGAGAGTACATGCTGCGCCTCTCTGGCCGGCATGCTTCTCCTGCTGTGACTGCATCTGACCGGGCTCCAGGGCACTGAATCTGGGAAGGGGTCTTTGGTCAGGCCCGCTGTCACTGCTGACCAGGCTCTGCTTCCATGAGGAGCCTCATCCTGGCTTCATGACCTGAGTTTGGAATAATTAAGAGAAAAACCTAAATGACAGAGGGTAGTATCATTCCAATGAACTTCCCCAAAGAGATCAATCACAAGATGCAGCTTGAGAAAAGAGGACAGTGGGATTGCGGCGGAGCAGTTGCGGGGCAGGTATTCACCTGTGCTGAAATGTTCTGTACTTCGGGCAGGCGCACGTTCTATGGCATACCAGGCATCCTCTATATGTGACCTTCATTAAGTCTCACAATGATCATATGAGGAGAGATTATTATCCCATTTTACAGATTAAGAAATCAAGGCTCCAAGAGGTTAAACAGTTTGCCTAGTGTCACAAGCTGGAAAGAGGCCCGCCCAACTCTGAAGCTCACGCGAGGGTCTGGGCCTGTCCCCTTAGCCGGGTTAGCACATGGAACTAATGAGGTCAGGGCTCTGGGTGTGGCGCCTGTGTTAACTGAGAATGAGAATGTGTTCTATAAATTCAAACCTGAACTATCATTTAAAAAACTTTTTTTTTTTTTTTTTTTTTTGCTTTGCACAGAGCAAATTTCTCTCCTTTGGCCGTGGCCCATGCCCCAGTTGTCACAAGTGTGAATACACACCATCAGTTCCAGAGATGGTACAAGGTGGGGTGGGTGGCCGAGGGAAGGCCTTCGCTGCTCATTCCAGGAAAAGCCCCTGGCCCCGGACCACCAGGGGCTGGGTATTAGAGTGTGCCTTCTACCGCCAGAGACCAAAACTCAGATCTCAGCCATTGGCTAACCCTCTTTGCTGCCCTTCAGAGTATCAGACTGTCACCTGGATGCAAGACCACATATCCACAGCATTGACCGGCTGTGTGGCCTGAAATCGGTTTCCTCATCTCCAAGGGGGATAATGATACTTCACAGGTTGGTGGTGGGAATTTAATGAAACAATGTCTGTGCTGCGGTCAGCAAGCGCCTGCCTGTCCCAAGGGCTCAGTAATGTTAGCCAGCATTCTGATTATTATCCTTACCTTTCAACACGTCATATCCACCAGGCCCTTGTGAAGACCACTGTGGCAAGCACTGAACCATGCATTGCCCTAGACCACAGAATGGAGCCTGTCTCCAGCAGGGGCAGCCCTGCTCATCCAGCCCTACTCCTGGGGTCAGTCCCTCCTGAACCTTCCCTGCCTGGAATACTGGGATTTGAGTGATCATTGAGTGCCAGAAAAGGAAGCCATTCACACACTCCAAAATTGCAAATGCCCCACCCCTTCCAGCTTCTGTTTCATTAGAGACAGTGTTACTAGCAAGGGGTCTGTGCCCACCCTCTCCCCTCCAATCTAGGGGGCCTAAGCCAAGCCTGCAGAATCCTGGGCTCCACACCCAGAAGCCAGCAGAGCTGGATGATTCAGAGACAGACCCTAGAAAGATGGAACCTCTTACCTTAGTGGAATGGAGAGGCAGAGAAGTTCTCAGCGGGCCCCCCTGAGGGAAGAGTCTCAGTTTGGGAAGTGCTTCCACAGAAGCAAGAAAACAGGGCCTGGGTGAAGTTGTTGTGACCAAGGCTCCCAAGAAGGAGGAAACCACCCTATATAATGAGAGGAAAGACTATGACACTTTGGGAGAAGGAACAAGCAAGGCCCGAACCTCAAGATGTGACCTTCCCCATGGCCCTTCCCATGTTCCCTGAAGTTAAGGGGCTATGAATGCCTCCTATGAGGCTGCTTGAAAGAACGGTTTTCTTTCCAGCATTGACTTGGAGCAAAGAAGAAACCACAGGTGCACAGACCACGGCCAGACCTGGAGGAGACTCCGAGAAGTGCCCCAGAATGTGCTGAAATGCTGTGAAGGCCGACAATGTCCCTGGGCCATAGAATCAGGGCCTGGGAAGAAGTGAGCCAAGAGAATCCTAGCAACCATCAGGTTTGTACACGGATCCAGGGCAGACCCTCCTTCAGGTCCCTGGCTAGGAAAAGACAGATACCCATAAGGAGGAACTGAAAAGAATAAAAAGGAAAAAAAAAAAAACAATCAAACTCAATAAGCCAAATGATCTCCTCGCTTTCTCCTTGTAACTGCTCCCTCAAACACCCTTTTCAAGTGGAGAACACTGGCCCAACGTTCAGCTCTCCTGTAGGTAGAAAGAACTTTAATTAAAAAGTAAATTGCAGCTTGAGTACACCTGGTAATGTGTGCAATGGCCTTGAGCCAATTAAGAAGAGGTTTCCCTTTTATCCTTTCCTTCACCAGGATGGATTTATTGCTTGGCTTTTAAAGAAAGAAGAAAGAGTAAAGGAAGCAAGGCATCTCAGGAAGAGACCCCACCTCCCGGAGTCAGCGCCTGGGCCTCCCATGTGCAGGACAAATGGGCACTGCAGTCTCCCTCCCAACTGCCGCCTTCCTCTGGGACTCCTGCTACATGGCAAAGGCAGTGATGGGGAGAAGAAAGGAAAGCACAATCCCAACCAACCTTTCCTTACCAGCTGGTTCCTAAAATCAGCCTTCTAATGCTTTGTGTCTGCTTGGAAAAGCAAAGGGCGCTGTCAACAGCTAAGAACTTGATTAGACCAACTGGCTCCCTGGAGATCAAAAAGAGATGGGTGGCCTCTCTCCGCCCTAGGCCTCAGGAAGGAAGGGGGTGAGGCCAGCACTGCTGGACGCTGGGAAAGGGACTGGTCACTTCCGGAGCTGTCCCCAACCAGAAGGGCAGCTTGAGTTTCCCAGCCAGCAGCATCCCAGCAGACAGGCAAGGTGGCTAGGAACCAGCTAAGGACACACGATCCCAGCGGGGAAAGAAATGTGAGTCTGGGCATTTGTTTGGCCATGTGGTGGTGAGACAGAGGAAGCATCCTGCTCTGCTGCCGTGGCATGGGGCCACCTCTCATGGGGCTTGCTGGGCCCCCTGGTCTGCCCACAGCTGGTACTAGTGAGTGCTGAGTCAAGGCTGAGCTGCTGCCATTTCTCCAGGCTCAACCAGGGCGTAGAGGCAACAGACAGCAGGCTACCTGGCCAGGCTATCTTGTTTTAGTCATGTACCGTGTGTCCAAATAAATTCCCATGTGAATCCCAATATCTAATATAGAAAGAGCAGAGCTCCTCTGGTGGAAGTGGGAGTTGAGATGGGGGTCTCTGTCCCTGCCCTTCCCCATCAGGCCCACAGCCCCTGGACCACTGCCAAGGTACCCGATGGGCCTAAGGAAGGCATAGCAGAAATCATGAAGAAGAGCCGAGGGCTTCGGAATGGACACCCAGAACTGCACTATGGGGAGGTGCAGGGAAAGAGCAGGTGTGATTAAAACTAATGGATAATCTGTCCCTTTCTAAATAAACTATTAAGCCCATTCCTGTGTGCTCTGAGGCCATGCCAATAGATGATTTCATAAATCAGTGTGCTAAGCCCTGGAATGCTCACGAATGAATTTCCCCATTCTCGCCCTGCTTCGGCTACTAGAGAATCCCAGGAGCACTGGGAGAGGGGGCTTGTCAGGATGCAGCTTTCACACACTGGGTGTGCGGCCCATAGCCCAGCTTCGGCTCAGTAACTGTACCTGGGAAAGGGCTTCATGAGAGCCAAGGACTCAGCACGATGGGCTTCCCATGGTAATGAAAGAAAGCTCAGAATGGAGGGAGCCTGAATGATGGAAAGTTCTCTATCACTCAACTTTGGTCAAGAGAGCAAAAGGGAAATTAAGTGGACTAGAGCAAGGAGGCAGGAGATGATAGACAGATAGTTGGATAGATAAGAGATATCTCTGGGAAATGGGAAACCAAGGCCTCCAGCCAACAATCGGATTAGCCCTGGCTTTACCACTAACTCCCCTCGTGACCTTCAGCTGGTCACCTTCTGTGTTCACGTCTAGGTTTTCCAGTCTGTTCCGAAGATGCAAGCCCCTTTGTGAAAGCACCTGAGCAGGCCTGGGGCAAATCTCATGTGTTAATTGATCCTAGGGCTGACTGAGAAAGGTGCCATCCTGTTCTTTCTCCACCCTGAGGCCTAACTCTGGGTTCTCCCTACCAAAGGTTTTCATAAAATGATCCCCAGGATGCGAACCTCTGAACCTTCCCGGCTTCCTCATGTCTCTGGGCCTTTGCCCAGGCTGTTCCCTCAACTTGGAATCCCTCCCTTCAGCCTTCTGCTACTTAACTCTTATTCATATTTCAAGTTCAAATGCCCACAGTTCCACGGCCAGGCAGTGCAGCCCCTGGAGGTTACAGATTAAGGAGACCTCCACAGGAGTAATACGCAAACTATTTGATACCAGAATAGGATGGGCACTGTTGAAGCAGAACAGCCAGCCATCCCAAACAGGTACTTGTCAGGATGGCCCAGATGGCCACACAGCATGTTCCAGGGACCAGCAGCCCTGCCCCTACCAATCGTCACCCCGTATCAGGGCTGTCTCTCCTCCTGGCCTAGCGCAGACCTAACTCACTCCTAGACTCAGCAGCGATGACGGCAGAGGGTGGGTGACTCTCTACCTGCTGGTAAGCATCTCCAAGAGCAGGTCTATAGCCACAGGATCATGCCCTACCCTGGCCCCGGGCAACTGCACTGGAGCTCCTGTGAACTTTACCCTCCTCCAGCAGGACGATACTCTAATGAAAGGACACTAAGGATTGTGTCCTCCTTCATGGTGCCACCTTGAAGCCTGCTTTACTGTCCCCTGGATCCCTTGGAAACAGGGAGACAGCATGTGTATTGACAAGAAAAATGTATGTGCTGCATGAGTTTTGTCTATTTGCTGGTATCCCGAGAGGAGCAGACTTGCTGAGCCCCAGCTGTGGCAGCCCAAAGGACCTCGTCTGTCCTAAGCTGCTCAGAGATACAGGACAGAAGTACCCCAAGGCCTGAGAAATGAGGCAGACCTGCGCAGGGGGGAGGGGGGCGGTGACAAGTGGCACAGCTCACAGAGCTATGGGGTGGACTTGGCACAGGGCAGAGGGGGAGGCCAGTACCCAGCAAGAGGCAGGACCCAGGCAAGCCTGGCTTTCTGGCTGTTACCTGGATTCACAGAATTGCTGAATCCCACTGGCTCTGGCTAATGTGACAAATTCGTTTTTCATCCAGCTACAAATGGTCCCTAAACAGAGCCAGGTGCTGGTCATGTGAATTCCTGCCTTCCAGGGATGCCCGCCAGGATTTCCTGCTTTTCTCAACCACCTGGAATTAACTGCTGACCTCCCTGCTTACTTTGGATCTGAACACTGATCCAAGCGGAGAGAAGCAGCTGAGACCCCTGTTGACCTCCCCCCCCCCCCCCCCTGTCCCCCCCCCCCCCCCCCGCAGCTGTCCCCTCCCTCATCCATCCCCACCCCCACCACAAGCCAGGTCACCGTTGCAAGCACGCACAGCAGGGCTGCAGAAGGGCACAGGTCCTCGTTAACGCACCAGGGGCTGCCAACTGGTGCTTCCTAACACCTGGTTCTGTGGCCCCTCCTGGCTAGGCTTGCAGGCGAAGGGGAAGTCTTCATGCAGGGACCTAAAAAGAATGCATGCGTCTGTTTCATGCTCAGTAAGACAGAAGCATCCACACTGATTGGAGGCTTGCGCTTATTCCCAAAGAGGCTGCTACCCCCCTCTGCTGGGAGCCTCTCTGCTTTGGGAATGACCTGGTTTGTCTACAGGTGAGCAACCGTTCAATATGTATTTACTAAAAGTCCACCAAGGATCAGGCATCCAGGTACATGAGATGCTGAGAAGAGGACGAAGTCCCGGCCCCATGACGGTAACAGTCTACGGGAGGAGAAAGACAACACACAAGTAGATATATCAAGTAATCGCTGATGGTTATATGTGTACAAAGGAAAACAAAGCAAAGGCAATGGGAAAGAGGAGGAGAGTTGTGAAAGCAAGCCTCTCGCTCCGAGCAAAGGGCTGTATGAAGTGACAGGGAGCCATGCAAAGAGCCAGCTGTTCTGGGTAGAGACACCGAGGCAGGAACATCGCTGGTGTGTGTGAGAAGCTGCACAGGCTGCCGGTACTAGAGCAGAATGACAGAATAGAGAGAGTGGTGGGAATGGAGGGCAGGGCCAGAGGGCAAAGGGCCTTTGGTGGGGTGGGGGGGGGATGGTGTCCCCAATTATTTGCCGCCCTCCGGTAAGAGACTTACACTTGTCCGTCCATTACCCCGGAATTTTCAGTGCTACGGGGGGGGGGGGGGGGCAATATGTCCAGCCCCACAGTGAGTGGCTATCTCACTGACTTGGGCCGGTGGCATGTGAGCAAAAGTGATGTATGCCACTTTGAGGCAACAATCTAAGAGCCGTTATGATATTCAGCCATTGTTGCTCCCTCAGCCCGGATCCTGGAATGAAGGGATCATGTGAAGAAGGGCTGTCATCCAATGTGTACAAGAAATACACCTTTGGGGTTGAAAGCATTGGAGATGTTACTACAGCATAAGCTAGCAGAAACTCATGAAAACAGCCTTGCAGGCCCCATGAAAGGAGGTGGAATTTATCCTTCATATACTGAATAACCATTACTGGGCTTTAAGAAGAGTGCTCTGATCTGACTAGCTTTTGAAAGACCACTCTCACTGCTGAATGCAGAAGAGACCCCCGATCAGTTCTACCCCCTCGCTCACAGCACCCCAGGCATACCCTCTGCCACACACACACCCTGAAGATGTGGCCACCATGGGCCTGTGGGAGGAAGAGTATAAGATACCCCTGAGCCATCTTGTCCCCCATGTTATTTTATATCCCAACGGAAAGGCACTGGCCCCTCTCCAACTCCTGCCTGCACACCTTGGGAAGGATGTTCATGAGCTCTCATGCAGAAGCCATGCGGACCAGCAGAGACATGGTGCTTTCCAGCCCTTTGCTGAGAAGTGGCATTCAGTTTGTCATTATGTGAGGGGATTTTTCCAAATATCACAGATCCAAGCTTGAGATATTAGTCCCCTGCTCGGTTACTGGTCATGAAAGATAAAGCTAATTCTACCCCTGTTCTTCCATTCTTTGAGGACAATCTCTTGGGTTCTCTCTCCTGGCACCTGGTCTTCCTGGATGCTCATTCTCTGTGTGTACATCTCATTTCCCCTCACAGATGATGGCCTACTTGATGCCTCTGTATCCTCCAGAGTATCTCACACAGTGTGCAGTTTATAGTATTGCTCAATTAGCATATTTTGAACGAATGAATAAATGCATAATATCAGAATCCACAGGTGAAAACAAAATCCAGAGGATAAAAAGGCTGCTAGCTCTGTTTCTAGCTGAAAAGTACATGAAAGCTGGGTTTAATCAATAAATGAAAAGGGTTGTAGCTTCTAAATTCTCTCCACCTGGTACTAGCAAAGGACACATTTACATCTCATTCCCCAAAGATAGAATATCAAAAGACCAGAGGTCCTACAACATGGCACTCGTTCAAATGCAGACCTTCAGAAGGGCGCACATCCAGACATTTCCAATGTCATGACCACATATGTGGCCAGGGAAAATGTTGAAATCTTCTGCTTCCTTAGTAAAGCAAAAACCCAACTGGAAATTTCCACTCTATCAGCCGGTGGTGGTTGAATCCTCACAATGTGTCAGGCATTAGCTGGACCAGGAGGCAGAGATGAAGGCATTGCCCTGTCTGCAAGGAGCATATAATCTCAACGCCAACAGCAGATTCAAATAAGTGAATTCCAGTCTTGGGCAAGTCAATAGGTCTCCATAAAATGAAAGCACATGGTCACACTCAATAAAATAGAGATTAACCAAATTCTTGTGAGGGCCTAAGAGTTCAGAAAGGAATGGCATCATGAGCTGGCTGGCTAGAGATGGTCTAAGGTTTGAAGAGTGTGGCCACGCAGATAGAAAGGAAGAGGGCACACAGAGGGAAGCAGAAAGGGGAAGTAGAAGAAAAACAAAACCAAAAAAAGCAGTCCCTGAATTCCAGAGACTTGGTTCCAAGTAGCCGGAGGCAGTAAAATTGAAGCAAACTGTCCTGCCAGCAGCTGGTGACAGGAAGCTAGAAGGGTAGACACTATACTGTGCCAGAAAAGGCTTGGAAGTTATGTCCAGGAATGGGGAAAAAAAAAAACATACAAATTCAAGGGGACAACTTGTATTTTACAGTCTTAAAAAGTAAGTCAAAATAAACAGGAACCTTGGAGACCTCAGATTACCAACGGATGGAGAGCGGATGGTCAATGTCACGGAAGAGACTACTTCCCATCCCCCAGGGCATTTCAACTGGCCACATTCCCACCAGTAAGTGAGGTGAGCAGAGCTCAGAGGAGCACAGCTGAATGTGGAAGTGCAGAAAGTCAAGCCCTCCGTAAAACACTCAGAGAGCCCTTTGCTCCTTGAGATTCCTACAGAGTCTGGAGTGCAAGCAAGCAAAACCGATGCACCATAGTGTAAATTATTGCTATTATTCAGCAATCTCTATAAGCATAGACACACACAAAGCACCTCTGCTGCAGGCTAAAGTATGATGTCTCCAGACATTTCTGTCTCTAGAAAAAGTGCTTGTATGATTGTTAGAGTTGCAAACTGAACTAGCCACTTTTTTCATGGAACATTCTTTTTCCTCGAAAGAACACTGACAAATAGACCTTAATTCTTCAAAGTTGGGAATCTAAAAGACTTTTCTCAAAAATAAAAGAAGTGAGCTAGTCAATTCAAGGAAAATAACAGCTTGTATTTTTCCCAATGATAAAATTCAAGCTCTTAAGCAAAAATTACAATTTTGGAAAACCGGCATCTGCCACCATGAGCTTGATAGCTTCCCAATCCTTATGGGCTTCTGATGGTATAAATGGTAATATTAAGGAAAGTAATTTTTGTTACTGTATAATAAAAGGTATCAACATTTAGAAGATCTGCATAATTCAGTGAAGCTCTCTTTTCCAAAAGAACAGTGTGAAGTGTTAACAAAATCATGCTTGATTAAAAAATAGGAGCATAGGGCGCCTGGGTGGCTCAGTTGGTTAAGCAACTGCCTTCGGCTCAGGTCATGATCCTGGAGTCCGGGGATCGAATCCCGCATCTGGCTCCCTGCACAGTGGGGAGTCTGCTTCTCCCTCTGACCCTCCCCCCTCTCATGTGCTCTCTCTCTCTCTCAAATAAATAAATAAAATATTTAAAAAAATAGGAGCATAAAAGTACAAGTACAGTGGATTTTAGTGTAACAGAGTACAAAAAGTTTATTGATATGATTTCAGATTCCACACTGCAACCAGCCTCTAAAAACCTACCACTTGCCCAGTTTTGGTGTTGTATCAAAGAGGAATATCCACAATTATCTGAAATGGTACTAAAATACTCCTCCCCTTTCAATCTATATATCCATGTGAAGAAGAATGTTTTTCATATACTTCAACCAAAACAACATATAGCAACACACCGAATACAGAAGCAGATCTGAGAATCTAGCTTTCCTTTATCAAGCCAGACACTAAAGAGATTTGTGAAAATATAAAACAATGTCACTCTTCCTAAAAAAGTAGCTTTTGTTTTGAAAAATATAGTTCCTTTTCATTAAAAATGTTATTTATATTGATGTCTAATTTGGTTTATCATTGTCATTTATAAACAAATTAATAAATTTATTAATTTAAAAATAAGTCAAAATTATTTTGAAATGTTCTCAGTTTAAATTTCTAATGTGGTAGATATTGATAGATATAACCTACATGAGCAAAAACTCTTTGAGATCCTCAATGATTTTTAAGAGCATTAAGGAGTCCTATACTCAAAACATTAAAGAATAACAGGTTTTAAATTAATGCTAGACAATAGGATATTCTACTTGTTCAAGGCCCAGCATCCCTAAGACCCAAGCTTGGCCTCCTACAAGTCCCAATAAAATCTTCCTTATTGACAAGCAGAGGCCAACAGGGATATTTTTGCTTGGGCTGTAAATAGCCAGAGCGAGGTTGATAAAAATAATGTGTTTCAGGGTTGATATTCAGCAGATATATACTATACCAGTTATTAAGATACTGAAAACACTGAATACTAAAATTCTTACCATTCTGTAAAAAGCCACTGTCCCCCACCACTTGAGAGATACCTCACCACCACCTGCTCTCCTGGTCCCTCCCCTGGTACTCCAATGCCCTCCATCCAAACCCCAGCACCTGAACAGTTACTAGCACAGTATTTGGCCAATGGTTGACTGAATTGAATGAACTTCACTGAGTTCCTTCCCATCTGTGTTTCTCAGGTTCCTCATTTGTATCTGAAGATTGTTCCAAATAAAATAAAAAAATTTTATAGGCCAGTGGTGAGGCAGGCCTTGACAGACTAAATTTTCTCTTCCTCCCTGACATCTTCAACCACAGGCATTCTGTCCACAAGTAAAGCAGCCCTCCAGGGCATACTGCTGTCATTTTTCAAACAACGTTTTTGAAATGCTCACTTATGACTGGATGTTGGGGGAGTGAGGGTCAAAGGAGGCTAAGTCAGTGATAGATAAACATCCTCTTTAGTGCTGGACAGAAATACAATGAGCCCAGCCACGCAAATGGTCTCCCATATTCTTTGAAGGGACCAAAATACACCAGTTACAAGGTTTGAGACCCTGAGAACATACCTATAATCCCAAAAGCCAACACCCAAAAAATACTACAAGGACTTACGGGTTCTGATTTTGATGTAACAGGATTCATTCAGACTCTGCTGTCAGATCACATGGAGTCAATTCCTTTCCTACTATGTGGTAACTATGTAACCCTGGGTATATTCATGCTTGTGTGCCTCAATTTTAATATCAGAAAAGAGGGATAACAAAAGTACCCATCTCAGACTGTTGCTATGAAGATAAAGTGAGATAATTCATATATAGCACTTGGCATAGGACCAGGGACGTAACAAATACTCAATCAACATTAGCTACTCATGTCTATGCAGCACAGATCAGAACAAACTTTCCAACAGGTTAAGGAGACTCCTATTTTCTAAGCAAGTCCCTAGAAACACCGTCAATCTGTCTCCAGCAGACATTTTTCTATTTAATGACTCTAAAGAGACAGAAAAGCTTTAATCAATTCCCGGAAGCAAAATGCTAAGAAATTATATGCACAGTTATGAAAAAAAAATCAAAGATGTTTCCCACACATTGTTCAGCAGACAAAAACATATTGACATGCTGTTCCTACAAGGAAATGGACTGAGTTTTCTAGATAATCCTGAGCCATTCAGTCTTCCCACAACTGTCCTCCACTTTCTAGGGCCAAAACAAGGGGTTCCCTCCCCAAAGTTCCTTTCATGGTTCCCTGGAGGAATCATGCTCCCTCACCTATGGGCATGCAACACACATCCTGAGCCCAGCACAAGCTCAAAACAACATTAAATTCAGAAAAATGATATATACAATTCCTTCTTAGGAAACCAGAGACGGTGAAAAACATGGGAACATACTTCACATAAAAATTCTACCATTCCCAAAAGCATATTTGGGAGTCCTAACTCTTTGAATCTTTACTTATTTATTTATTTCTAAGTCAAGTATAATTAACACACAGTGTTATATTAGTTTCAGGTGTACCATACAGTGATTCAACAATTCTATACATTACTCAGTGCTCATCATGATAAGGGTACACTTAATCCCCTTCACCTATTTCCCCCATTCTCCCACCCACCTCCCCTCTTGTAACAAGTTTATTCTCTATAATTAAGAGTCTGTTTGTCTCTTTTTTCTTTAATCATTTGCGTTGTTTCTTAAATTTCACATATGAGTGAAATCATATGGTATTTGTCTTTCTCTGACTTATTTCACTTAGCATTATGCCCTCGAAATCCACCCAAGTTATTGCAAATGACAAGACTTCATTCTTTTTTAGAGCTGAGTAATATTCATATGTGTGTGTGTGTGTGTGTGTGTGTGTGTTCTATATTACATATACTATATTACTTTATAGGATATATATATATATCACATCTTCTTTATCCATTCATCTAAGGATGGACACTTGGGTTGCTTCCATATCTGGACTACTGTAAATAATACTGCAATAAATACAGGGGTGTACATATCTTTTCAAATTAGTGTTTTCATTTTTGGGGGGTAAATACCAAGTAGTGGATCATAAAGTAATTCTATTTTTAATTTTTTTGAGGACCTTCCATACTGTTGTCCACAGTGGCTACACCAGTTTGCATTCCCACCAGTAGTACACAAGTGTTCCTTGTTCTCCCTATCTTCACCCATACTTGTTTATTCTTCTTCTTATTATTATTTTTTTAGCCATTCTGACAGGTATGAGGTGATATCTCATTGTGGTTTGGATTTGCATTTCCCTGATGATGAGTGATATTGAACATCTTTTCATGTGTCTGTTGGCCATCTGTATGTCTTCTTCGGAAGAATGTCTATTCATGTCTTCTACCCATTTTTAATTGGCTTGGTTTTTTGGTGTTGAGTTGTATAAGTTCTTCATATATTTTGGATATTAAATATATATCAAATATATATCATTTGCACATATCTTCTCCCACTTGGTAGGTTACCTTTTTGTTTTGTTGATGGTTTCCCTTACTGTGCAAAAGCTTTTTATTTTGGTGTACTCCTAATAGTTTATTTTTGCTTTTGTTTCCCTTGCCAAAGGAGACATATCTAGAAAATACTTCTATGGCTGATGTCAGAGAGATTACTGCCTATGTTTTCTTCTAGGAATTTTATGGTTTCAGGTCTCACATTTAGGTCTTTAATCCATTGAGTTTATTTTTGTATATGGTATAAGAAAGTGATTCAGTTTCATTCTTTTGCGTGCAGATGTTCAGTTTTCTAAACACCATTTGTTGAAGAGACTGTCTTTTTTCCCATTATTTTTGCCTCCTTTGTTTTAGATTACTATGTTCATACTACCTAAAGCAATCTACAGATTTAATGCAATCCCTATAAAAATACCAACAGCATTTTTCACAGAACTAGAACAAATAATCCTAAAATTTGTATGGAACCACAAAAAGGCCCCAAGTAGCAAAAGCAATCCTGAAAAAGAAGAACAAAACTAAAGGTATCACAATCCCAGATCCAAGATATACTACAAAGCTGTAGTAATCAAAACAGTATGGTACAAAAAAAAAAAAAAAAAAAAAAAACAGGCACATAGATCAATGGAACAGAATAGAGAGCCCAGAAATAAACCCACAGTTTTATGGGAGTCCCAACGCTTTGAAATGTCAAAGGTAGGACAGAAGCTGATTTCTAAGGGAGTCTGTGACTTATCCTGGAAATCTTTCAATATAGCTCTAAAGTATAAAAAGAAGGCACAGTATTCTGATCTAAACAAGTCATTTCCTTCTCGAGTCCTCTGGTCACCTTTCTTGTAGATAAAATGTCAGGAGTCAGATCAGAACAGGTATGCTCCAACCTTTCCTTTCAATCGTACCCTAGAGGGTTTCAAGGGATTCTTCAGCTTTGTCTGTTCATGAGTCTAAAACACCTATGACATGAAAGGTCTATCCCAAATCCCTTCCTCAGCTCTCCAAATTTCTGAAAGGCACCTTGAAGCTTGACCTTTTCTCTCTGGAAACAGATGGATGCTAACAAAAGAGTTGTCAGGTATACAAGAGATTTTGTTCCTTCTCCACATGCCACATTTCAAATTACCAGTGGGAAATTTATATATCTGAACCATACCTGGATTTTTTTTCTACAATCTCCAGAGGCTACTATAAGTGATTATACCATCTAAGAATTTCCAGGCTTTCTCAATTGCACTCTCAAGTTCTGTGGATATGATCATTGGAACATTGTTTCCCTGTGCTGCTTGTGGCTTTTCAAAGAATTGGTCCTCATGTTTCTACTATGGGGAGTGGTAGAATTTTATTTTTTTTTTTAATTTTATTTTATTATGTTATGTTAATCACCATACATTACATCATTAGTTTTTGATGTAGTGATCCATGCTTCATTGTTTGCATATAACACCCAGTGCTCCATGCAGTACGTGCCCTCCTTAACACCCATCACCGGGCTAACCCATCCCCCCACCCCCCTCCCCTCTAGAACCCTCAGTTTGTTTCTCAGAGTCCATTGTCTCTCATGGTTCATCTCCCCCTCCATTTTCCCCCCTTCCTTTTTCCCTTCCTTCTCCTCATGTCCTTATGTTCCACAAATAAGTAAAACCATATGATGATTGACTTTCTCTGCTTGACTTATTTCACTTAGCATCATCTCCTCCAGTCCCATCCATGTTGATGTAAAAGTTGGGTAGTCATCCTTTCTGATGGCTGAGTAATATTCCACTGTATATATGAACCACATCTTCTTTATCCATTCATCTGTTGAAGGGCATCTCGGCTCTTTCCACAGTTTGGCTATTGTGCACATTGCTGCTATGAACTCTGGGGTGCATATGGCCCTTCTTTTCACTGCATCTGTGTCTTTGGGGTAAATACCCAGGAGTGCAATTGCTGGGTCATAGGGTAGCTCTATTTTTGATTTTCTGAGGCACCTCCACACTGTTTTCCAAAGTGGCTGTGCCACCTTGCATTCCCACCAACGTGGTAGAATTTTAAATGAAAGATGTTTTTGTATTGCTCCTCAGCTCCTCGCTGCTTTGCTAGGGACAAACGTAGTAAATACTTCTTTTTGGAATTGAAAGAAGACTTTATTCTGCACAAGACTCTGTGTCTATATGGAGAGAGAGGAGAATGCACAGTCCTGTAAGGTCCAGATGGCCACAGTATATTGGTATCTGTAGTTCCTTTCCAGATAGACCTCATTCCAGAAATGTCTTGAGAGCAAAAAGGCTCTCTTCCATCCACCAAAGTTGGAAAACCACTGGCTTAAGTCAGTTCTTAATAACCCCATGGAATTTTTAAATAATTTTCTTGATATATAATTCTCATACCATTCCACAGGCCTGCTTAAAGGGTATAATTTGATGGTTTTTAGTATATTCACAGAGCTGTGTGCATCCATCACCACAATATAATTTTAGAACATTTTCATCACTCCCAAAGGAAGGCTCGTACCCATTAGCAATCACTCTTCATTCCCACACCCAACCCTAAACAAATACTAATAAACTTTCTGTCTTTACATATTTACCTATTCATATAAATCAACTGATACAATATGTAGTCTTTTGCAACTGGCTTCTTTCACTTAGCACAACGTTTTCAAGGCTCATCCATGCTACAGTAGGTATCAGTACTTCATTCCCTTTTATGACTGAATAATATTCCATTGCATGATATACCATTTTGTTTATCCATCCAGCATTTAATGGACAGCTGGGTTGTTTCCATTTCTTGCCTATTATGAATAATACTTCTATAAACTTTCATGTCCGAGTTTCTGTGTGAATGTGTTTTCAATTACCTTGGGTATATTCCTAGGAGTAAAATTACTGTGCCATATGGTGACTCTATGTTTAAAATTTTGAGGAATTTCCCAAACTGTTTCCAAAGTGATTGCACCATTTTGCCACCAGCAATTTATGAGAATTCCAATTTCTCTACATTCTTACCAACACTCAGTATTATTTGTCTTTTTGATTAAAGCCATTCTAGCTGGGCACCTGGATGGCTCAGTCAGTTGAGTGCCTGACTCTTGGTTTCAGCTCAGGTCATGATCTCATGGTCTTGGGATTGAGCCCTGTGTCGGGCTCTGCACTCAGCAGGGAGTCTGCTTGGTATTCTCTCTCTCCCTCTCCCTTTGCCCCTCTCCCTGATCTTTCTCTCTGTCTAGATAAATATATAAATCTTAAGGAAAAAAAAAGCCATCCTAGTGGGTGTGAAGTCCTATCTCATTGTGCTTTTGATTTGCATTTTCTGAATAGCTAATGATGTTGAGCATCTTTTCATGTGCTTATTGAACATTTGTATATCTTCTCTGGAGAAATATCTATTCAGACACTTTGCCTATTTTTTAATTGGGTTATTTATCACCTTCACTAGTGGATTATAGTTTTTATATATTCTGAATATCAATCCCTTAATAGATACATAATTTCCAAGTATTTTCTCCAATTCTGTGGTTTATCATTTCACTCACTTAAAACGTATCCTTTGATGCATGAAAGCTTTTAAATTTGATGAAGTTCAATTCACCTATTTTTTTCTTTTGTCACTTTTGCTTTTGAGGTCATATCTAAGGAGCCTTTGCCCAACCCAAGATCACAAAGATTTATGACTGTTTTTATCTAAGAATGTTCCAGTCTTAGCTCTTATAATAAGCCCTATGATCATTTTGAGTTAATTTTTGTGCATGGAGTGGAGTAGGGCAACAACTTCTAAGTTCCCTTTTGATTGATTCTTTGATCCATTTTTTAGGAGCATGTTTTTTAATTTCCACATACTTGTGAATTCCTGAGATTTCCTTCTCTTATTGATTCCTCATTTCATTCCATGTGGTCAGAGAATATACTTGTATGAGTTCAATCTTTATAAGTTTATCAAGGTTTATTTTATGGCCTAGCATATGGTCCATCGTGGAGAATGTTCCATGTGTGCTTAAGAAAGATGCGTATTCTGCTTTTGTTGAGTGGAGTGTTTCATAGGTATCTTATACTTCTGCTTAATTGTTCTCTTCATTATTTAAAGGTATTGTCTCCAACTATTATTGTTGAATTGTCTATTTCTCCTTTCAATTATTTCTATTTTTGCTTCATATATTTTGGGGTTCTGCTCTTACGTGCATATGTGTTTATAATTGCTAATATATTCTCAATGGATTGAGCCTTTTATCATTATAAAATGTCTCTCTTTATCTCTAGCAAATTTTTTTGTTTTAAAGTTTATTTTGTCTGATATTAATATAGCCACATCAGCTTTCTTATGGTTTTCTCTTTTTCCATCTTTTCCCTTTCAAACGATTTGTATCTGAATCAAAAGTATGTCTCCTATAGACAGTATATATTTGTATCTATGTTTTCATCCAATCTGACAATCTCCACATTTGGATTGGATAGTTTAATCCATTCACATTTAATATTATTATTAATATAGTTGAATTTACACCTGCGTTTTCCTTTTTGTTTTCTACATGTCTCATCAATTTTTTTACTCTTCTATTCCTCCTTACTGCTTTCTTGTGAATTAAGTGAATATTTTCTTGTACAACATTTAAATTTCTTTAATGATTTTTAACTACATTTCTTGGATTATTTTCTTAGTGGCTGGTCTAGAGTTTACAATAGACATCTTAATCCATCCAAGTCTATTAACTTAATTCTAGTGAAATACAGAAATTTTACTCTTTATATAGCTTTAGTCCCTCCTCTCCATTTTTGTGCTTGTGTGCTATTATTGTCAAATATATTACATTTCTATATATTATATGCCCAGCAATACAATTATATGATATATACTGCTTTATGCAGTTCCTTTTAAATCTGTTTAGAGAAGAAATGAGAAATATGGAATTATACTTTTATAAGTGCTTATAAAATTACATTTACTGGTATTCTTTATTTTTTTGTGTGTAACTTTGAATTACTGTCTGGTGTCATCTGCATTCAGCCTGGAAAATATCCTTCAGTATTTCTTATAAAGTAGATCTGATAGCAACAAATTCTCTCAGTTTTGTTTATCTGGAAATGTCTCTATTTTGCCTTCATTTTTGAAGGATACTTTTGCTCTCTATAAGATCCTTAGCCCCCATTGTTTCTGATGAGGAATCAACTGTTAATCTTATTGGAGTTCTCTTGTAAGTAGTTTTGTAGGAAGTTTTGTTCTGTTCTGTTAACTGCTTTCAAGGTTTTCTCTTTGTCTCTTATTAGACATGCCATTGGTACACTTTATGGTGTCCTACATTTCTCTAAGGCTCAGCTCATTTTTCTTCATGCATTTTTCCTCTTTTCAGATTTCATAATCTCTGTAGATCTATCTTTAAATTTGCTGATACTTTCTTCTGTCAACTAAAATCTAATTTTAAATGCCCTTAGTGAATTTTTCATTTCATTTTTTTTTTTACTTTTCAAGTCCAGACTTTCAACTTTGTTCTTTCTTTAATTTACATCTCTTTACTGATGTTCCCTATTGATAAGATATTGTCATCACACTTTCTTCTATTCTTTCATCAAAGTTTCCTTTCATTCTTTGAACAAATCAAGAATAACTACTTTTGAAATCTGTCTGGTAAGCCCAACATCCAGGTCCCCTCAAAGACAATTTCTGTTATCTGGTCTTTTCCTCTTCATGTTCCTCTGTCTTTGATGTCTCTTAAGTATTTGTTGAAAACCAGACATTTTAGAAAATTTATTTTAGCCACTCTGGGTACGATCACTCCCCCACTCCCACCCTCCACTCAGGACTTGCGGGTGTTGTTTGCTTATTTGTTTAGTGACGTAGGACTTCACTGGTTCACTGAAATCCTTTACCCCACCAAGTGTGCGGTCTCTAATGTCAACCCTTGGAGGGCGTAGCTCTGGCCACGTGCACAATGTTCCTGACTCCCCCTACCCAGGCCCCTGGGATGACAGTAGTTTAGCAGGGCATTTTGGATTGTTTGTCTTGCTTTACTGTCCCTTAACTTATCTCCCTGTTAAGCTTCTGGCTGGACTGCCGGATTGGAATCACACCCAGCTGCTAGCCTTCACTAATTGCTACCCAATTGCTCTATTGTTTCCAACAGGGCCTTTAGGTATAAATTGTCCACAGTCTGATCCGCTTAAATTCAGGCTCCTTTGGAGGGGTTGTCTTTGAAGCCAATCTTTGCGGCTGGTTAAACCCAGGAGGGTTCTTTTCAGCTATCTCTCTCTGGTTCTCTCTGTTAAAATTCTAGCAGGTCTAGCTGGCTTACTGTATCTCCATTATGGAGCTACCAGCCTCCTTTTAAGTGTTGATCAATTACTTTCAAGCTTGAAATTTCTCACACTTTGTTCCAAATAAAGTCAGTTCCTTTAGGGAGAGCTACAGAGCTCTGTTCTTACAGCCTGCCTCTCCCCCTAGGCAGAATTTCTGAACCACTGCTCTAGAGCTGGGGGGGTGGGGGAAGGGAATAGCAGCCTGCTTCTCTCAGAGTGACATGCCAGCTCTATGGGTGGGGTGCTGGGTGGGGATGGTAGCCACTGTCCTGAAGGGTCTCTCTTTGCATGGCAATTTCACCCTATGTGTGAGCTGGGGTGGTGGTGATTAGGACCCAGTATTCTTGGCCTCGGATAGAGCTTCCACCCTATAAGAGGGCGTTGGGTAACAGAAAGCCACCCCAGACTTCTCAGCCATGCTTGCATGGAATAAAGGCTTCTGCAACTCATAGTTGGGAGAGATGAGAAATGCAGTGTCCTGCCCTTCCTGAGGAGAAACTATAGCCCTAGAGTAGGAGCTAGGAGGAAGAGGAAGCCCCATTTTCTTGTCCACATCTGCCCAGAGAACCAGCTCTGTCTCTGAGCTGGGGTTCAAAGAGGGAGCAGGTCATGTCTCAAAAGCCACAGTGTTGCTGTTATTACTGAGATTTAGTAGATTTTCTTGAGTAAGTGTTTCTCCATTTCATATATGCATGCAGACTTCCAGAGACTTTAAGTGGTTGGGGTGTTTAGAATAATTTTCACCAGTCATGTTTGTATCACTGGGGAAAGGATCCACAGAGCTCCTCATACGGCCATCCCTGAAGTGCTTCTCCTAACCCCATGTGATTTGCACTGAAAAAAAGAATCATGTAGGAAACAGCTGGCTCCATTTACCAGTACTCTGTTTACTTCACTGTAGCCATATTTTCTAAATTAAAAATAAGGGACATGTGCTCTGGCAAGGGCTTTGTACTGCTTCCAGGTACGAGAGTCAATATGGGCAGTAAATGTTGGAAATACTAGAATTTACAATTCATTTAGATGGTTTCTGGAGACAACAGATCAGAATATTTGAAAGCGGGTTGCCCCAGAAAACCTGGAAATATATAGTTGCTAAAACTCCAGTTCTCCTAAAAAGCCGTAAGGGATTCCTGGCTGATACAAGGTCTTCTTTTAACGACAGTTCTAAGCTGTGTCTTCCCATCCACTAGCTCGATTTGTGTTTGGTGCTTCTCCAAAGACAATCAATTAATTCTAATAGGAATTCAACATGGAGAGACTGGGCTCTAAACAAAAAAACACCAGCAGCCAAGACTGAGTGTTGCCACGTAAAACCCATCCTCCAAGGCTGGAAATGGGCTGCTTTGTTTTAGCTCTAAATCGGTCATCACCTCAGCATTCAGAATCTAGGGAGTTTTCTCTCCTGGGCAATTGGGAATTTCTCAGGTAAAGCCTAGGTCTATAGATGTCGGCGAGGGGAATGTAGCCTGGCAAAGTTGCGGGAAGTTAATAGGGCTGTCTCTGAGACTTCATTCCCAAATGTTCTTAAAATCAGACTCTGAAGTCACCAGGGAAATCTGGTTTTGAAATGATAGACAGCCCCAGTCCCCTCAGCCATCAGAGTAACACACCCTCCCTGGAAATATGCATCTAATTGCTCAAGATTGTGTGCAAACTGAATATTCATGATCTTCATATTGACACAAAGGCTATAAAATCCTTTTTCTGTCCTTAAAAAGACTCACAGATTTTATTGGATCCACTATTCGAGACACCTGGCTAGCTGGGGACTGCATAGACTATGAGCCCCAGATCTCCAGATTGGGGAAAGGGATAGAACGTACTGGGGTCAGAGTTATTGCAAAGCATAATGAGTTTATTATCTATAGATGGAATAAATATGTCTTACTCATATACGTGTGACCATTTTTCAAATGGTTTGTTTAATAAGTTAAAAATCCATTTAAAAGCATTACTGAATTTCTGATTATCTGCATCTTGTGTGGTTCACTGGTGACACCAGGCTGACCATACCATGCACCTGGCTGGGTCTCAGTTTCAGGATCAGTAAAGTGAAGCAGGCTTACTATTCAGGTGACCCATCACTGAGCCCACATTACCAGGGAGTGGGGAGGGAGAGGGTGCACAAGCAATCTGTTTACAGTCTGAGATACTCTGGGCAGCCTCTGGCAACATCACACCAGTGAGTGGCAGCACCAACTGGAGCCAAGTTTATCTGACTCTAAACTCAGCACCTCTTCTGAGCTGGAGGAGGTAAGGCTGCTGTCTATCAGAAGGGCATATTTGGAACCAGGACCCAGAGCACCATTTCAGAGCTTCCAGAAGCTTCCTGAATTTCGTTCCTGTTTTCTCAAACTGGCAAAAAACCAAAAGGCCTCCACTCCCAAGGCAAAGAGAAAGAGATAAGGAATTTGGGAAGCTTTTCTGCCCCAGGAAAGAATCAGACTCAATGACAGTTTGGTATTAACTAGCTCAGCCATGCAGGGAGGCATAATTAGTTTCCCAGCCCAGAGCTTCATTCCACCGGTCCCCCACACCCCAAGGGCTACACGATCTGTTTGAAATGAAAAGAAAAATAAAATCACTGCTCTCCTTGGCTGACCCATCAGGCTATTGCTCCTGGCCGTGGGCAAAAGGTGAGGCAGCCATCTGTCTGCTGAGGTGAAAAAGAATGAAATAGTCATTTTTAAATGACATTTTCAATTTTTCCCCTATGTCTACTATGCTCTCTTCTACCCTACTATTTAAATGATTCTTTTCAAACTGAAAATATCAGGGAATAACAGAAAAAGAAAAATCACAGTAATCTGTGGCTCCTTCGAAGAGGCTGCTCTGTCCCACTGGGCCAAGCCGGAGAAGAACCTGCTTCCTGGGCCTGCTGACGGCAGCGGGTGGGACAATCTGCGCTGGGCCCCCGTGAAGGGCCTGCAGGTCCAAACCCAAACCAACACCCCGGAGTGGGGAATTCCCCAGGCGGCCACCAGGGAACCAAGGGGTTCAGCCTGTCCAATTTCTCGCTCTGTTCCTGAACCATCTTCAGCCCTTGGTGCCCAAGGAATTTCGAAAAAGCAGGTAGGAAAAAAATCCTCTCCTGAGTCCAGAGCAACCCTCTCTCAGAATTCTTCCTCCTCTGCCACCTCCCTCCTGAGTGTGGGAAGAGATGGTCCCAACTTACCACTGCCACCCTAAAGATACCTCAAGATGGTAGGATCCATTCTGAGGTTCTCACAGGCCTCTGTGTCAACAGAAGGCCAAGCCACCGCCACATGAGCTGGGAAACCAAAGGCCACCTTTCCCTTTAGCTCCTGGGGCCCTGAAGAATTCTTGATCCTTCTTTGGAAATTAAGCTATGCTTTCTCCTTCCTGTTGACTCTCTGGGTATCCATTTAAATGACCTCAACTCTGTCCTTTTTGAAGCAGAGCCTCCTTGTTCAGCTGCATCTTTTCTGGCATTATTCTCCGCTTTGGGGGCAGGTTTATTTTTCCCCTTCTCGACCCACAAGATTGCTTTTGTTTGAAAGTGACCACAAGTGACAGCTTTATTAAAATAAAGATATCGAGGGTCCCCTGAAGGCTTCAAGCTTCTCTCACCAGCTGCTTCCTGGGGGATCTCAGTGCAGGAAAGCACATTCTATACACACACACACACACACACACATACACACACACATACACACACACATACACACATACACACACACACACACACACACACTCCACTGAGCTGCTGCTTCCCTTTGATCAAAGCTTGCGACAGCAGCGTAAGCTAGCAGGTGCCTTGAAAGTGACCCCAGAAATGCGTGTTTTCCTGTCCCTGCCCCAGAAAGAGGACACAGCCTGAGACCACTTCGTGCAAGCCACCCCCAAACTTGGAGGAATGAGAACCGGTTCTCCAGTCCCCCGGCCTCCCTCCCAGACAGCTTTGAGGCCAGACACGTGGATATGAATGTTCCTACTAAGTAAGTGCTTTTAGGCAGGCTTGCTTATTTATTCATTCAGTCATTCAACAAATTCCTACTCAGCCCCAACTACATGCCTGTCACTGTGTCAAACAGGAGAATGGAAAAATTAGGACCCTGCCTCCACCCTCAAGGAACCCACAGGGTAATGGGAAAAGCAGATGAAGAGTTACAACACAGTACAACTTTCTCATCTATAAAATGGGGCTAATGATCTCACGGGCTTATTTTAAGGCCTATATAAAATGAAGTGAACTAAACCGTGCCAAACATCTAGTCAGTGCCCAATAAATGTCAATTTTCTCTCATTTCCTCTCCTCGATGGAAAATCTCTGCCCCTCCGCCATGGGCACCACTGCTCGGATCTGCCAAGCTGGGAAGAAGCCTGCTCCCAGCATAGAGGCTGCATCTCTAGGAGCTGCCATGCACTGCGTGAAACCGAAGGCAGGTCCTGCTAACAGCTATGTCCTCAATCCTGAAGATGATCCCGGGCAGTAGACTGCAAGCCCCAGGGACCCAGACAGGCCACAGAAAGAGGACTAAGGGGTCCCCACAGACCCCAGTTATGGAAATCTACCCATCTCTTGTCCCTTAAGCATCTGGCTTTATCCGAGAATATGTAACCAAGGATTTACTTTCCCACTGCAGAAGTTTCTTCTGAGGTTGAAGGAAGTAGGAGGATCTGGAGGTCTAGACTTGAGTCAGACCTCCAGATCCCTCCCCTGAGGTCTCCAGGTCCCAGGGGAGGACCGCCAGGGCCGTCACCAAGTTGCACTGGGCCTTGGATCCCTCAGCAAACAGGTTGAGGGTGTGGTTGCTGATGTTACTTCCAGGTTCTAGCATGCTCTGAGTCTAAGTAAAGATCCCTCTAGATCTTTACCGGACTAAAACTTTCACAATTAAGATACAACTTGAGAAAGCTCACCTTTCTTTGCTAATAATATATGAGGCAAGAGGGGAAGACTGCATTGAGCAGCACAATACTTACGTACATTTCTAATATGGACCAGGGTGAAATAAGACATTTAATTTTCAATTTACAAAAATCAAGTCAACTTTCTGTACTTCCAAAGTAATTACAAACTTAAAAGTACTTATGCCTGTTTCGCTAAAAAATAATTGGCTGTTGTTGAAAAACATTTAAAATTCACAACTGTACAGTTTTAGGGAAATAAAATAATTATTTTTCTTGTTTTGTTAACATAATTACCTGTCTCCTAAGTGACCAAAATAAGCCCTGCTAATCAAGAAACAGCAATTGCCCAGGTGGTTTCACAGTGATTTACCACAATTCTCTCTAGTAAGAAAGCAAAACCATCTCTCAGTTTTCTGCTGTCACTAGAAAGGAATCTTTTTCGTGAGAACTTTAAATGGATAAGTACTAAAAGGGAAAAAAAATGTAGAGTGTGTCGTCCCAATGTGAAACTACATCTATGTCTGAGTTGTAAAGAATGTATATTAAAATTATACCATGCCACAAAATGCACATTTTGTAGAGGGGGAAGAAAGAAAAGATTAAACTGAGTCTTCCTGACAATTGTCTTAAATCACCCCTTCCTGCCTGCAATTGAAATTATAAGTCATGTTGTTTTGAGTTCAATCAAATTCACCCCGGCAGGAAGATAAGCTGATGAGAGTCCAGCCCTGTCAGGAGGTGGAAACACAAGAAAACCCAAGTCTCTCCTCAAGGAGACTCTCCTTCCGCCACTGGGGAGCCCATCCATCCATCCATCACCAGGGAAATGAGACACTGGCCAGGTAACCGGGCACCTTGCATCATTCTCCCACCAGCCAAGCTTCCTACAAACACCACACGTTCCTGATATGGTCTGCTGCCCACTGCAATGCCAAGTGGGTTTTAGAAAACAAATCTTTCTCTACAAACAGGAGCAGGTCCCCAGGCCGGCAGGCTTAGAATTTCAGAACAGGAGGCGAGTCAGACTGAGACACTTGAGTATTAGAATGAGTTTGGGCTCCCCTCTAAGCTCGCTTCTGACCTTCTCAGGCTGGATGGAACTGGGGAAGCCTTAGCACACGCATCATGTCTAATGGCACTGAAACGGGCTTCAAATCTGCTCTTCTAGGTGTTTCGACCAGAAAATATATTCCCGATCATATTTTCAATGTGAGCTCCAAGAAGGAAAGATAGTGGAAATGAAGGACAGAGGGAGGGGAGGGAGGCTGAAGGAAAGAATGTGCTTCCTGCCCCCATCCTTACCCTGGGCACAGGCAGGCTGGGGGGGCTTTCCTGCCTCGCACAACAATCCTGCAGTGTTAAAGGAGCAACCGCCGTCATTTCTATAGCTGGGGAAACTGAGGCGCGGGACAGTGAAGAGGCTTGCCCAAGGTCACCCAACCTGGGAAGGGTAGTGCTGATTCCAGGCACTGTCTGCCTGTACTTTTCCCCCCCACACACTAAATGAGAGGCAGGTAACTGCTGGTTCTACTTAATATCTGAGCTTACTCTCTCCAAATCTCCCCTACTCCATGCCTCTAAATCCTCCTCATTCTTCCAAGATGTGTCATAAGTCCCAATTCCTTGAGGAAGTCTATTCTGACAACGCACTCTTCTAGAATTCAATTTAAACTCTCATTACACTAGTTAGCTTGCAAAAGCTCCTCAACTGTTTCTTGTACTGTCTTCTCGCCTCCATTATGAGCTTCTTAAAGGAAAGAACCATGTCCTGTATATTTTGTCATCTCCCGCCATGCCTGGCACAGAGTCAAGCCCATGAGAAGTGCTCAGGAAATAGCCACAGAACAGCCTGGATTGATGCCTTTCAAAGCTGGGCTCCTCTGCTCACCTCTGCCCATGGCTCCCCAATCCTCTCACAGTGGCCTCCAAGGCCTGCACAACCTGCTCCTCAACCAGCCCCTATCTGGCCTCATCCCCCACCCTTTCTCCCATAATCATTCTGCTGTGGCCACACTAGCTACCCTACTCTCAAATACACCAGGCACATTGCTACCCCAGGGCCTTTGCACTGGCTGTTCCCTCCACCTAGAAATCTCTCCCCCCCAGACAGAGTTCACACCTATCTTTCTCCAAGTCTTTCCTAATAGGAGAGCCCCTAACCACTTCATTTAATTGGGACTCTGTATTTTTGTCTGTGTCCCATTGAAATATCCTCACCACTTACTAGGTGTTCAGTAAGTGCTAGCTGGATGAAGGAACAGAAGGATCTGAGCATGTGACCAATAGAAAGGCGGAGTACATCACAGGTCCCTGTCATTCCCAGCCATATTGGGGAAAAGATAGGAACTTGAAAGCAGGTCTGCAGTTTCTTCCAACCATCTCATGCCCCCCACCACCACCCCACCGGGGCCCAGTAAACAATTCCAGCCATGGTATCCACCTCCTATATCTGCCCACAGAGCTAGGGACCCATCGTTACATATACTTTACCTGAATATCCCATTGTCTAAATGAAATGGGAAGTTCCTGGCAAACCTGGACATGTCTGCTGTCTCTTTTGTGTGCACCAGTCCCCTCCATGCTCCCCAACCTGACCCCATGCCCTGAGCCTGGAGGACCCCCAAACCTTAGGTCTGAGTGAGTGGAGGAGATGGTCTTACTCACACTAAGTCCCCTCCTGAAGAAAGTGATACTGCCAGCTTCCAGAGCCATGCCCAGAGCCTCTCTGTGCTTTCCTCAGCACTCGGTCCCCGACAGCTCCTGGCACAAGCATTCTTCTGTGTCTCCAGGGAAGGATACCAGCACAACAGTTGCTTGGTAACCCATCCCATGGTCTTGCTTCTCTCATGAATCCTTCCAGTCTCACCTGCAACCTTTCTTCTGTTTTCCCTCGATCAGGATCACTGGAGCAGAAAAACAAGAGGATCCCTGGCCCCTTACGAAGGGGGCTTCGTAGAGTAACTGGGGTTTTATCTCGTAGTAACTGCATGATCTTGGACAGTGAACTACAGTGACTGAGCTTTGATTTCCTCCTCTGTAGAACAGGGTGTAACAACATCCCACAGCATGGCTTAGGAGATTAAAATGAGGTAACACGTGCCGTGCATTTAGCACCTAATAGATGCTCAGCAAACATTAATTCTTTTCTTCTTCCCAGCTCTTCTCCAGACAAGTGCAGACCTATTTCTACAACCCTTCCTCACTGGTTCCTTTTTCCAATTTTTGAATCATTGATAAAAGTCTCTTTTATCCACTTTCCACTGGATTTCCCTTTTAATATAAATCTCCAGAGTCTAGTAAAATATCTTTTTAAAGCCTGGCCCAATTATAGACTTGAAGAGTCTACGTCATAATCTCGACACGGTATACTTTCCTCCAAACAGTCTTTTAGAAAATAAAGCAAATCAGAGGATCAGTTTATTACTAAGCTGAGATTTAGATGTGGAAGAAACCAGAAATGTTAAAAGACTCACTTTTTCAAGCCCTTGAACTGAAAGGCAGGTCTGAAGCCTCTCCCACACCCCCTCCCATTCCTCCATGGCTCCTTCTGTCTCAGCAGGAAAATATTATGATGATTAATTAGGCATCCAGTTTGTCAAGATCCTTTGAGGTGAGAACCACATAAACATCAAGCATCATAACTACAATAAAAAGATACCAGAAAACCCCTCTGCTCTGGGACTCTAACCAAGGCAGAGCTAAATAAATCTGTAGCAGAATATCAAGAAGGATCTTCCACATGGATAATAGAAAATGTCACCAGCATAAACAGGAAGAGAGATTAGTTCAATAAAGGAATAAAGTCACATTTGTGGGTCTCAAGTAAGATTTTTGCTTACTTTTAACTTCCCAGCATATAACTCACAAGGTTATTAATACAGACTCCTACTGTTTTGGGCAAATAAACAGCTGCTGATGTTTTGTGTCCAAACCACTTTATTAGAGCTTTCCTTTACAGCAACTGTTTTTTTCCTTTCCAAATCCTGAGAGGCTCAGACAGCTATAAAAACAGAGTGCCAAGGCAGGAGGAATACCAAAGGAGAGAGGAGGCAGCCCATGTGGGCAGGGAGAATGGGGCAGGGGCTGCCAGGACCCTCACTGTCCTCTTTACAACTCTAGGACAAAGTCAACGTTCAAGAGCGGAAAGCAGAAGACCCAGATAGGGTGGAATCAAAAGGGCTGTTTTTGCCCTGATGTGAAGAGGTCCCATTAAACAGAATTTACCAGCATGAGAAGGTAAGGATGACCAACCACCTGGGTTTGCCCAGGCTTGGAGGGGCCTCCTTGGACCCGGAAATTACAGTTTTAAAACACGAAAGTCCTAGGCAAATGGGACGAGTTGATCACCCCAGAAGACACATGACTATGCCAGTGAAAGGAAAAGAACACAGCCCAGCACCGGGCACACAGTAAGTGCTCCAGAGTCCTGAGGGGAACTGGAATGAGCTCTAGCTTGCAGTTGGCACGCTCTGCTTTTCCCACAGGACAAGTTCCTGGGGGCTTACGATGATCCTAGCAGATCCACAATGATCCAAGAGAAAGGGCTCTCTATGGTCTCTGGAGCAGTACTGCGTTCACCCTTCCAGAGCAAGGCCCTCACCTACACAAGGACAGATCATGCCACCTGCCTGCCAGGCTCCCTGCCACCCACCAGTCTCCCACTTGACCTGATGAGGCCTCTGAGCTTACACCTGAACCCAGTCTTCAGTAGAATCATCTCCTGGTCCTCTCTCTGTGTGATTTTCACCTTTTTTTTTCTTCTGTAGAGGACATAGATGCTAGACAAAGTTTCCCTTCTTGTCTCCACCACTATCAGCTGTGTGACCTTGGGCAAACTCTAAGTCTCTATGCATCAATGTTCTCACCTCTAAAACTCTCCCTCCATGTTGTGAAGATAAAAAGCAATCATGTAAAAAAAAAAAAAAAAAGCAATCATGTATGGATAGCATCTAGCCCAGTACCTGACACACAGGAGTCCTCTCCCTCTGTGCCTCCTGATACAATCAATCTTCCAATACTTTATATGCTTGTTGCTCTTAAAATAAACCCAGGATTTGGCTAGGATTCTCATTTGTTACTTCTGGGGCTTCAAATCCCTTCTTAGCTTTCTTATGCTTATATTCATTGGCTCAAGCAATTTTGGTACTGTTCTCCTGAGTCCCAGATGCCATTAGCATGACATTTATGAGCCCAGGTTTCAAATCCTGTCCTGTCCAGATCCCTGAATTACGTTCCCATTCCTCTGGGATCTCAATGGCCTTTAATGGCCTGTCCCAGGGGACAGAGATGGATGGGCAAGGCAAACAGGTCACCACTGCTGCTTAAAATGCAACAATACCCAACAATCTTAAACAGGGTGCTCCACCTCTGTCTTAAACTCTGGACAATGGTGGAATGAACCCACTCATTCCAAAGAATTGGCTCTAAACTTCTTCCTCAGGCATCATTTTTCATTGCTGTCATCCATCCCAAGGAGAGGGGTGCTGATGCCACTTCTCTAGACTCTTAAAGGGATGTAGTAACAAAACATAGCCCAGAGAACCATGTCTGCTGGCTCTAGGACCATTTCAGCAGCAGCATCATAGAGGAAGCCTGTCATGGTCTCACTGGGGCTGGACATACAGGGCTTTCAGAAAGCTTCCTTAAGGGCAGTTTCATCTCCCAAAAGCAACCTTCACAAAATTGACATGGAATGTTAGACAATGAAAGAGCTACATCCGAACCTCATACCCACTGGGATGATCTGTCCTAGCAATACAGTTTAATCCATAATCGTGTAGCCAGAAAAAACTACCAAAGCATTAGTATGCACATAATCAGGGATCCTCTTGCTTCAAGTTCCAGTTGGCTGTACTCAGCTGGGTCCATAAAAAGTACACAGAGACCCACACATAAGATTCCCGAACAGCAGTTGTTTCCAATCACCATCACAACAAATTTTATATCAGAACAGTTGTGCAGTCACTTGTTATTAACAATAATTTAAGTACCAAAACACAGGAATGATTAGGTTTAACTAATAAGTTGAAGGGATCTCAAGGTTATCACGTTGTCTTGCATACAAATATGGCTTCTTGAGGGGGAGAGAAAGGGACAGAGTGCGAATGAGTGCACCCTGTTGGGACATGCTTCATCCTCGCCCCGCCCTGGGGCGTGTGCCCTGCATGTGAAGGCATGTGTTTGAGGAAAGGGAAAACATCAAGCACTTCCAGGCTCACACACTGCTGTGTGGAACGGAGCTGACTCTGACCCCAAAGGCAGAGTGAGATTTGGTAAGTTGACAACTGTAGGCCCCATGGAATAATCCAATCGCTACCCAACTCAAAAACCTTCAGCCCTGGAGAGACATTCAGGGCCAGCATAAAAAGTGCAGGCCAGCATTCATTTCATCTGGATCATCAACCAGCAGACCTAACCCACTCCGTCCCTTGCTGTCTACTGCAGGGGCCCATCCCACATTTATGGACTCCTGCCCCCCCAGTCTTCAGGCATAATCCTCTTTCTCCCCAAATCCCATCTTGCTACCTTCTGGTTACATTCATCACTCGTTCAGCCTGGTGCTTCCCCAGAGAACCTTCTGTGTGACATCTCCTCTAGCTAGACTGCCTTCCTATACGATTCTCCACAGGGCAGCCAACTGTCCCAGCCTCTTGGACAGAATTCAAGCCATGAAAAAGAACAACAATCCGAAAGAGACCCTCAAGCCCCCAATCAAGGCAGGAGCCCATTCAGCTGTCCAAGTGAAGTGAAGTGAAATTCTATAGGATGGTAATGAAGATGGTCCAGTAACCTTGTATGTGGCTATGAATCCCATAAACACCTTTGGAAAAACACAGACCAGACTAACCCAAGTGAGCGAAGCTGACCTGCAAGGCCCTCACGAACCAGAAAACCAGGCTATGGCTCTCCAACGTTTCATTTCGAATTCTCCTTGAGATTCTACATCAACCTACTTATCAAGGGCAAATAACAATTTATGTCAAGTGAATGGGAAAGAATGTGGAATTCATTTATTTTACAGCCTACACACTTCTAGATAAAAATGAAAATTCTTTGGCCATGGGAAAAAGTTGTATTCTTTGGCAAGGTTTTCCTACTCCACAAAGATGTGGTCCAGGGCTATTAATAAAGGTAACTGGGCTCAACTTTTAAATCCTGATTTTGCACTCTCTCAAAATATCAATCACTGTTACTAATATAATTTCACATGCCACAGTTCATTTCGAAGGACAAATAGCTTTACTGTTTAAATGACACCCTTTCCTCAAATAAACTCCAAGCATTCAGCAAACATTGTATCGTCTTCTTTATAACCCTGCCAAGTCAGGGATCAGATAAGAAGGACACCAACAAATTCTAGGTGACATCCAAAAGCTACAGGGGACAAAAAAAATAAATAAATAACCTCCCAACATCCAGACCTAGGACATTTTCTGACTTTTAGGGACCACATATGGTTTGTAATCACAGTGAGCAACCTGTTTTTACTGACCTAATGTACATTAATATGCACATAATATGTGCCTAACAAACTTTTAGGAGACAAAAAGCAGTTAATAATCCATTTCTCCCATTGTTGGGATGATCTTGACTCAGTGAAGTAAGATAATGGATTTGGAAATTAGTCATATAATGTAATACATTATTAATCATGGCATTCAGAAGAGTAAATAGATATTATAAGAACACTACCCAGGAATTCAATTTCCTTTTAGATTTGTTTACTCTCTTGAATTCTTTATGCTACCATCATCCCTCACAAAAATGTAACAGTCTGATCTTTCTTTTTCTCCCAAAACAGTGATTTTCAACCTTTTTTTAGAAAAGAAGCCGAGCCTTTTTAAAAATATTTTACAGAACACCAAATAAAAGACAGATGAAGGAGGAGATACACTGGCTGCAAGGAGGGGAGAGGTGGGTGCAGGAGGGGTCCTGGAGACTTCACTTGACCCTTTTATTTCTCAGGTCCTGGATCCAACCTTCTAGAAGCTTAGGGCTCCTGGGGCTACAGTGTGAAAACCACTGCCCTAAATCATCTATGTAAACCAAAAATTATGTATGTAATATATAATACAGGCAGTATATATATATATGTGTGTGTGTGTGTGTGTGTGTGCGCACACATATATATATTTAGTGATCTACATAAATAAAACATATATATAAAATACACAAACACTGATATCCCAAGAAAAAAACTGGCAGAAGACACCAATACAAGGTGAAAACAAACAGGTAGGGGGAGGATACTAAGTTCTACAGTAATCAAAGGAGTACAAATTAAAAGAACGCTTGCCAGTGATTACATTTGCCCAGAATAAGTTTAACGGTAACACCCAGGGCTGGCCAGGCTCCATGAAACTGGTACAATAATAAATTGCTGGTGGCCATGTAGAAAGAATTTGAAAACAATCTTTCATTAAAATGTTCATACTATTTGAGTCAGGAGTAATCAGACTTCCAGAAACAGAGCCTTTAAAAAACAGTTCAAAAGAAGAAAAGTGAGGTGAAGATGTTTATTTCTGTGTGAATTACAGTAGAAAAGCCAATGATCAATAATGGGTAAGTGATTAAGTCAATAATGGTATATCGATGATGGAATATTACACAGCCATTAAAAATATAGTATGAGTTCTCCTTAAAAACCCTCTACTTAGTTACCCCTCCAGAGGAATCGCACCTTCGCTCCCCCTGGAAAACAAGCCCCAAGATACCTTTGTCCCCCCCACCCCACCCCCACTCACATCTCCAGCTAACGACTGAGCTGTATGCTTACCAGCACTCCTCTGAGTTTGTTCCCAAATGTGTCTATACTTTTGGTACTTGTCGTTGTAACAGCATAACTTAATTACATATTCTATAAACCAATGGAATATGACTGCTAAGATGAGAGTTGTTGTTTCTAAGAAAATTAATTTCACTGCTTTGGAAAGACTTTATAAAGCTAGTCACTTACATAGCAGTCAGATTGCATGTGAGCAAAATCACTGCAAAGGACAAGACAAAAGTCATAAAAATTTAGGCTACTACATGGAGGTTGCTTCATAACCATCTTTAAGTTCTCAATGAATTTTAAAGAAAACAGAACTAGAAATCAGTCTCTGTAAGCAGCACATTATGGGCATGGTTTAGGCAAGGAAGACGCTCAGAAAGGCAGTTGGCCCACCCGGCCCAAAGACAAAGCCTTGGCCTTAACATCAAAAGGCTGGCAAATGAATGTACAACGCATTCAAAAATAATATGAAAAAATATGTACTGCACATGTGCAATATTTTGTTTTATTCTCCTCTTTGCCGAGTTTTTCAGTTAACTAACTTAAACCCCAATTGTGTTGACTGTTGTCCCTTAAAAACAAGTCTACATGAGAGGGTCCAGGAGTGTCTTGATTCACCACTGTATCCAATGTCACCTCCCCGGTGTGCTACCTGGTACATATTAGGTCTCCAATAAATAAAGACTGAATCAATAAACTACGTAGCAAACATGAAAAAAAGAAACAAAACACCACTTCTAACAAGAAGCAAGCTCGAAAAAAAAAAAAAGAATATAAAATTACATGCGAACCATGACTACACCTTTGTTTTTAAATATGGAGGCAGATGGGCAAAGTTAGAAGGGAATGCTCAAAATGCAAAATAGTTGGGTTAGAGTAGAAGGCACTAGAGGCAGTTTTATACATTTTTAAATATTTTCTTTCATATTGGCACATTCTTTTACAGATTCAAAAAGGTACTAATCAAGAAAAGGAGAAAGCTGTTTGGGGTTCTACTGGACTTCAAAATAAGAATCGCACCAACACTGCTGTTTCCCGGCCGTCTCTCCAACATGTAGGCCTCCTTCAGCGGACCCTCTGCCTCATCCACCTCACCACCTCCAGCAATACATCTTTCTCCTCCAAAGAGCGAACCTGTACTAACATGGATTTCGTGTCTCCAACCCAACAGGATGCTATTTTTGAAATCTGGAGCTATCCACCCTCTCCTTTACCATAGATTTGGTTTTAAAAAAATAAAAATTCTCAAAACTGCAATTTACATTCCCAAGAGATTCCCAAACACCATCTAATTAAATCATTCAATCAGAAAACAAATTAAAATGAAATATCACTGCAACCCCCAAGAGGAAAATAAACTTTTCAGTCATGACTAGAACAGACCTCTAGGGTGATGCTCCAAAGCCTCTCCTAATTGCAAGTCCTATGGAACATTCTGCTGAACATTTTGTGACATTTGCAGTTTCTGGGACAACTTTCCTTCCAAAGCAAAGAGGAGCCTGAGCAAGGCTCCAAAGCAAAACATATTCATTGGAGAATGGAAACGCTTTCATTAAGAACTAACTGGTGCACTGGGCATCCACACCGTGTACTTACGCACCCATCCATTCATCCAGCCAGCACCTACTCTGTAGAATGTGCCAGGAACTGCCCTGGGTAGTCCATGAACACTTTTTTAGTGAATGTAACCTCTGCCGCTCAGCATGAGATAAAACAAAACCCAGAGCTTCCTGAGTTTATCTACAGAAGAGTCTCGAAGTGAGAAGGCTATGACTTCATCATTCCTTGGTCATCCTCTGGGGTCTCTCATTCTGACCCTCACCCCCACCATCAAGTAACTCCAGGGGAGCACTGTTCCCCCTGTGATCTGCTGGTCCTCTAGAAGACAGTATAGTACGTGGTTAAGACTCTGAAGAAGCCACAGAAGCTGGGTTTAAATCCTCGAACTACCATGTACACCAGTGATGTGACCTTAGACAAATCATATAATCTCCCCATCTGTAAAACAGAGTTAATATTACCCATCTCATAGGGTTGTGATGATTACATTAGTCAATATACATAAAGCACTTAGAATGGTACCTGGCACATAATGGGTGCTATATAATTTTCAGCTGTTATCATTAGCCTTTCTTCTCCACTCCCCCAGCTCAGCAGACTAAACTGGGTTGCTCAAAAGGCTGTACTGACTAGAGGAAACGTGACAGTGGAATACGCATGAACGGTCCACATCACCAAGTACAAGAGTCTGATTGTCCTTTCCCACCCTCTGCCTTTCAGAGAGCTGCACTTGGCCAGTCCCAAACTTCGCAGGCCTCTTACTTAAATCAAGTAAACCCCTAGGTTTCCTTAATTCCCTGCAACCTAGCTCTGGATGGCTCCAGCACCACTCGGGGGTTTGGGGGGGCTGTCACTTGTCATCACTACACCATCATAGCACAACCAACCAACTAATCTCTGCCCTCTACCTGCCTCCTATCTAGTCTTCCCCAAGCCACTGACCCTTCCCCACTCCTCTACAGGTTGTGGCTTCTGCCTTTCTGTCCCAAGAATCTGGTCATTTCTGAATATCCACAGGAGTCCTAATACAGTCAGTGCACATACACAAGAGAAGTGGACCAACCATGTCTTCAGAATCCCATTCTGTCTTTGCTTCCTATTTCTCCCAATTTTTTCAGGTATATATTTTAAAGTTCAGAACAATGCATAGTTATAAGGTTTCCTGAGAACAAAATCGCAAAGGCTCCTTTCAGCTTCAACACTGTACTCATTTTCATGTACAGCCTTATAAATCATGTGACATGGTCCACATTCAACATGATAGGGGCTACTCTGTGATAAGCTCACGGGTTAACAACGTCTCCTCACCGCTTCCCAAAACAGTACCTCGCTCACCTCCTCCCTGAGCAGACTGGAAAGCACAAGAGAACCATTTTCCAGGAATATATATATACATATATATACACACACACACACACACACACACACACACACACACACAGAATCTGTGAATGAAAATCTCTCAAAATCTGTGGGCAAACTGGAAATGTCAAAGTAAGGTATGGCCTTGTGTCTCCCTGGGAACGTTCTGAATCACCCTGGGGCAAACACTGTACTTCTATCACTGATGAACTGTCAGTCCAGACCCACGGGATAGAAAAAAGAAAGAAACAGCAGCAACAGGAACCATCAGATGGATAAACTGGTGTGCCAAGCCCAGGGCCAGTTTGAGAGGCAGAGGCAGGTATGAAGGAGAAGCTGCCAGGGGTCCCCTTTACTAGGAAGTGTCCCCAAGCCCTGGGCTTGGTTTGAAGTCATCAGTTAGAAAGCACCAGCGGTATGTACACCTCTCCTGCCCTCACCTGAACCTTCCCTGGGACCTATGAGGAAATAGACCAACTGTGGACACAGCAGCCCTCCCTACCTTGGCAGGGGCAGCCGGGGCAGAAGCAGATCCAGACGCCCACGTGTGAACAAAAGAGAGTGCTCCTGGGGGAGAAAGGCTTCCATCCAACCAGGTATTTGTCAAGGTCTGCTGGGTAGTGGACCCAGAGCCTGGCTGGGCTACCAGGCTTACAGGTGAACAAGGCTCCCTGCCTTTAAGAAGCTCCCACTCCTGGGAGAGAGCAGGGGAAGCGGGGAGGTGAAGAAAAGAGAAGTGTGAACGTGTGAGACGCGCGTGTGTGTGCACACCCAGCACCAGTGCCCCGCGGTGCCGGGAGCTCTCCATCGCCTGCCTCTGACAGCACATCAGACGGGGTCTCCTCGGGAGAGCTCCCGTACCCCATCCTCCCCTTGGCCCCAGCCCTGGCCTGGTTGGAGCGCAACCACCTCGCTCAGCCTTAGACTCCAGACCCGCTGCGAGCGAGTCTGTCTGCTCCGCCCCAACCGCTCCCTGGGCCCGGAGGGAACGGCCTTCAGGCACAGCCCAGGGCGGGCTGTCTGGGTCCTGGGCGGATGCGCCACCGCAGTGGACAGAGCTCCAGGCTCCTCTGCTTCTTCCTCGAGTCGACACCTGCTCCTGGAGAGGGTCTTGGACCCACTGGCTGTGATGGGGGTGGGGACCGCTATAGGTTCGAACAGCACCCCAGCCACAGATTCCCGGTGCATGTCCAACCGCCCACGGACGGCGCACAGCAGGGCTGGGGCTGGGTCTACGCAATCGTCCTAGCCTCGGCTTGTCCCGCAGCCTGTAGGTTCTAAATGCCAAAGACTGGGGCCGCGCAAGCATCTCGCCCTGGGCCCTTACACGGGCCAAATGAGCTCCACTGCCCGCGCCCGCTCTCTCCTGCACACACACAAACATTCACGTACACACACTCTGAGCCGGACCTCTGTGTGATCCCAAGAGCCGGCGAGCAACCAGTCCGGAGTCTCGGGCACATTTGGACACGTGCGCAGCGCGCCCCCACACCGCCAGTGAGCTGCACACACCCGCGCGTGGAGCCCCGCGCACACACGTGTGCCCTGGAGAAGCGCGCACCGCCGCGGAGAGCGAGGGTCTCCCACGCAGGCGAGAGCGCACCCGCAGCCCCCCAAGCGTCTGCGGCCTCAGCCCCCCGCAGCCGCTGGCTCCACGCGCACCCGCTCCAGAGCACCCCGGGCCGCACCGGGCACTCCCCGGCCTTGTGAGCCGCCCAAGTTTCCCCGGGCGCCTGTACCTTGGATATGCTGCTTGATGACATTCTCCAGGTGGTCCAGCCGTTCAATAATCTTCAGGGTGTCCCCTTTGTCTTCCTCCAGCTTCTTGTCAGGCGCCGGCTCCTGCCCCCGCACATACACGCTGGCGATGTAGTTGGTGACCCAGCCCACGTAGAGCAGACATATGATGTTGGTCATGCCGCTCAGGATCACGCAAGTGGACACCAAAGTTTTGGTCTTCCTGGTGCACACCATTCTGGGCTCCCTCCTCCATATAGAGCTCCCGGGGGACCCTCCTCGCCGCGCGCCGGCACTCCCCCGCGCGCACACCCCCCCAGCCCGCCCGCGCCCGCTGGGCGCCGGAGCACCTGAGTCCCGAGGTCCTCCACAGCCCGGGCTGCTCGCCGTGGAGCCGCCGTGCCCAAGTTTGGAGCTCCCGCCGCTGGCCACCCGGAGAGAGAGCTTGACAAAGGAAATGAGGTGGATTTTGTTTCCAAATTAAAAATCTCGGAGCCCTTCTGGAAGCGGTCACGGGTGGCCCGCAGCCGCGCGCCCGGATACGCGCGTCTGGGAAACTTTGCCACAGCCTGGGTCCGCGGCCGCGCCGTTTCCCATCGCCAGACGCGGGTTGCCTCGGCAGTCCGACCGGCCCGCGCTGCTGGAAGGACCGCGGCGACGGCGGCGGCGGCGGCGGGGAGAGCAGCGGAGCAGAGCGGCCCGGCCCCCTCCGAGCGACAAGCGCCGCCACCAATCGCGCTCCGGCTCGGGAGAGGGGCCGGTGCTGGGCGGCCGCGGACCAACAAGGAGGGCGCGGGGGGCGGAGTCCGGCCCCCGGGCCCCACCTGCTGGCCGCCCCTCGCTCCCGCCCTCCCGGGACGCTCCTGAGCCTCCACCCGCGCCCGCGCTGGCTGCCCTAGACCCGAGGCTCCCGGAGAGGGCGCGCCGCCAGGCTCAGCCCCTAGGTCCGCAGATTCCACCTCTAGGGAATTCCAGCTCTGGCTCTTGCGCCGGCACTTCCGGTCTTTGCGGGGTCCCGCGGCTCAGCGCCCCTCAGCGGGGCTTCTCGCCCCAGGCCCACCGGCCAACTCCGCGTCCCTCTTGGAAGCAGAGAGGCCAGGGAAGCTTGGGCGGGATCGCCTGACTAGTCTTGCCCTTGGTCAGGCCCCGTGGGCATCCACTTCTTCCTTAGCCTCACTTCAACCTCCCCCTGTCCCGAGCCCTCTGTCTGCCGGCCTCCTGGATGTCTCCAGACTTGGCAATTGTCAAAGGAGCTAGCCCTCCTAGGAATCTCCCAGATTTTGGACCACCACTATCACCACCAAACCCCTGGAAGAGTTTTGCTCCTATCTAGACTTTTTTTTAAGTCTGCACAGCTCCCAGAACAAAACTGTGCCCTGTAACCCAGTTGTCATCCATGTGGGACCAGGCTCGTGTCAGTGCATTGGCAAATCCTGCACTAGCAATATCCCAGCGGTGTGGGGAGGGGATACAGAGGCACGGGGTGGAATTACACTGTGAACTGTAAAGTCCCCATGCATGCTGTTTGTAATTGGTGTTAGAGAGAACAGAACTGTGACTGACAGCAAAGGGACATGGCTGGACTCTAATGGCTGACACCATTTTATTTGTTAGAAGAGCAAATGTACTTATTCATATTAACCCCTTCTGCTGAAGTCACTTCTCAGCATCAATAAAAATCTAAACAAAAACTCTTTAAAACACAGATTCATATCCTCTTCTCCATCTGTGGGGACATTTCCTAAAGAGTCAGGGAGGCAGCCTGCTGCACAGCCACCTTGTACACCAGCACCCCAGGGGGCCAGGGTCTCTCAGGTGATATTTTCTGGATTCAAGAAACTGGCCCCACAAAAGAGGGAGGGCACAAAACCAAAGAAGGGGCACTTTATGGCCATCAGCCAAGGGCTGATCAACCAAAGCCCCCAAAATATGCTATGACACCAACTGGAAGATTTCTCTTTACCCACGGCTGGAAATGAGTTTGGAGGAGAATAGAGGAGGATAGTATGTATGTGTCCATATGTGTGAGAGAAGAAGACACACATATACACTAATCCTTTTCTGAAAAAATAAAGGGGGGGGTAAAGAAATCTACAACCAGGAGGGAATAAAACCTGCCTCTCCCTTTCTTCTCTGGATGTATAATCAGCTCACAAATGAAGGGTCTGGACTTTCTTCTGGTTGGATGAATTTACAAGCAATGGCCTTGAGTACAGTTAATGGCAAAAGTCTAATTCTTCCTCCTGTCATGCACGCTGTCCCAGGAGGAACGCTGGAAGTTCATCTCTTCCCAGGATCTTCCTAAACCACCACAGGGCTAGACAGAGAGGAGGCAATGCTCATTTTTCACATTCTTAATGGGAGAAAAAAAAAACCCACTTTAAAAATAAGGTTTAGGGCAAAACCAAAGTGAACTGTGTGACCTTAAATTTTTGTTCAGCCGACCCTCTAAGATCACTTGTAACTGTGGAGGGATGAATGCATCAAAAGAAGGCAGAACAGGTTCTCCTCTCTGAAGGGTCACCGGGGCAAGCTGACCGGTTCAAAGAGTATTCACTGGAGGGGCAACCAGACTCCAGGACTCTAATCCCAGATCCACCACTTATTAATTATGTGAGCTTGGACAAATTCTAAAACATTGCTCGGGCTCAATATCCCCATATGTCAGATGTAAACAATACTTGCTGAGGGAGTGGTTATAAAGATTAAATGAGAGAATGCACCAGAAAGGGCTTCAATTAGTGCAAGACACAGTGGGTGCTCAGGATCAGGTGAGTTTCCTTCCCAGGATAAGGTCCTTCCCCTTCCAGGCCAGAACTCAACTCCATGAACTCCATCCTCCTGTTTAGCAATACACTTGACCCTTGAACAACATGGGTTTAAACTGTGTGAATCCACTTATATGCAAATATTTTTAAATAAATAAAGTACAGGACTGCAAATGTATTTTCCTTATGATTTCCTTAATAACATTTTCTTTTCTTTAGTTTATTTTACTGCAAGAATATAGTATATAATACATATAATACAGACTGTGTGTTAATTGACTGCTTATGTTATTGGTAAGGTTTCTGGTCGACAGACTATTAGTAATTCATTTGGGGAGAGTCAAAAGTTATACTTGGATTTCAACTGTTCAGGGGGTCAGTGCCCCTACCCCCTCCCCTGCATTGTTCAAGGGTCAACTGTACTTGGTTCCTCCACCAACCAGTATCAGTGCTCTCTCCCCTGATGGAAGCCAACAGGAATTAAAGCTATAGGCAGCAAAGTGCTCATCTTGCCTAGCTGGGTTCTAGCACACTGGCTTTCTATTCATAATGTCTCTCTTCACCATCAGTAGTACAATGATCCGCATTGGTTGGTAGGAAGTTCAAAATGGAAAGCTGGTTTCAGAGATTGTTGTCTGCCCCATACCCTCAAATTTCCACTTAAGACTGCTAACTCCTTGGTTATAAACAAGTGAATTGGAAGGGAGCACAAAGACTTTACCCACAAAGGTTTTAGAGTCACAAGGCCAGAAAAGAGCCCCCATGTGAGCCCTCCTATAAACAATACACGGACCATACTTTTAGCCCTCAGTTCAATTACATTAAATCCAACAAGGAACTATTGAACCCTTGAGGTTTTGTCTGAATGACCAGTTGCTCTGGGCCCTGCCTAGTTTACTCCAGACATGTGGTTATAATCTGAGTCTCATAGTCTCAATATGGGCCTCTTTTCTGAACCTGGAAAGCTGCTAAAAATTATCCATGAACTGGAAGGATGTTTCTGATTCTCAAGTTAGGTCATTTATCTAACTCTTAAGTGTTTCCCCACTTTTATTTTAAATAAATCCTGCCTTAGGGGATCACTGTGAACTTAATCAGATAATGTATGGGAGCAGACTAAGCAGAGACTCCAGGACAATGTATTTCTTTAAACTTAGGCCTAGCGTTTGGACCTGGGGTCTCCTTCCACTCTTGCTGTAAGAGAAAAGTGGGTACCTTCAAGAATCTACAAAAAGGGCTGGAGATCCTTAATAGGGTCTCCCTGGTTCAGCCCTTGAATTTAAACCATCTTTCATATTGTGTAGGCAGCTGCCCTCTTCATGTGATTTGAGGGGGAGCCAAGTAGGATTTCTTACCTACAAGTATAGCCACACTGTCATCCCCCCAATTACTAAGCCTTCATTCAGAATATCTTTAATGCCAGGGTTGGAAAAGCCAATCATTAATGGAGTTTAACTACCAGTTGATTACATTCTAGTGGAGTATCCTGACCTGGGGATTAAAAGGAACAGTGGACCAATCTTGGCCAATGGCAAGGAGTCCACTCATTGGAGAGAGTTCAGTTGGTCATCTATACCCACCAGATGGCAGCACCGTGCAAAGCCTTGGGGCCAGAAGTGCCAATTAGAATTTGGGGGCTACAAGGGAAAAATGGGCCCTAAAGGTAGAATGCCTCAATCCTTCCTTCGTCTGGCTGGATGGCAGGTGGGGTTGCCAGGACCCTAGGAAAAAGGGATTGTTGGGGCTTCCAACAGGGACAGATGCAAAGTTCAGAGACAAAGGCTGTGGAGGAACAGTACATACAAGATTAGATTCTGCCAAGCGTCAGGACTGAGATGTCACTGCTGGAAAAGGCACACTTCTAGGGGAGGAAATGTGAACAAAGAGAATGTTTGTTTAGAACCTACAACTATGTTAGGTCTAGGGTTTTTCATATGTTGTCTCTTGTGCACAGACTAGGAAACCAAACAGCTGGGTTCATAGTCCATATCTGCCATTTACTAGCTGTATGATCTTGGGCAAGTTAGTTAACCAGTCTATGCCTCAGTTTCTTCATCTGAGGAAATGGGGAGGAGATAGTTATTGTGAGAATTGGATGAATTCCTATCTATAAAGCACATTAAATGCACTATATATGTGTTAGCTCCATAAGTGCTATTACTATCTCTCAGCAACAAAGTATCTGAAAGGTAAAAGAAAGGAGAGAAGACTAGCCACCAGAGGGAATTTTCCTCTAACCAGGAGCAAAGGGTCCTAGAAATAGATGTTTGGCTCTTCTTTTTTTACCTTATCGAAGAACCCAAAGCAAACCCTAGCTGAATTGCAAAGCAAACCCAGACAGGAATCCTGCAACTAGACCCATTTAACCATCTGTCCACTTATTCACCCACTAAACACTTCTGAGTGTCTGCTCTGTGCTAGGCCCAGTGTTAGGTACAGGTAATGCAGAGCTGACTCACAGACCTGCACCCCTGCCCTCAGGGAGATAGATCACTGTTTAGTGGAGGAAGCTGAAGAAGGAACAAGTGTAATACAGTCGAACAAGCTCTAATCTGACATATTATAGTAATATGAAAGAGGAAGACCCCAACAGTTGATGAAGGAGCCAAATTCTGCCCCAACAAGTAGTTATGTCATTTCTGAATGGCTCCACTTCCATTCAATCACTAGGCAGCTGTGCCAGATGGGAATTTGTTCATTAGACCTGGAAGAAAATATTTGCAAGATAATTCATAGACTAAGGATTGGTCTAAAATAAAATAGGCACAAATATCCAAATGGAAAAATGGGCCAAAAATATGAGCAAGCAATTAACTAAAGAGAAAGTATAAATACCCCAAAAATATACGAAAGGATGCTTAAACTTGTTAAAATCAGGAAATGTAAAAATAGATACCATATCTCACTTATCAGATTGACAAATTTAAGGTGATAATTAGCAAGTATTAGAGAGAATATAAGAAAAATAAGTACTCATATATCCTGCTGGTGAAATCATAGTTGGTACAATCACTTTGGAATGCAGTTTGGTATCACAGAGTGAGAACAAGCAATCCCAAAATTTGCATGGAACCACAAGAGACCTCAAATAGCCAAAGCAATCTTGAAAAAGAAAAGCAAAGCTGATGCCTTCATCACAATTCCTGACTTCAAGTTATATTACAAAGCTGTAGTGATCAAGACAGTATGGTACTGGCACAAAAACAGACACATAGATCAATGGAACAGAATAGAAAACCCAGAAACAAACCCACAACTATATGGTCAACTAATCTTTCACAAAGCAGGAAAGAATATCCAGGGGAAAAAAGACAGTCTCTTCAACAGAGGTGTTGGGAAAACTTGGGACAGTGACATGCAGATGAAACTGGACCACTCTCTTACACCATACACAAAAATAAATTCAAAATGGATGAAAGACCTAAATGTGAGGCAGGAAACCATCAGAATCCTAGAGGAGAACACAGGCAGTAACCTCTCTGACATCAGCTATAGCAACTTCTTTCTAGATATGTTTCCTGAGGCAAGGGAAACAAAAGCAAAAATAAACTATAGGGACTTCATCAAGATAAAAAGCTTCTGCCCAGCAAAGGAAACAATCAACAAAACTAAAAGGCAACCTATGGAATGGGAGAAGATATTTACAAACGGTATATCTGATAAGGGGTTAGTATCCAAAATCTATAAAGAACTTACCAAATTCAACACCCCAAAACCAAATAATCCAGTTTAAAAATGGGCAGAAGACATGAATAGACATTTCTCCAAAGACATACAGATGGCTATAAGACACATGAAAGGATGCTCAACATCACTCATCATCAGGGAAATACAAATCAAAATTCCAGTACTACCTCACACCTGTCAGAATGGCTGAAATTAACAACATGAGAAACAACAGGTGTTGGCAAGGATACAGAGAAAGGGGAAACCTCCTACACTCTTGGTGGGAATGCAAGCTGGTGCAGCCACTCTGGGAAACAGTATGGAGGTTCCTCAAAAAGTCAGAAATAGAGCTACCCTATGACCCAGCAATTGCACTGTTAGGTATTTACCCAAAGGATACAGACATAGTGATTCGAAGGGATACATGCACCCGGATGTTTATAGAAGCATTAGCAACAATAACCAAATTATGCAAAGAGCCCCAATGGGCTGATGAATGGATAAAGAAGATATGGAATATATGTTAATGAAATTAAAAATGCACATAACTCTATAACCTTGTACTCAAAGTGTGGTCCATGGACCAGTAGCATTTGCTTCAGCTGGGTCCTTATTATCAGGCCCATCCCACATCTGATTCAGAATCTGCATTTTAACAAAATCCCCAGATGAGTCATATACACAATAAAATCTGAGACGTAATACACATGAAACTGTTAACCACACAGTCTTTCTTTGGGAAATGAACCACAACTAAGGATAGTGGCCACCCTCATACCAGGTTCATCTATAATGTCTGAATTTTTACAACGAATATTTCTTAATGTAATACTTCTTAAATTCAAATTATTATGTTTACAGTTAAAAAATGATTCATTGGGGTGTGCTGAAATCTGCTTCACATTGGTTGCTGCCCCACTTTGTGACCTGAGCTACACACACACACACACACCCATACACACACATACACACACCCATACACACACATACACACACATACACACATACGCACACACATACACACACATACACACATACACACACACACTTCTCGAACTACTCACGCTACTTGTATGTATTCCCTATTGAGAAAGTAAAAGGAATCATCAAGGTACATGACATTCACTGTTTAGTGAGAGCAGGAATTTATCAACCACCACCTCTTTCTTTTGCACACTCAGAGCCATTTCTTAATTTTGTGCATTTTACATAAATAACATTTTTATAAGTTGTCTATTAGTGAAGATATAGTGAAAGATTTTATAGAAGTTAAATGCCCAGTAGGAGATATGTTAATTAGGAAAGCAGTAGAACGTAGTGGTTATACACATGTAATCAGACAGAGTTGGGTTTAAATTCTGGGTCTGCCATTCACTAATTCTATGAATCCTGGCAAGTTACTTAAGTTCTTGTATCTCAATTTCCTCATCTATAAAACCTAATATCTACTTCATAGGGTTGTTGTGAAGATAAAATGAAAGAGTATCTGTAAAGCTTACCATGCAGTCTGCAGTAAGCTTTTAACAAATGTGAGTTTTAATGGTATTTAACACTTTTATTTAAATAATAAATCATGACATTTCATTTCCAATCCATAATTATACATATGATATAGCATATATTCAGGAACCTAACCCTTCTGTAGCCCAAAGACTAAGTATATTTTTTTAATATTGCTATCACTTAAAGGGATGAGTATCAGTATGTAAGTAGAATCAAGGCGTGCCTGGGTGGCTCAGTCAGTTGAGCGGCTGACTCTTGATTTCGGCTCAGGTCATGACTTCAGGGTCGTGGGATCAAGCCCTGCATCAGGTTCTACGCTCATCAGGGAGTCTGCTTTAGGATTCTCTCTCTTCCTCTCTCCCTCCCCCCACTTGTGCTCTCTCTCAAATAAATAAATTTAATTTATCAATTAATCAAATAAATAAATCAAATAAAGGGAAAAAAAGTAGAATCAAGTAGAACTACACAGAACAGTGATGTGTCTTATTAGACCACCTATATCTCTAGGGGAGGTAGGGAATACTAGTACTTCCAATCCATGGAACACGGTTCACACATATCTTGATCTTCACAGCAACCCCATAAAGTAAGTTATAATTATATCCATTTTACAGATGAGGAAATTGTATCTAAGGTCAAACATTAAAACATGGTAGAGGGCTTCTAATTCCAAGTCCAGTACTCTTTCCATCTACCACAACCCTCCCAGGTATCTCTTAAGGGGTATCCATAGTCAATGAAGGAATTCCTGGCTGAGTAAGTCTCAAAAGTAAGAGACTTCTTGGAAGTGTTTGCATCTGCAAAGAGGATTGCTTTCAAACCCTAATTGGATATTGTCCTTGAGCAAGGGAAAGAGCCACTAAATCCCTCCTTTCTGAAACAGAGAATCTGGTTGGCGAAGACAAAGAAGGGGAGTCATATTTATCGAGCTTCTACTGAGAGCAGAAGTAGAGTCAGAGATTCCCTCATACCCATGGAAGGTGCTACCCTGGAAAGTCTTGTGTGGGCTTCCAGAAGGCAGGAAGAAGAAATACCCCTTTTCTTTAGGAAAATGCCTGGAGGTTACCCCGGTATGAACAGAAATCTCCCTCAGCTGCTTCACAGCATGGAGCCCTCCTTCTCAAAGTCTGAAAAGAAGAGCACGGGACCTGTGTGAGGGATTGATGGTGCCAGCCAGACATGAGGAGAAGCAAGCGACCTTTTCAGGATTGGTATATGGTGGTCTGGGGCATTATTGGCCCTTATGTAGGTTCTGTACTTTGCTGCCAGCCAGATGGCAAATAAAATATTCAACAGACACACAACCTTCTCACAACAGCGAGGTGACTGGCTTATTCAGAACAGAGTGATTTCTGCAGAAAGCACAAATTGCAAGTGGCAAGAAGCAGCTGGGAGACAGTCAACAATCTGCTTCCTATGACAGAGCCAGAGACCAGATATGGGGACAGCTTGCATTTGCAGCAGGGCCAGAGTCCCTCTTTAGAGCACTGTGGAATTTGTCATCAAAGAACTTCTATATACTTAGTTCCAAAACAAATGCAGATGCACAAAGTACAAAGTACTCAGATGGATGATTCCAGATAAAATAGCCTCAGCAGGTGCCAATGGATAGGCTGATGTGGCAAAATGTATTTACAGATAGCAATATAATCACTCTCTTGACAGAGCACAAACCCAAATAGTGTCTAGGTATTTGGTAATGATTCTCCAGTATGCCTGGGCTCTTTTATCCATATCCAGGCATTTGCAAGCATGATGAGTGAGCTGACAGACGCTGTGTCCCCATAGAGTTTGACAGACATGGCAAAACTCCTTGCCATTCCAGCCTAACTTCATGGCAGGGTCTCCAACAACTGTTGAATGGGTAGGTCCAGGATTTTGAAGGTATGCTCATTCATAGAGCCTATTTCTGTAAGCCTTAACAGAAAACATCCTTATTCGTTATGTTGCATTCTGAAACCAAAATACAACAGGGCAGATTCATTTATTTTCCAATAAATTATCAAAAAATTCCACTTCCCATTCACTCTTCAACATGATAATCATCTCCAAGATAACTCTGGATAATGTTTCCAGTGATTACAATGTGGTTAAATCCAATGGAATTTCTCAGTCCTCATCTTACTTAACTTGTCAGCAGATTTTGATATTGTTAACTTTCCCTTCTTTCTTAAAACATTCAATTCCCTTAGCTTCTAGGACAACACACACTCCTGCATTTCCTCTTGCCTCATCCCATTGCCAACCTATACTTTGTTACCTGGCCATTAAATGTTGTAACTCCTCAAGAGTCCATTCACGCCTCTCTCCTCTTCTTCCTCTGTTCTCCCCAGCACGAGTCAATTTCATCTACACCCAAACCATCAATTACTCTCTATCGACAGATGATTCCAGCCAGGTCTCTCCTCCAAGCTCCAGACCAGTATATCCAATTGCCTGCCAACATCTCTCCTTATGACTCAAAAGCATCTCAAGATCAAAATGGCAAAACCAGTCTCATGAGCATCCCATCCTGTCTGCCTTCCCCAATCTGGTCCTCTCCCAGGATTCCGCATCACACTGAAGGATAACACCGATTCATTTGCACAAACCAGACGCCCAGAAGTTATCCTTTACAATTCCCTCTCCTTTGCTCCTCATGCCCAACCTATGACCACCTGGTATTGGTTTTAACTACTAATTATGTCACAAATCCTTCCATGTCTCTCCATGTCCTCTCCATGACCTTAACTGCCTTCATCCCTCTCCTGCACTATTAACTGATAAACCGCCTTAGTCCTTTGGCTCCAGGAGGGCAGAGATGGGTCTCTGAGTTTTACTCACAGTAATAGCCTCAAAGCCTATCACTGTACTATATATATATTTAATAAATTAATGAATAATAGTCTTACTTAAATTATATATTATCTGATAGTGTCAGAGAATAAAAAATCTGACATATAAGCATATCCAGATAATTGAAACTCCACTTCTTTGTTCTTTTATTTTGATCAGTGTGAATGAGAATCTTTCTAAAATATACAAACATGTATTCCTTTTTTTTCTTTCAAAAAGATAAAACTGTCACTATCCTCATGAGATCTTGCCATTTGCAACGACATGGATGGAACTGGAGGGTGTTATGCTGAGTGAAATAAGTCAATCAGAGAAAGACATGTATCATATGACCTCACTGATATGAGGAATTCTTAATCTCAGGAAACAAACTGAGGGTTGCTGGAGTGGTTGGGGGTGGGAGGGATGGGGTGGCTGGGTGATAGACGTTGGGGAGGGTATGTGCTACGGTGAGCGCTGTGAATTGTGCAAGACTGTTGAATCACAGATCTGTACTTCTGAAACAAATAATGCAACATATGTTAAGAAAAAAGAAAAAGAAGAAGATAGAAGGAGGGGAAGAATGAAGGGGAGTAAGTTGGAGGGGGAGACGAACCATGAGAGACGATGGACTCTGAAAAACAAACTGAGGGTTCTAGAGGGGAGGGGCGTGGGGGGATGGGTTAGCCTGGTGATGGGTATTAAAGAGGGCATGTTCTGCGTGGAGCACTGGGTGTTATGCACAAACAATGAATCATGGGACACTACATCAAGAACTAATGATGTAATGTATGGTGACTAACATAACAATAAAAAATTTTTAAAAATAAAAAAAAACTGTCACTATCCTCTAATAATGATTTTAGTGAGAGAGAACTCCAAATAAATGCCAATTTATTATAATTAATAAGGTACTTTAACAAGTTGCTAGATATATGATCAATAAACAAAAATCAATTACTTTTCTACACTCCAAAAAATAATTTGAAAACAATGAAAAAATTACTTTGATCATAGCAACAAAAAATATACCTAAAACTCCAGCTAGCAAAAGTTGTGCAAGAGACATCATAGTTTCACCTGTCCTACTTCTGGTTCACAGCCAGAAAGTCAAAACTGAGTAAAGAGTTGAGGTCCAAATGGACTTCACAGACATATTCAGAACATTCCATCCCAAAGCAACGGAATACACATTCTTCTCTAGTGCCCATGGAACATTCTCCAGAATTGATCACACCCTAGGTCACAAATCAGGTCTCAACCAGTACCAAAAGATTGGGATCATTCCCTGCATATTTTCAGACCACAATGCTTTGAAACTAGAACTCAATCACAAGAGGAAAGTCGGAAAGAACTCAAATACATGGAGGCTAAAGAGCATCCTACTAAAGAATGAATGGGTCAACCAAGAAATTAAAGAAGAATTTAAAAAATTCATGGAAACCAATGAAAATGAAAACACAACTGTTCAAAATCTTTGGGATACAGCAAAGGCAGTCCTGAGAGGAAAGTATATAGCAATACAAGCCTTTCTCAAGAAACAAGAAAGGTCTCAAATACACAACCTAACCCTACACCTAAAGGAGCTGGAGAAAGAACAGCAAAAAAAGCCTAAATCCAGCAGGAGAAGAGAAATCATAAAGATCAGAGCAGAAATCAATGAACTAGAAACCAAAAGAACAGTAGAACAGATCAACGAAACTAGGAGCTGGTTCTTTGAAAGAGTTAACAAGATTGATAAACCCCTGGCCAGACTGATCAAAAAGAAAAGAGAAATGACCCAAGTCAACAAAATCATGAATGAAAGAGGAGAGATCACAACCAACACCAAAGAAATACAAACAATTATAAGAACATATTATGAGCAACTCTATGCCAGCAAATTAGATAACCTGGAAGAAATGGGTGCATTCCTAGAGATGTATCAACTACCAAAACTGAACCAGGAAGAAATAGAAAACCTGAACAGACCTATAACCACTAAGGAAATTGAAACAGTCATCAAAAATCTCCCAAGAAACAAAAGCCCAGGGCCAGACGGCTTCCCAGGGGAATTCTATCAGACATTTCAAGAAGAATTAATACCTATTCTCCTGAAACTGTTCCAAAAAATAGAAATGGAAGGGAAACTTCCAAACTCATTTTATGAGGCCAGCATTACCTTGATCCCAAAACCAGACAAAGACCCCATCAAAAAAGAGAATTACAGACCAATATCCTTGATGAACATGGATGCAAAAATTCTCACCAAAATACTAGCCAATAGGATCCAACAGTACATTAAAAGAATTATTCACCATGACCAAGTGGGATTTATTCCTGGGCTGCAAGTCTGGTTCAACATCCGCAAATCAATCAACGTGATACAATACATTAACAAAAGAAAGAGCAAGAATCATATGATCCTCTCAACAGATGCAGAAAAAGCATTTGACAAAGTACAACATCCTTTCTTGATCAAAACTCTTCAGAGTATAGGGATAGAGGGTACATATCTCAATATCATAAAAGCCATCTATGAAAAACCTACAGCGAGTATCATTCTCAATGGGGAAAGACTGAGAGCTTTTCCCCGAAGGTCAGGAACGCGGCAGGGATGTCCACTCTCACCACTGCTATTCAACATAGTATTAGAAGTCCTAGCCACAGCAATCAGACAACAAAAAGAAATCAAAGGCATCCAAATCGGCAAAGAGGAAGTCAAACTCTCACTCTTTGCAGATGATATGATACTGTATGTGGAAAACCCAAAAGACTCCACCCCAAAACTGCTAGAACTCATACAGGAATTCAGTCAAGTAGCAGGATATAAAATCAATGCACAGAAATCAGTGGCATTCCTATACACCAACAACAAGACAGAAGAGAGACAAATCAAGGAGTCTATCCCATTTACAATTGCACCCAAAACCATTAGATACCTAGGAATAAATCTAACCAAAGAGGCAAAGGATCTGTACTCAGAAAACTATAAAATACTCATGAAAGAAATTGAAGAAGACACAAAGAAATGGAAAAACGTTCCATGCTCATGGATTGGGAGAATCAACATTGTGAAGATGTCAATGCTACCTAGAGCAATCTACACATTCAATGCAATCCCCATCAAAATACCATCCACTTTTTTCAAAGAAATGGAACAAATAATCTTAAAATTTGTATGGAACCAGAAGAGACCCAGAATAGCCAGAGGAATACTGAAAAAGAAAAGCAAAGCTGGCGGCATCACAATTCCGGACTTCCAGCTCTATTACAAAGCTGTCATCATCAAGACAGTTTGGTACTGGCACAAAAACAGACACATAGATCAATGGAACAGAATCGAGAGCCCAGAAATGGACCCTCAACTCTATGGTCAACTTATTTTTGACAAAGCAGGAAAGAATGTCCAATGGAAAAAAGACAGTCTCTTCAACAAATGGTGTTGGGAAAATTGGACAGCCACATGCAGAAGAATGAAACTGGACCATTTCCTTACACCACACACAAAAATAGACTCCAAATGGTTGAAAGACCTAAACGTGAGACAGGAGTCCATCAAAATCCTAAAGGAGAACACAGGTAGCAACCTCTTCGACCTTAGCCGCAGCAACTTCTTCCTAGAAACATCGACAAAGGCACGGGAAGCCCGGGCAAAAATGAACTATTGGGATTTCATCAAGATAAAAAGCTTTTGCACAGCAAAAGAAACAGTCTACAAAACCAAAAGACAACCGACAGAATGGGAGAAAATATTTGCAAATGACATATCAGATAAAGGGCTAGTATCCAAAATCTATAAAGAACTTATCAAACTCAACACCCAAAGAACAAATAATCCAATCAAGAAATGGGCAGAAGACATGAACAGACATTTCTCCAAAGAAGACATCCAAATGGCCAACAGGCACATGAAAAAGTGCTCAACATCGCTCGGCATCAGGGAAATCCAAATCAAAACCTCAATGAGATACCACCTCACACCCGTCAGAATGGCTAAAATTAACAAGTCAGGGAACAACAGATGTTGGCGGGGATGTGGAGAAAGGGGAACCCTTCTACACTGTTGGTGGGAATGCAAGCTGGTGCAACCACTCTGGAAAACAGTATGGAGGTTCCTCAAACAGTTGAAATTAGAGCTACCGTTCGATCCAGCAGTTGCACTACTGGGTATTTACCCCAAAGATACAAATGTAGGGACCCGAAGGGGTACGTGCACCCCAATGTTTATAGCAGCAATGTCCACAATAGCCAAACTGTGGAAAGAGCCAAGATGTCCATCGACAGATGAATGGATAAAGAAGAAGTGGTATATATACACAATGGAATATTATGCAGCCATCAAAAGGAATGAGATCTTGCCATTTGCAACGACGTGGATGGAACTGGAGGGTGTTATGCTGAGTGAAATAAGTCAATCAGAGAAAGACATGTATCACATGACCTCAGTGATATGAGGAATTCTTAATCTCAGGAAACAAACTGAGTGTTACTGGAGTGGTTGGGGGTGGGAGGGATGGGGTGGCTGGGTGATAGACATTGGGGAGGGTATGTGCTACGGTGAGCGCTGTGAATTGTGCAAGACTGTTGAATCACAGATCTGTACTTCTGAAACAAATAACGCAACATATTTTAAGAAAAAAGAAATAGAAGAAGATAACAGGAGAGGAAGAAAAGGGGAGTAAGTCAGAGGGGGAGACGAACCATGAGAGATGATGGACTCTGAAAAACAAACTGAGGGTTCTAGAGGGGAGGGGGGGAGGGGGATGGGTTATCCTGGTGATGGGTATTGAGGAGGGCACGTTCTGCATGGAGCACTGGGTGTTATGAACAAACAATGAATCATGGAACACTGCACCAAAAACTAATGATGTAATATATGGTGATTAACATAACAATAAAAAAATTAAAAAAAAAAAGAGTTGAGGTCCAAGAACTAACCAACTTTCTGCTACCAAAGAGTTGAGGTCCGAGAACTAACCAACTTTCTGCTACCAAAGCTTCCCAAATGGAATCCAAATGTCTCAGGCAACTCTAATGGAGGCTTCAGTCTGTTTATTAAACTAACAACAACAACAAAATAAGTTTCCCGAAATAGGAGAAGTTGTTCAGGAGTCTTTCATTGACCTGGCTCCCTGGTAGTACTTCTCATCACTCAAGCAAAACCAAAAGTGGAGTACCCGCCTCAGGGATGATGGAGGGTGCCTGACCACCAGAGCATAAGGGCCCTGGAGGACATCAGTCTCAGATCGGAGAAGAGCCAATCCAAGTCCCCACAGCCAGGGTGTATCTCACACTTAATCTAGGCCAAGGCCCACCGTGATTGAATGAGGGGCTGGTGAGGGGTTCAGTGAGAGGGCCAGTGTGTGGGGGGAGGACAGTGAGGGGCCCAGTGAGGATGCAGTGAGGGACTCAGTGAGGGGCCCAGTGAGGGGCCCAGTGAGGATGCAGTGAGGGACTCAGTGAGGGGCCCAGTGAGGATGCAGTGAGGGACTCAGTGAGGGGCCCAGTGGGGGCGGGCAGTAAGGGGCACAGTGAAGGGCTAGAGCCACGCCCATGCTGGTGCAATCACTAAGGAACCACTGAGGGACGCTGTGCTTCTCTGAGGAGGTTCCCTAGTATCTGTGACCTTTCCAAGTCCCTTGAAAACTATGTTCGTCAGTCTAGAAAATGTTCCTGCCAAGCTTCTGAAGGAGAACCATGGCCGTCATGACCGCTTTGTCACCCTGCCTCAGCTCATGTGCCAGGCTCACTGATGAAAGTCTAGAGGGTTTGACCAAGCCCCAGTCCCTCTGCTCTAGCGACCTTAGGATGGCCACCACCATACAGGGGGAGACCCAGAGCTGGTCTTGGGGACTGGAACAGGAACACGAGCTCCAGGCTTCAAGTCCATCTTGGGATCAGTCCAGCAGCAACTCAACAAGTCAAAAGCACTGCTGGGAATGTAAAATCATCCTTTTTTTTTCCGCCTGACTTTTTAAAGAGAGGTTAATATCACACTTTGTTGTTGATTCAATGTAATTGCTAACGTTATCAAATACAAGGTTGAAATGAGAGGATCTGGTTGGGGTAGGGCTATTTGCCTTTCTATGAATAATCCCAACCTGCTAAGCAATTCAGATTTATTTTAGTATTTTTAATGTGTGTCTTTCCTTAGAATCAAGCTGCCACTTTTCACGGTGGCTAGTGCTTCCTTCCCACTGCATTCTCGAATTCTTTCTTGAGTTATTACTCATCTGCTACAAATTGGGAAAACAAACAGCTGAATTATTAGAATTGGATGTAAGTGGGGGAAAAAAGGCTTTGAGCATGGGACTGAGGGACTCTCCTATGAATAAACCATTCAAGGGTTTGACACATTTATTGGTTCACTTATTTCCTGTTTCTCAACATCCTCACTGTTTCAGCAGCTTGCACTCCTGGCCCCACCAATCAATTGCCTGCAAAGCAACCAGAGTGATCTCCTAAAAATGCAAAATTGATTCTGTCACACACACACACTCCATCCCTCCCCTCTAGAACCCTTCAGTGGCTTCTCACTGCCCTCAGGATAAAGTCCAGCCTCCCTGACAGTCTTTCAGAGCCTGGCCAGATCTGGCATCTTCTACCCCCCACCTTCACCAAGGGGCCACTCAATCTCACATCACCCAACTCATCTTGCAGGTGTCATGTTAGCTCCGTCCTCCAGAAAGCCTCCCTGACCCGCTGAAAAAATCATGTGTCCAACAATGGCCCATGGCCCCATCTATTTCCCCATCTAACATTTAACCAAATCATAACTATGTCATTGCATTACAGATTTGTAGCTCCACCATTTAGTAGCTGGGTTGTCTCGGGCAAATTACTTAACCTCCCTGAGCCTCGGTTTCTTCATTTGTAAAATGGAGATAATTAGTTCATCTACCTCTTAACCTCACAGTAAGGACCGAGACGGTGCATATAGCACACTTAGCACAATGAATGTGCTTACAATTTGTTGATTATCTGTTTTCCTTACTAGAATGTAAGTTCTGTGAGGTCAGGAATCATGCCTGTCTTGTGCTCACCATGGCAGGCACAGCCGAGTCTCTGGAACACAGCTACTCAATTATATGTTGATTATTTGTGGAATGAATCAATGAACAAATGTCAAGGTCCTGCCAAAGAATCTGCAGGGGCTCGCATGCCAAACTTGAGCACATTTCTGTTCTTTCATGTGGCCTTCCTCAGCCTGCACCGCCACCACCCTCCTCAGCTTCTCTCTGCTGTGCCTTCACAGTTTGTCTGATGAGGTTCCCTTTCCTTCCCCTCCCTTCATCAAATCCTCCCTTCCAGGCCTGGGTCCTCCCTCCTCCAGGAAGCTTTCCTGGGTTCACTGTTCAGGTTTTCTTGGAACTCCTCCCTAGCATTCTGATTTGTTCTCAACCATTCCCCAACTCTTTTCGGGCCTAACCTCTCCTCCCGTTAAGAAGCAGCGGCCTTGAAGGCAAGCTCTGCTCTAACTTCTCCTTTTGTTGCCCCCTCCCCACCCCAGCCCTTGGTCATGGGCTCTCCATCTCCTGCTTCTGGCAAAGAGCCATTCCTTTTGGTAATATTCTCTCAAAAATTACATCCTCTCAGTGTTTACCTCCAAGTTCCCAAAGCTTCACCACGCCTCACTTAAGGTATTGACTTTTCAATTCATGATAAATTATTCAGCAGCTCATTTTCAGCCAAACTTCTCTTTTCTTCAGGGCCTGTTCTCCTTCAGCTAGCATCTCGGGGCAGCCTTTAAGTCTAATGACGTGTTTACAATTCATGCTCTGCCAGACATTAAAGCAAGGCAGTGCACTCAGGGTTGATAAAGTGCTACTCCAAATTCTCAGCAGAGGAAAGTGTCCAACAAAAGTACTGCTCTGTTGTTTATGGAGAACAAAAATTTCTGTCTCCACTACAAAGGATCTGTGTGCAGATGGTGGCAAAGGGGTTCTGGTTCAAAGGTAGGGCTCTCCTGGAACCTTCCAAGCCTCCCAGCAGCTGATGGGCACAGCTAGATCTGATTCCAGTCAGCCCTAAACTTGAGGATTTTCAAGCTCTGTGCCATCAGGTTGATGTTAGAGGGGAGAAAAATGGGGGGTGGGGAAAGGGAAAAGGAAAGAAAAAGAGAAACCCTAAATCTTCCCTGATCAGTGATATCTGAGAAAGCAAGCAAACAAGAAGCAATATACAATGCTTGCCCTTAGGATTGGGTTTTTAAGGTGGAATCTTTTCATACTGCTCAAAGGACCACTATTAGCCCGTCCCAGGCCTTTGGGTCTAATGATCCTGTAGCCCAGCATAAGCTCCTTTCCTTCTTGATGTTTCTGCCCCTGGCATAGAGGAGCTCCTCTACCTTGGTTGCATTGTCTTAAACCTCAGACTAAATCTATGCAGGATTATTACTATAATTATTATTACTATTATTCTCATTTTACAGAAGAAACTGAGATTCAGAGTCCAATTTATGACTGCTAAATATTGAAGCAGGGCACATTCGTATAATTTATCTAGAACCTGAGCTATTAGCACTATACTGTACAGTTTGCTCTAAGTAAAAAACTAACTGCAAGCAGTATGATCAAGACAAACCAAAGTTGGGTACTGGCTAATGATCATAAGGAAGAGTGATCAAATCAGTGGGAGCAGGATTTCACCAGGTGGACAAAGGAGACCATCCAGACAAAGAGAAAAACACATGCAAAAGCACAGCAGTGGGAAAGAGCATTAGGCTCTCTTTCTAAGAGAACTGCAAGCAGTTTTTGTGTATTTGGAGCATAGGTGGGAGAAAATGAAGGACCAGGAAGAAAGTGGAGACGGATGAGGGTGGAGACATAGGAAGGGCCTAGACTTGGGGCAACCTCATATGACACCTACCCAGGCAATGAAGGAGTTAGGTGGAGGGAGGATGGGATGACATGTGTAATTTTAGGAAGATAAGAGAGATTATTCTGGCTGCAGTGTGGAAGGTGAGGGTGAAGAGTTAGTAGTTCTGAAAGGGCACAGATAGGAAGGAGAGGAACCAGCCCCTCCAGGGACATACGGAAGTGGTGTATGTATGTTTTGGGGGGGGGGGGTCACAGTGAATGACTAAGAATGCAGCACTGAGTTTAGAAGTGTTACATGTCCTGCTGTATATGGGAGTGACCTGCTCAAGGGACTGTCCTACCCCAAATGCCCAGTGAGAAACACAAGAAAAAGGGAAACTTGGGAGGCATTCTCCATGCGCTTTTCCTTGCCCACCCCCACACCCCCTACACACACATATTAATCATCTCAGAGTCCTTATCTTCCACTGCTTCCATACCTCGAAGTGCACATCTCACCATCTCTTCTTGTGACTGTGTGCTATTTGTCATGGGAGCCCTGGCACCGAACCCCGTGCTTCGAACAAAGGAGGTGGTTGCTAATGTTTGCTGAACCCAATGGAACTGCTTCATCCTGTGGGATAAATGTTCCCAGCACAATGCCCTTGGCTTCAGTGAAATCAATTGATGCCCTCTTCACCTGTGATCTTGACGTGAGTATTTCTCCCAGGTCTCAGCAAAGTTGGGGATTTCTGCTTGGCTTCCTCACCACATTAGAAATACCATGTTTCATCATCAGTTGCTGTTCTCTTCAAAAACTCTTTATATTGCCCAGCATCCCCTGGGTAATCAGAGCAAATATAATGTCTTTACTGCATCTATTTGTCACTTGGAATGCATGGCAAGCCTTCACGGAAAATTTCCTCAAGTTCACATTTCCTTCCAGAAGGAGTCTTTTATCTATATTTAACTCTTGAGTCACCTTTTTCTCTTTATGTCTCCCTCTTTCTCTGTCTATCTGTGTGTGTGTGTCTCTCTCTCTCACTCTCTCTCTCTCTCTCTCTCTCTCTCTCTCTCACACACACACACACACACACACACACACACACACACACACACACACCATATTCTGAACTAAATGGGGAGGAGCCTTGGCTTAAGAGCCAAGAGAACTCCACTCTGGGCTCAGTTTTGATATTATTTGACCTTAACTAAGCAACTCGACTTCAGTTTCATTTATAAAATAGGGGAGCTGACTCAAATAGTTTTCAAGGAGTCTAGGAGCTCCTTGGAGGTATCTAGGGAGAACACGGGGTATGAGGGAGCGCTCATACACACATACACATGTGCACACACATACTTGCTCACTGTGATAGACAATGGAGGTGTCTACCAAATATTTTCGCTAGGAAATACTTCCTGGGCACATGGTGGGACTGTAGTTCTTGGCACCTTTGTGATTGGGTAAGGCTGTGTGATTGATTTTGGCCTATGGGATCTGAATAGAAGTGCTGTGTGTCACTTTCAAATCAGACATTTAATTACCAATGCAATACTCTTCAGAGTTGTTTCTTCTGCCATGGAAACCAGCAATATTCAAAATGGTGGTTGCTTTATCCACTTGGGTTCTGGAATGAAGCTGTGAGCTGAGCCCAAGTCCACCTGTGACAGACATTTAACATGAACAAGAAAACCTTTTGTTGTAACAGCTGAAAAAAATAACTCTTTTTTACTGCACATAACTTAGCTTATTCTGACTGATACCACACACATAGACACACACTCACGCTTTAACCAGAGCACCTCTGTACTTACCTGTTTTACATATTAGATTTCTGCATAAGATTTTGTTTGACAAATGAGCCCAAGTGCTAAAAAGAAACTTGAAAACCACTAGTCTACTTGATTTCTGAGGACCCTTCCTACAAAAATCTATGATGCTATACAGATTCTTCCAATAATCCAGCTTTCTTCCCTACCCTCTTTACATATTTTGACTTCATTTTCATAAGCTTCTCTTAATTTGATAGGTACCTCCCATAGGGATATACTTTCACATAAAAATTTTTTGTCAATTTTTGGATCTCAAAATGGTGACCTACTTTTTCTTCACCACACATACTTTCACTTATTACAGTCATCAAAACAAACTTACCTGCCAAAGGTGACAGCTTCACTCTGACAAGGTGAGACTTGTTGCAAGCTGTCCCCACACTGTCTCTTTCCTAAGAGACACAAAGGAAAATGTGCATCCTCACTTTAGAGTCATGGCTAGTCTGAGTGTTTTAGTCAACTAGTACCCCCACTATGGCTGGTCAGAGTTCTATAGAAAGAAGGTATCCAGTACACCAATTGATGGTTTCTTTGAAAATAGTGGATACATGTAATATCAATATTTCTTTGATAGTCTGATAACTTCTGGAATCTCCCTTTTTCAAGACCCACTTAGACCAGAAGTGTCCTTTGATGGCTATGGATGGCTAAACTGAAATACCAACTGGAATCTGGGAGATTAAATCAGTTATCAAATTTTGTTGTGCCTAATCATCAATCTAATAATCTCCCCCAATTCAGTTGGTCTGGGGTGATGACCTGGAATCCATATTTTTAATATAGTGACTTTGGTGCAGGTAGTCACAGAACCACAATTTGAGAAATTTTAGACTTGATCTTTAAGCTTTTTTTTTTAATTTTTATTGTTATGTTAATCACCATATATTACATCATTTGTTTTGGTGTAGTGTTCCATGATTCATTGTTTGTTCATAACACCCAGTGCTCCATGCAGAATGTGCCCTCTTTAATACCCATCACCAGGCTAACCCATCCCCCTACCCTCCTCCCCTCTAGAACCCTCAGTTTGTTTTTCAGAGTCCATCATCTCTCATGGTTCGTCTCCCCCTCTGACTTACTCCCCTTTTCTTCCTCTCCTGTTATCTTCTTCTATTTCTTTTTTCTTAAAATATGTTGCGTTATTTGTTTCAGAAGTACAGATCTGTGATTCAACAGTCTTGCACAA